>NC_087441.1:4735140-5050453 GCF_036321535.1 Camelus dromedarius
GACTGAGGGCGGAGGAGGCCAGCTGGGCAAGATGACAGCGTGGAGCCGAGCAGAGGAAGGAGCCGGGACGCGGTCAGACTTGGGGCTATTCTGATGGCCTCACAGGCAGGATTCTCGGATGTGGGATCCGAGAAGAAGAGTCGGGAACGATTCTGGGCTTTTGAGCTGAGTCAAGGGTGCTGTGAATTCCTGTTAACTGAGCTGGAGCGCGCGGGAGTGGGAGGAGGTGGCCTGGAGAGCCGAGGGAATCGGGGTTTGGCTTCATCCAAGTGGTTTCTTAAGCCTTTAGACATCCAAGTGGCATGTTCAGTGGGAATTCAGGGAAGTCAAGATTAAATTTGAGAATCAGGGGGTGGCGTCTGAGGTAGAGAGGGAGGAGCCCTAGGCCCAGCCCGAGGCCCTGCGATGGTGAGAGGTCAGGGAGAGAGGAGGGGCCCAGCAAGGAGGTGCCAAGGAGCAGTGAGCCTGATCATCAGGGAACCTCCCCTCCTTGAATGGGATCCGTCCCGGTCTCCCTGCGGCCACTGTCGCCAGGCAGCTATCCAGCACACTCTCTCTTCCCTGTCTTAGTGGGGGCACTGCCATTCCTTAGTGGGTGAGGCCGGGCTTACCCTCTATTGTAAGAGTGCCTCACCTGCAGGCTGGTGCCTGGATGGGGATTAGACCGTCTGAAGTTGCCCGGAAATCACCATCAACACACTATGTGCCACGTGCACTTACCCGGGTAGAGTGCAGCGCTCCCTCCAGACTCTTCAGGCAAGACTAGAGGATATTGCTCAATACTTTCTAAATAAAAAAGAAACTGAAGTAATAAAATTTTAGACTTATGGAGCACAGGAAGAGAACAAATCCTTTCACCCAGACTGAAACTTAAAGAAATTCGGCCAAGTAAAAATGATACTTGTTGTATCCAAAAAGCAACTCCTGAAACAGGGAAATGCAAATGAACCGAAGTGCAAAGGGCCCTTTCCGCCACATATCTGTCCACGTCATTACTCAGCGATGGGAGAACTGACTAATTGCCAAGTAACTTGTAGGAAGAGGCAAACTACAACAGTGGTGAGATTCAAACTTGCACAGCGTTGTGTGAGCAAAAATCATAGTATCATTCCTTTCTGAGGGGACCACGCCTTGTGGACTTTGTGGCTCCTTTTTTCCCTTTAAAAGTCATCATCTGCATAAACTACTGTTAGGGTTTCCCAGAAACGAAGCCGGGCTTGTGTTCTGGGCCTCCACGTAGCCTGTGCGCACTGCACTCACACTTTGAAGACTGCAAAAGAGACAAAGACAACTGGAGATATTTTGAGAATCAGGTTCAACACCAATATGTATTTTCCTGCTGGAAAGTGCTCTTAAGCCAAGGACTGTTACTGTTTTTCCCACTGCAGAGCAGAGAGGATGCTTAGAGTTTCTTTTGCATTAAAACGTCATGATTGCAAATAATCCTGGTGGAACGGGGTGGCAGTGCCCACTTCAAGACAGCGTTTCTCTCTCTGCTCGTTATCAGAGCAAAGAAATGCTGAGTGGGGCGCACTGAGTAACCAGAACGTTTTCATTCACTTCCCGTATCTTATTTGAAAAGAAATGAGGTTGATGGAGCTCAGGAAAGCCTTTCTTTCTGGGTCTTATAAAGAGTGTGGTGTCTTGTGAGTCTCCCAGCAGGACCCGAGGGTCAAAGAGTGGAGACGGTGGAGCCCGGGGACTGGTCACTGCCTAAGCGGCTCTGCCCAGCCCCGGGCACCGCTGAGCCTCTGGCTGCGTGAGTGTGGCGAGTCTCCCGGGCCCCGAACGTGGAAATCGTGGACGGGAATGCTCTTGTGTGGCTGGGAGCTTGGTCATTTTAGTTTCCATCTGGAAGTGTCCTATTTTAGAAAAACTTTGGTCAACTGGTACATTTCTAGAAAAGGGAAGCTCTCATGGGTAGAATTGTTTAAAACCCATTTCAGGTTTTCAGACTCCATTTTAAATCCCATCAGAGTGGAGAAATTCATGATTAGAGAAGTGCTCCTGGAATGTTTCCCCAGGTGTATCACTTCTTTAAAATCAGCCTTTGAGTTTCCAGGCTCTGCTTACAAAGGGCTAGTGACAAACATCTCAAAATAGCCAGAAGAAGAGACGCAGTGGGTATTGAAATAGGCTTGAAATGGCTTCTTTTCAGCTTCTCTAAATGACAGTGTTCCGAGATGTCCCATAACCTGCACCGAAACTTCAGAGCTCTTGTAAGTAAAGCTTAGAAGGACTTAGGGCTTGTTTGTGTAAGCTTCAGGTCTGGAAATCATATTCTCCAAGCAGGCGACCATCTTATAGAATTCTCCAGCTCTGTATTTCTGCCTGATGTTTCCAGATTAGCTGGGCCATAAATATTCTGTGCTGCTCTTCCAGGGCGAGGGCGGGGAAGCCCTCTCAGAGATGAGGGTGTACCCGAGGAGGTGACTTCTAAGGGGGCAGGTGGGCTCGTGAAAACTCTGATGCTTTCTTATCAGGTCCAGTGTTATAACCAAGACCCACACCTGTGAGGGGGCCAGAGACTAGCCCCGGCCCATGGGACCTGGTGAGCCATGGTTGGCACTAGGACTTCCCTGTGCTACAAGGGGATCCAGCCTCCTCTGCTCTGGCACCAGGTTAGCTGCTCTCCCAAGAGAATCCTCCCAGGCTCCCATTTGTCCAGCAGGGTCCTGCTGAGCCCTCTGCTCACATGCATGTGTCATGTGATGCTTGTGACAATCTCACAAGGCAGACATTCGTGAGCCCATTTGGGGCTGAAGGATTTGAGTTTCAGAGAGTCTTGGTAACTTGTCCAAGGTCACAAGGCCGCTACTCAGTGAAAGGAGACTGCAAACCCAGTTCTGCCTGGTTCCGTCTCCTGTGCTCCCGCCCCCACAGCATCATTTGGTCCTTGCAGCCACCCTGGGAAGCAGAGGCTGTTACAGATGAGGAAACTGAATTTAAGGGCCTTGTGCTGGCCTGCACAGCTCCTAAGAACAGGCCCTCTTCTCAAATGCAATTCAGTGTCTTCACTGTCTTACAACGTACAATTCCAAAGTCTTTACAATGTTAAACCTCTTTTTAACTTGTTTGTTGGCATAATAGCTTTATTAGTTCAATCAAGAGAGAGATCACATGTTCTAACTTCCCATGACGATGCAATATTTAGCTCTTCTTTGAAGCCAGAACTCAGCAATTTGTTTCCTCTCTATCTGCTGGGTACTTCCTAAACTTTAGAGCATCTGCTCCAATCTCTATGTTTACTTGTTAGTTTGTAGGGGACCTTGGTTTTCACTCTCACAGTCACATTCCAGTGATTTGTGAGAGGCTCTCTTGGGCTCCAATTGCTCCTGCTTTGCCATGGATGTTACCTGGAGAGCCTGCCAGTGGTGATTTCCCAGCCACCCTGCACCTCTACCTTACAGGGATGCTCTCATTTCCCCATGCTTTAACTTGTCCTTATTTCCGGCGGGCAAGACGACATGCTGGGTGGCTGATGACCCTGATGATCCTGCCAGCCTCCAGACCAAACCTCCCTTTGGAGGGCATCGGGGACCGGTGGGCTCATGTCTTCAGAGAGCCCCGCTACCTCACAGGACCCATCTTCCACCTCCTCTTCCAGGGCACAGCTTTCCGACTTCTCAGGAGGCAGTGTTCAAGGCACATCGACTGTTCCATTTGGGAAGCTGCTGGGGGCTTTCGGCTGCCTGCCTTTCACAGTCTTTTCAACTCTGCCCGCTTTTTGAAGATCTCATTCTATGCCCCCTCAGTTTTGTCATTGTGCTGAAATTCCTAATCCTGGCTGGCTTTTCCGTGATCCCCTTTTTTGCTGTCTGGCAAGGACTCTCCACCCTCCGGGCATCTGCTCGGGGAATTTCTCGAGCCCTGAGCTCCGCCACCAGCTCCCACGGTACGTGATGCCTCCGTCCACTCGCTGACCCGGGCCCAGCACTGGGGGTAGGGGTGGGGGGCGCACTTCTCGGACGCCTGGAATTCCCTACCGCTCCATCTCCAACTGGTCTTCTGCTTGCGTGGGTGACTTTCCTCTGTTCTCTGTGTGCCCCCAGAAACAGGGAAACCACCTCCTTTGGTCGAACTTGGGGTAGAGAGGAGAGTCAGAAAATGCAGCCATTCTTATTTCTATGCTAATAAAACAATGTATTTAAAAAAAATCTCCAGAGAACATTGTGCTCTCTATATAGTTATTTTGGCTTCCTGTAAAATTATTTTCTTATTACAAAGAGCTCACCATTGCCTTGTAGGAGGCACCACAGTGTCTGGGGATTTTCCAAATATATATAGCTTTGCTGGAGTAGAAATTGGTCATTATTCAAATGCTGTTTCTTTGAAATAAAAGGTCAACAACAGGTATAAGAAACTCTAGGTACTCTACCAAAACCATGGTTAGTCCTTACAGCATTCCGGCAGGCGTAATCTCCACTTCACAGCAGAGGAAACCTGAGGCTCAGAGAGGGTAAATAACTTGCCCAGGGCAGCACAGCTACGAAGTGACAGAGCTGGGAAAGGAACCCCGACGTTTTAATTCCACCGCGGAGTTAGGGCTCTTGGCTCCGCGGGGGGTCTTCTCGCTCCGACACCCCAGGCAGCTTTCTCAAGCAGGACTGAGAGCCAGAGGCTTGCTTCTGAGTACTAACAGGGTCGCAGGAGATTCTGGTGGGGACATTGAAAGGCACTGTCTTTCTACCCGATAGTATCATGGGCTTCGGTGTCACTTGGAACATGTCACCCATGCCCAGACGACAGCTGATGGGTACAACTGAGCATCACAGTTTGGAGGAAAACCTGTCTTAGCCTGTCTGTGTCTGCTTCGAGCCATGCCTTTTCAACGTCTTATACATGAAAGCCGGTTTATCTTACGTGGCCACGCCTCTCCGTTTATCCCTAAAAATGCTCACAGGAAGTTGGTGGCGATGACTTCGATGCTGGATTTCATACGCTGAGCCCATCATCCAGGATGATAGATAATGAACTAGTTTTCAAATTCCAAATTTGGTGTTTGCCTTTGGAAACTTGGGTCTTAAATTACTAGAGACAACATGAACTGGAGGCCAACACTCGGTGCCCAGCGGGACACAATTCATTTCTTTACTTTTGTTTGGAAACTGCATTTTGCTACAGAATGACACCCGTTGGCGACGCATTTCCGGGCAGTTACAGCCTTGCTCAGGTGTGCAGAGTCAGTGGTCCGTCCTCAGGAAGCGTTCTGGGCTGAGCTTCAAGTGCCCCGAGCTCACCGCCCCGCGAGCCCGATGAGCCGGGGTCAGGGCTGCTTACCTCACACGCGGTCTTCTCTTCAGGAACCTTTTTTCTTTCTCATTTGAAAGAAAAAGCATGTGTCTTTTGTCGTTTTTTTTTTTTTTTGGTCTCAATAAAATTCCAAAACAGTGCCATCAGACCCACAGAGAGGGACTATGAGAATCTACACGACTCACCCGCTGGGAGGAGGGAAAGGAAAGGAGAATCGCCAAGGAGAAGGATTTGATTTGTTCCAAGGGGTCATCATTCAGACACATAGAAGTCATTTTCAAAAATGATTCAAAGTCCTAGACAAACTGCTGGATAGCATGTTGTCAGCAACACCGGGGGCCTGAGATGCAGTTCGTCAGACATAGAGGGGCAAGGATGCCAACTAGCTTTGGAAAGAAATCCGTTTGCCATGTTACCCTTCACGCCTTCCCCTCCCCCTCCTCCCAGCCCCGCCCCATACAAGCTGAGAGGCCCCCGGCCCAGACCGCCGGTGGGCTAGAAGCATCAATTATGTTTATAGCTGAGGTTCCTAACGGGCTGCAAAACTATCCTCCTGTAACTGGAATATAGATTCCACAGTTTTATTGAATGTCAAAGCACATTGTTCTGCGCAGCTGCTCACAGAGGTGCCCTGAACTGGCGTTCCTCGTCCGTGACAAACACCTATTACACGGTCAGCATAAACTCTTCCCTCCCGGCCTCTGACATCACCCTTGGGGCAGGCAGACACAACTGCTGAATTGCGTATGAAAATTATAGTTTTATTGTGTATACAACTGAAGGTTGAACTCAGACTCCTGCTTCTTTCCGAGCCGTATAAAGAGGCGATTCTTCTCTGAGAGCAAATAAGCACAGCACACTATTGTGATCTAAGCAACAGGCACTATTTATGTATTGGAAAGCCTCGCTCTCAATAGGGCTAACAGTCCAATGGCCCAGGAGCCACCATTTTAGCAGCTGCAGAAAAGTAAGCGGTAGAAGTCACAGACAATGAGATGCTAACGGCAGCGCAGACGGCCGAGCCGAAGACGGAGAAGCCTCCCCTGAGCCCCAGCCGCTACCGCCGCTAGTTCAGCAAGCACGACTCGTAGGTGGGGACCATGTACTTGATGTTGATGAAGGCGTCCTCTCCCCCGTAGCGCTCCAAGACCGCCAGTGTCTCCTGGATCAGGTCACCGACGTTCTCCCTCTTCTGCTGGCTGTAGTCGATGCCGTCTCCGGAGTTGACTGGTTCATGCAAACACACAGAGAGGCCCATTATTGCTCTGCAGGTGCCCGAAAAGTCCTACACGTTAGTCTAGGCATTTTTCTCTGAATGCTTGCCGGAGGTGCAAGCGTTGGACATTTTTACATGACGCTGCAGCGTTTTAGGAGTGGTGACCAATATACAAAAAATACAAAATCCCAGATTGGAGCTGATGAGAATTTACCCAAACTGAAGAAATCATAGAGTAAATGAAAGTGATCATGGTTATGATGCAGCTCACAAGTCAGGGAATCTGTCTCAAATCTGCTGATTATTTCTAGAGTTTTCTCTTGGACCTCCTTCTTCAAAATCCTAACACGGCACGGTCAGGAGGAGCCGTCCGCTGCAGGCTAGGGGGCTGGCCCTATGATATCTGACATGGGCAGACTTTGGAGGGAGAGGCTCAGTCCATCCCTGGGTCTTTGCTGCCTCTGTACGTGGGCATCACTAATCCCAGTGGTCGGCCATCCGAGAGTCTCCCCATCACTCTGGATGCGGCTGGGCGAGGGGGAACCGCCTTTCCGCTGTGGCTGTCCTGACCCCTCACTGAGTGTTCGGATGACAGTCATCAGTTATGGTGTCACAGGGATTTTTGCCGCCACTAGTTTTGGAGTCTGTCAAAGTCTAGGCAGGCGGTCAGCCCAGGGAGGACCTGGAGGACCCAGCCAAGGCCTCACCTCCCGGAGCCTTGAAGCGACCACCACGCCGCCATTTAGGCTCCGAGGGCAGGGACTCCGGGGCTTGGCGTTCGGCGGCCTGGGGTGGGGAACCGAGGTCTGGGACACCTCACTCCACACAGCGCCCTGGGTCTCAAACCGCTTGGATAAGAAATTGCTGACTGCCTTCCACCGGTGAAACCGCCCAAGTGAGTGGGGGTCTGACCAAAACGGGAGACCCTTTGCCTCAACCCAGACTATTAAAATGTCACTGCTTTTTTCTCTAATCATGGACAGTACGTGCAAATTGCATTTCTCTCACAGATTTCCTCAACACCATTTATTCTCCCAGCAAGCTAGTCATCTTTGTGCCTCTGCTGACGTCACCCCACCTTCTTTCGGATGAAAGAAAAGAACCACAGGGCGGTCGGAGAGGCCCAGGAGGGAGAGGGTGAGCACTCAGGCTGTGGGATGCCACGGGGGGAGCGGCTGTCCCTTGAAAATGTGCACGTGACCAGATTAAAGTATTGATGCTATTCAGATTTCACATATAGCTCCAAAATGCTTATCTTGCCCAAATGTGAACATAATACAGGGGAAAAATGGTATTTCAATCCTTTTTCCCCCAGTTATTTTGGGCATTTTTGAAAAGATGGAGTAATGGCTCAGGCCAGTAATACAGTTAACAATTACAGTCCCACACAGCATAGATAAGCTGTTCTTTTGCTTGATTTTTCTGGAAACTTATTAGAGAAATAGCACTGTCTCTATAACCTAGAGAAAATACATCGCTCTCTTGATTAGCTTCTTTTGGTGGAGTTGAAGGCAGGCAGAAATATTTCTAAGTTTCAAAAAGCAAAAGATTATGAGTCACACAGCTACAGTGCGTATCAATTTTTCCTTAACAAATGAACTTAAAATGGTTTGCAAAGCGATTGTAATTAGGTGGGTTTTTCTCTTCCTCATGGTGGAAGCCTTCCTGCTCTCAGGTGAAAAGCTGGATTAAACTTAAAGCTTGATTTACAGGGTAGTTGATCATCCAAAATATTCATATGTGATCGTTGTCCAGAACAAGCAAGAGATGAAATGTTTCAACAGAAGGGTTCTCGCCCAATTGTTTTTCAACAACAGGTAAACTAAAACAAAACAAAACAAAACAAAAAAAACAAATCATGTAGACAAATACACACTTACACAGGTTCTTGGCTCTTTTTTCTTTGTCAAAGCTCTACAGCATGGTCTGAGCAGAGAGGGCAGTCCAGATTGCCACCAGGGAGGACAACGTGGTGTCACTCTATGTGGGGGACTTTCCAGCAGGACATGGTCTTGGCTTGAATCAAGAGAGGAGAGAGCTTGTGTGTGTGTGTGTGTGTGTGTGTGTGTGTGTGTGTGGAGGGGGGATGGGGTGATACGGGTGACAGGTGTGAAGAAAAGATGTTATGGAAGAGGGTCCAGAGGAGGGGAGGGACAAAGGCAACATGCTGAGAAGGGCCAGCAGGGACAGGGACAGATAATGCGTGTGACAAGGGAGATCTGGAAGGAAGGTGTGTGTCAGGAGCAACTAACTACGGCTTCCCGGGATTCCAGTCGGGGCAGCAAAGAAAGGCCAGCAGGTATCTCTGGCTCAGCATTGAGGGCTTCTTCCCCCAGATGACAGTCCTGATAAAGTCCTCCTGGTCACGAAAGAGGTAGACACAGGGAGAAGGTGGTAGGACCAGTGTAGGCACAGCCCAGCCGAGCCTGTGGGACAAACCCCCTGGGGATGCATGGAAAATGTAGTTGGTGATGGCGCTGAGCTGTGACAGCCTTGATCTGGGTCGTTATGGACAAAGATACGTAAATTAATCACTAATAAATGGTGCCTTTTGTTGGCATATTAGTCAAAAGGTCAAGAACTGAATAGATCACGGGACAGACATATTTTCCTGATGGAGGCAGAGGGGGTTGGAAAGCCTGCACACAATGGAAAGCTTAACACACCCTGCTTTTCCCACTGCCTTCCAGAATGCTGTAATGACAAGCCACATTTTATTTCAATAATAACCTATTCTTACTTTTTAAAAAAATATTTGACTGTAGGAGTAAGGAAACTATGTAACTTTCCCCCTTGACAGTGTATAAACCAAATGATAAAAAGAACAGAACAGAATAAAAGTTGCTTATTCAAAAGCGAGTTGGAGTTGGAATATTTTGTGGTTGCAGAATGTGTATCACTGGAGTAGAACAAAGACCACAAAGGAGCACCTCCCTTATCTGAACGCTGTCGTGACGGGCACAGTTTTGTGCCAAGCCACGTTGAGAGGCAGGTGAGCAGTGTGGTCTCCATTTCAAAACTGCTATATTGTCAGTTTCTTTAAGAATCTGAGCTTAAGGTGATTAGCTTGAGCCTCCCATTTTAAATACGTATGACACTGTTGGAAAATATGCTTGTGAGAATAGGGTGCTTAAAAAAAAAAAACCAACACCCAGATGGTGATGTACAATGGTCTATTCTGATTAGGAAGATGGCATTTCAATTCAGGAAGCCAGGAGTCTCTTTAACGTCCAGGAGCTAGAAAGATACATGGGTGATGGAAAAGGTACGTTTTATTTATAACCAAACAAATAGGACTATAATGATGGTTTAAACCAGACTTCGCATTTCTGAAGGGATGATATGCAAATGGGCCAGAACAAGGGCTCTCCCTTCTCTTCTCAGAGATCCTTGAGTGCAGGAGGCAACTAACCAGTGCTTGAAAGTTGTTCCTGGTTAGGGATTATTTCAAGTACAGTTACTGTTCTGCACGTTGAAGAGGTTTTCGTTATGCAGGCAGTACGTTTACGCATGTGCATACTCCTTGCCTATCTAACCCCCTTCAAACAGTCCTAACCTGCATTCTTTCCCTTTCTAGATGCCATTTTGGTCAGCACTGGGTACACGTATATATCCCAGTCTGGTGTCTGTCACTGGCAGCGTTTCAGCTCATCATCATGAAGTGACCATCATGACACTCGTCACCCAGGGCCCCCGCAAAGGAGGCTGCATCAGACGCGCATACATTTCACATAGCTACGCATCTGCAGTGCAGTGGACGTGGGCCAGCAGCAGATGCCTATCATGCAGAATTTTGATTTTTGCATTTTTGCAATTTCTAGACTGTGGAGAAGCTTTATTTTTTTCCTTTCTTTAGTTACTATTATTACAGGAAAAAGGAAAAAAACCAAAAGCAAAGCAGAATAAAGGACACTTTTGGTGGCCAAGGCATGGTCTTCCAGAGTTATTGCTGAAGGTGGCATTGACGGCATCATGTGGCTGTGTTGAAGGGTGATGTTGTCTCTGTAGGCTGAGCACAGCACCAGGTACTTCAGGGGAATGCGATACAGGGACAAAAGGCCCTTGCCTTCGGGGAGCTTATCACCTGGGGGAGCCTAGCTGGCCACCGTCCCTCTGGGGTGCAGTGACCACGCCCCCGCCCCGGAGGAGAGCGTGGGCCGAGCTGCCTGACTGCCGGGAGACCCAGTGCAGGAGGCCTCGCCCCTGCTGCTTGGGTTGCCCCTGGAAACTGCCCTGAAGAAACTCGGGTCTGTGTTTTGGTCAGACGCTCAAGCCCTCTTATCTTAGAACAGGAAGAGCAGCGGGAGAATGGATGTTCAGCCACAGGAAGCTTAAGGAGCCTACATTCAAATTTGGATCTTTTTTAATTCCAATGTTTTTGATAAATACCCTTAAATGTTAAATGTATAGATGCTGTTACATGAACAGTAATAAACAAAGAAGTTATTGGGACATGAAAGCATTATTTCAGGAATCAGAAATGTAAAACACGTCATTGCTGAGTGCGGGTTGCTCAGCCAGCACACTGGAAGAATTATTCAGTGGGCACCGAGGGATGAAATAATTGATAAAATCTACCTATACTTCCGATCGCAACTAAGACAATCAGGAGGCACGATCTGGGGAGAAGGAGTGTTTCCGCCGGCTTTGCTGGCTCCCAGCTGGACCACACCACAGAGAGGTGGTGGGTTTGCCGGAAGGAAGGCGCCCCGCCCGCCTCCACCTGTCGTCCTGACTTGGTGAGTTGGGTGCCTTTCAGAACCAAAGAACCAAACATTCTTAAAGAAAACACTAGCTTGGGAAACTCAACGACAAGCCACCTGAGTGAATCAGGAAACGATCAGGGATGACTTAAATGACGGCCAGACTGCCGTAACCAGCCTTCCTTCGCCTGAAATACTAACTTTTGGAAGCTCTGAATTTGTGATGGAACTCGTCGCGCTCAGTAACAACAATGGCTCACGTCACCTCTAAAGTGTGCAGAAGCCCTTTAAATAACTGGGGAAAGAGCAGCTATTGCAACAAACACGAAGACAATTAGCCTGGCGGCCCAGCATTCACCGCAGCCTTGGTAGCACCTGACGGTGGGTGAGCTGGGCAGAGTGGCTCCCTCAACGCACCCAGGGCCTAACTGCAGCTGTAAAACCAAGGCTTTGAGATAAATCGCTGCTGACGCGTCACGGTTTGGCTGCACCCTCCTTTGGTCTACCGCTTCCTTCTCTGGCCATTTGTGTGTGGGCTCTGATGTGCTGTCAAGTGTGGCCACTTTGCATACACAGTATTTGAACATGAATCCAGGCCAAGTCCAGCCCGAAGCTTTTCTCAGCATGAGAGCATCCATCAATATAAAGTGACTTGCAGAGAACACACCTGTCCAGCAGCTCCCCAGGTGAGCTGCTGGCGAGCTCAGCTTGCAGCAAGGACTCTGGTCCTTCGGTGTGTACCCAGCTGGGTGGGGGCAATCCCCCTTAAGCAATGCTGAGTGGAATTGAAAAAAACACTAACGGAAGAAACTAAATCATTTCTTTCTGGATCAGAAAAGGCATCTTTTTGGTTCCTCAAATGCTGAACTGAAACACTTCAAAAGACTTAAAGCCGAACTGAAGAAGTTTTACCTGTCAAGACCTGTCACCTGGGAAGTCACCGGTCACAGCATGTTCCCTGCCTGGGTCTCAGTGATGTCATCTACTGGGGAAAGAAAGCAAGCCCTGGGGGCCTGCATTTAGGTCCTGGTAGGGGTGTGTATATGGAATCTATTGCAAACGTTATTGTTAAAAGGTGTTTCTTGATGACATTAAATCATCACAGATTTTCTGTTGGATGATTCTGAACAATTTTTCCCTTTGAGTTTAGTGGATTTAGCAGTTATAAGATGGAGATGACCCCCAAACAGTAATTCCCTGTTCTGCTAACAGGGCATTTAAGCAGACATGTTAGTTTTAGTGGAACAAAACTAACATTTTCCAAAAGACATTTATAAAAAAAATGACTCTTATCATTAGAAAAAAATTCATTAAAAAGATAATTCATAATATATACAGTTGCTTTGAGTTTTTTTTTTCTTTCTCTTTTTAATCTGAGTTAATAAAGGGAGAAAAGACACATGGATGTATTTTGTCTTTTAAGGAATTTTTCAGTTTAAGACCTACATTAAATTGTCAACATTTGTTTTGCCAGAAATATCTGTTTATTTGGGGTTAGCTTGGGCTCAATTTACTTTATAGAAATAGCATTACCTGTTTTGGAATAAAGGGGCTTTGGTCCCATAAAGTGTGGAAAATTACAGTGGAAACAATTGTGAATTCCAGTCTGACTCTTTCTGGAGATGAGGGAAGGGAGGGGTGGGGACGAGGGGGAGACAAGCTAGGACAAAATTCATTTTCTACACTGAATAAGAGAAGAAGCCTTTTGGGGAGATGTTTTGAGCTGATCTGCTTTTAGAATCCTAAAGAAACGCTTTTTTTCACTTTCTTCTTTCAGCTTTGCTACGTTACTTTGAGGAGACTCATTATTGTTCCTTAACGATAACGTGTCTCCTCGTTCAGAATTCTGCGTGGGCCCCTGCCTGGCCCAGGCTCAGTCACGGCCTCCGGGGCTGGCTTCGTGTTTTCTTGGAAAGTGGTGGTTCTCCTCGTACCCTTAAGTCTGACTGTACAATGGCTATTTCCAGAGTGTTGGTTCATGGCGAGTGTGAATCGAAGTTGCGACGGTTTTGCAACCAAAAACTTATAATAACTAGAGCATATGTCATGCCAGAGATGCCCAAGGGCTTAAACACTCCAAGTCTCCTCAGATCTTGTTGGCATTAATGAATTCACAAGATTTCTTTCCTCTGAAGATAAAAGCTTTCAAGCAAGACCTCAATTCCCAACTGGATGTCTGTCTCTCTCCATCTCCTTTTGACACTGGAGCTGGGTGACCAAAGCAAGAGGTCCCTAAGCCATCACAGTTTTGAAAGCTCAAAGAAAGGTTTTCACCTCTCAATGGGGGCAGTGATCACCTAAGAAACTGAAGAGATCATGGATCTTGGCCCAATTGTCAATTAAATATTTAAATTTTCCTCCAGATAGACAATGAAGATTTCTAAACAATTACCATTTTCCAACTGCAAAGTGGATTTATTCTGTAGGAAATTAACAATGATAACATTGGAATGTTGCGATATAGTGGGGAAAACATTGACTTTCAAAGGCAAATAACTTGCAATATAATTTTTCAAACCTCAGTATCTGCAATGTTCGATAACTCACTAGATAGTTAACTACGGACAAGTTATCTAATTTCTCTGAATCTCAGTTACTGTCCTGTACGAAGAAGGGACTGAACTTTGGTTCCTACCCAACTTAACATTACCTTATATAATATCACAACACAACTTTGGAACAAGATTTGGAAACGATGGTTAGTCGATGGATGTGTTCTGTTTCAGCTGAAAACATAATTGCAAAGCAACTGTATAATTCTTCAAAGTAAGCCACAAATCTCATAAGCATCAAATTCAGCCTTCAAATCAAGTTCTAAAAAAACCCGGAAGGACCAATGTTTATATAGTTAGTTCTAGTTTAGAAAGAGAACACTGTCAAAAACTCTAATTGTTGACACACTACTAAAATTATTCCATTCTGCTACTTCAATAAGTCTATATAGATTTTAATTTATTAGAATAAAGACCAAATATATGGGTTGATTTTTTTTATATCCAGTTGACAATAATTTGCCTGGAAAAAGGCAAATTAGGTTTATCTCTGATTACTGACTATTTTGAACTGGAAGTTATGCTGAGAGAAATAGGTGGGTTCACCAGTTTATCCGTCTACAAGATAATCATGACAGTAGGTTCGGCGGCCACGGAATCAAGCTGAATTCAAAGTTGTGAGGCGGAAGCGTATCCTTTTTCTTGTTGGCCAACATGGTTCAATGAACAGACGGTGTCTAAAAGAAGCAGAGCCTTCAAGTCCAGCTCTCGTTCTAAATCTATTCCCTGCTGGCTTATCTCCTGGTGGAGTGATAATAACAATCATGATACCAGCATCGTGTCATTTCAAACTAAGAATAGCCCTATGAGCTGGATACTATTACTGTCGCAGCACAGAGGAGCAGACTGAGCTTCAGGAGCCGAAGTCACTTAGGAGAGTGACACGAGCCGTCGGGGACTCTGGGACGTGCGAAAGAGGAGCTGTGGGAGGCGTGGCGTCTGCTGAAGTACAGTGAGCTGGTGATGGAAGATGCAGACAGAGAGGTCCAAGCACCCTATGTCAACGTGGGCAGGCGCACAGGAGCAGAAACGCTGCCTTCCTAACTGTACCTCGGGGAGAAGGAACACCATCCGGAGAGAGGGTCCTGGTGAATACACATCGAGGGAGAGATTCTACTCCCTGCAAGCAATCAATTCGTGTTTCACAGGGCAGCAAGCTGTTCATCTTAGCTTCATTTTGATGATACAAACTATTGTTATCTTTCCTTCTTTATAAGTCCTTGAAATAATGACATCGTTTACCAAAATCAAGGCTGACTGATTTTCAGGACTTTTTTTTCCCCCATGTGGTATAGCATGAGAGGACTACATGAAATTCTAGGATTAACTTCATGGTCCATCCCTCCCCCCTTTACGAGCACTTATGACTTATTTCTCGCTCTGTAGGTATCAGCTGTGCGGCCTTACAGATGAGGAAATCAGAAGGCTTTAATGTGCACGGGACAGAAAAGCAGCCTGAGCGCCACCATCCTGGGTGCCGTTGCTACGTGTGGAAGGTACCCCGGTAAGTCAGAGCAGAGGTGCTGGGAAAACCGGTAACTGCAGAACAGGAGGAAGAGGGCGAGAAGGTAAAAAGCCGGCATCTTGTAGGTATTGGATGGTCTGTGTATATCCTTTAAAAGGGCCAAAGGGAAGTTTAGGAATCAACGTTCAAGGATCCCCTGGGCCCATGAAGACCAGGGGAATCTCTAGAGTTCCTTCCAGAAGGTGTATCTTAAGATTCTTGGCTAGCCCTTGGTGGAACCTAATGCTGTGTGGCGGCCTGCAAGTGGCCCCAGGAGGAAAGTGCTGACTCCACCAGTAGTGTGAGCCCTGACTCTGGGCTCAGGAGACCAGCGTCCTCTCTGAATCCTCCTTTCTGTATTCAGTTTGCCACTGCACAGTGCTGGTGAGTCCAGGTGATAAACCCAGTTACGCAGCTGCTACCTGGCCCACCTGGGTTGTAGTAACAGTCGATTTGGTTTCTCAAACTCTCTTCTTCCTAATATGCCCTCAGATTAACTTTCCTAATCACTTTCTCTCCTGATTAAGAACCAACATTCCCATGTTGGATGATGGATCAAATTCAAGTTCCTGGCCGCCTAGGCCCTCTGCATCTGCTCTTCCTTGTGAAGTTAATCTTAAGATATTTCGCTCCTTCGGAACAAGAGCTTCTGCTCCACTCAGACTAGGGTTTCTTCCAAACCCCAGTGTGGGCAGGTTTCATCCACGTCTTTAAAATTTCCCATAGGAATATGCACCCCCCTCCCTCTGGGTAAGTCCAACCTCACCCTTTTCCAAGGCTAGTCTGGGATTTGCTCCCTCTGTGAGGTTGCTCCGCAATCATCTGTCCTTCTTTTGAATTCCTGGAATGACTGGTCGATAAGCTCCACCTCCCTCACTTACATGTCACTCTAGAACCCTCAGGAAGTGTTTCATGTCACTAGTTTTCCTGTACTTCACCGCCTCCTGAAGGACAGGTTCACACCACTTATGTAATAAACCTTGTTCATTGGCATCAACAAATTGAGTGTTTGAAAAAGGGATGAATGAATGAATAAATTACTATGTATGTTTACTGAATCCAGATACAATATAAGCAAATTCAGTTCCAAATAAATTGTATGTTAAATGTCCATAATTTACCTAATTCACATTCTTTATTTACCATTTACAAACCTGTGGGTTCTTATCCATGGAGATAGAATTTACATGGATTCAGAAAGGCCGAGTGTAACTATACACAGGGTCCTCCATCCCTTTTCCAAAATCCTCCTTGATTTACTTGGATTACCCTTAAATTTGAGAAAACTTTCTTTTTCCCACAGATTATCCTATTTCATTGACTATCTAAATTTTGTTTAGTATCATTCCTTACATAGCTAAATGGTAATTTTCAGTCAGGCAAATAAATGATTTCAATTGGAAAGGAATTATTGCTGCTTTTAGGAGTGATACAAACCTACTGGAAATAATTTTACTGCTTTTCGACTAATGCCGAAAACTTTAAAAAATGGGCCAGAATGACAGCTGCTATCATGATTTTCCATTTCCAAGAAATATTAATGATACAACCCATTTGTTGTTCTAAATTTTTTTTGGCAATTGAGGTACAAATATGAAAAAAGAAATCTCTGATTTCTAACAAGTTTTCTCGGCAAATGCAGTAAATTATGGGGAGATGTACTTCTCAAATTATCTTTGTTAGAACTTTCATCTTTATAATGAACTCAGAACTCAGAAGCCTGCATGTGTCCACTGGTGATCACCATCACAACAAAGTCTGGTTACATCGTTTTAGACGAATAGCTGCACAGCGGGGCACAGAGCCACAAAGGAAAAGACCTTCCTGGCCCTGATGGACCCTTTGTTCTCCTGCAGAAAATAATTAAATAGATAAACTCAGTAATGGTGCTTCCAGTGGAAAAAACACATCAACCATTTCTGCACATCAAATGATTCCTCGATTATCTGTGATTTATCTCAGCTAAACTCTCTACTCTTTGAAAATTCTAAGATGAATTATTGGGTACAGAATCTAATAGTTTTCTAAGCCATTAGCTGGAAATTTTATCGAGTGAAAATCTTGCTCATCAAATGAGCTCAATTAATGCAAAAATAATATATTTAATGAACAAATCAAAGCAATCTGTTGGGCTGAACTGAGTTAACTGCTGTATAAAAAGCTTCAAGCCTTTTACAACTGTCGCAGTTTAAAATAACCTTGCAACATCTTTCAAAGCTCTGACTATCAACTTTTATCACGTCTACACTAGTTAGTTAAATGTGGCAGGAGACCTCCACTTCGCCACCAGCTGTATTAATGCAGAGCACAGCCTGCAAATACTCAAGTTCTCCTAAGTCCATTTTTACTAGTGTTCTGGGTTTTGCTAAAGTCCAATCAGAAGTTTGGTGGTGTGGTAAGGAAAGGAGAGTTATCTAAATTGTGGGGACAAAATGAAAATGTGGCCATTTAATCTGCCATAGCAGCATAATTGGGTTTGCACAAGAATTGAAACTAAAGCTTGTCGGAAATGCTGATAGGTGAAACATGCTGAGTTTTGATACTTTTGAATAAAGACTGTTTATTTGCCTGTGTTGCATTTTTATCTCTGAAAATTCCTCAGTTTAGTGCATACAATCACTTTCCTCTGAATCAGGGTTTGAAGAGTAGGTGAGTCCTGACGAAGCCAACTGGGACCAAACAAGAGCTTCCCTAGGGGCCAAGGCCGTGGGCACAACAATGTTCGTGTTGGGCCAAACAGCCTTGCATCCAGCTCCACGGGCCCCTCAGCCTGCTACTGAATCTCTGGCTGAAGCAGGTTTAACAACATCTACCTTTAAGGATCGGCACGAAGACAAAATCAGAGAATACAGGTTATGTCTTTACAAATGTAACACACTGATAGATGTTGACAGTTGTGACTGTGGGGCCTGTGGTGTCAGTGCCCCGGCCCCTGGGGAGCAGCAGATCATAATGAGCTTCCTCTGGGCTAGGGCAGGAAGAGGAGCCCACGGGACGCCACGGAGGAAGCTTTCTGCTTGTTCATTTATAAAATGGGTTCATTCTACAGCCCCAGAAAAGGAGTGGAGGTGAGCTGCTTTATCTTCAAGTTCTGCAGGAGAGAGTATAGTCAGCCATCTGGGCTCACTGCGAACACGGAGCTGCCCTGCTGGGGACGTCTGTCACCCAGGCGTACTTTGTTGTTTGGTCTAGATGGGCTCCTTGGATCCTGCCTGCATCACGGTCAAGGAACTTGGTTGCAGAACTTTATAAGTGAACGATTTATGGAGTAGGCTTACGCTCAGCCCTCGGCTCCCTTTCTCCCCAGGCGGAGTTCAACGCTGGTGTCTAAAGGACCGGGGAAAGGATCGGTTATCGTCCTTCTGCAAATGGCATGAGTGGCTCTGGCTTCCGCAAAGTCCTGGCTTTTCTACTTTCAGGAGCACAGTTCACGATTAGCCAGTTCCCTAGATTGCTGGCTGACTGTGTGAGATGCCATCTCTGTAACCCAACAGGAAAAAGTGGATTTTGTTTTTGAACGCACACTTGATCCTTGTGTCTCAAACCCCATGAGGTCATAATTACGTAGCGTTCCTATGAGACTTCATATTTGCAAAATAATATATATTCAGGTTTCCTGATTGTGTGTTTTGAGGCAGTAATTGGCACTTAATACATACTCACAACAATGTGTTGTAGTTCCCAGCTTATATCAAGCAAGTGGCTGAACTGATGGAGGGAGAGAGAGGAGAAGTCCTTGCCTATTGCCGACCGCAGGTAAGAGCGAGGCTGGAGAGGAGATGACAGACCAGAAGGAAGAGCTGGAGTGTGTTCTGGCTCATGTCCTGTCCCTGCAGGAAGACTACTGAGATGAAGACGTTTAGGAAGCTTGCTCTCCTGCTTCTATTTTAGTTAAAATCACCCCATCTACCTCCTTCACTGCACCGGTTGCTACTTTGGCCTCTGAGCTCCCCAAAGCCCTCTTCCTCCTCTAAACTCTTCAAACCATGAACTTGGACCCCTTGGGATGATGGTGGACCTCAGCTCCTGCCCAGGCCAGGTTCTCAGATCTGATATTTGTGCAGTAGACGTGGAGCAGACATCCTGGCATCCAGGCATGCTCGCTGACGTCCACCAGGCAGGCTCCTGCTGGACTAGGTCTGGATGAGGAGAAACCTCCAGACTGATGGAGAGACCTGGACCAGGGGTCTTTTATCCTGCAGCCACTGAGGCCTCTACACAAACCATCCCGTTGAGTTCCAGCCTCTTGGAATCCCATCTGAGGAGGAACATGCCCGTCCACATGCTTCTCTGGGTAAGATCTACATTCTTGGATTTGAAGACCCACCACTTGGCAGCTGTTTGTACTGTTACAGAGACGTCTGGCTCATAGGAGTGGCTCCAAGGGTGGGGACTGCAGGAGTCAAGGGAGTCTGGCTTGGGAAGTGTCTGTGGACAGACAATGTTCCCGGCCTTGGGGATGACATCAAGTCTGTCACCTGCCCTCCCTCCTCCTGGCGCGGCCCTGCTGCGGGGCTGGGGTCACACACAGGAAGCAGGAGGGCAGCTGCTGGACCAGTGGCAGAGCCTCTCTGCCCCCCACCGCTGCCCGCCAGGGGCTCACACCCCATTTCCAAGGGCCCAGGGCTGGCTGCCCCATTTGAGGACAAGAGGAATGTAGAACAGAGCAGGAAATCAGGAACCAGGTTCTAATGTGAACTCAGGTGTAGTCGTCCAAGTTCTGTGATTCCAGGAAGGTCAACCGTGTGGTGGTCCAGTGGCCAAGGGTGGAGTGGAGAACTTGGGGGTAATGGTCCGGGGGGAGAGGCAGATGCTCACACCCCAGGAAACCAATGATGGACACGAGTACCTGAGAGAGTGAGGCGTCCCAGCAAGGAACGAAACCAGGTGATGTGGCAGAGAGGGCTGGGAGGGACCACCCCCGGCAGGTGATCAGGAAGGTCTCCCTGAGAAAATGAAATTTAAGCTGCGACTCGAATGCTGAGAAGAAGCCGGCTTTGCAACAAGCAGCCTGGGAAGGAGGCGCCCACAGAACAGCAAAGGTACAGAAAGGCCTTGGGGTTGGAACAAGCTGTCATCAGAGAGCGTGATTTCACCCAGTTATCACGTTCCTTCTTTTCAGCACTGATGATCCTACACAGGACTGCGATTTTTAATGACTGTTCAACAGCTCTGGGGCTGAAGGAGTGTGAATTACGTAGCCGCCCTCCTCTAGTTAGGGACATTAAGTCTCCTTCCAGGTTTTCACAATTTCAGGTAATGATACAATAAACACCTTTGTGCCTACAATCTTTAGTTCTATTATTTCTTTGGAATAATTCTCAGAAGGGAGCTTACTGCTTCAAAGAATACGAACATTTTGTAGTTATTGGTGTGTATACACACACACACATATATGTATACACACATACATACATACATATACACAAACATATATAGCCAAATTGACTTTCGGGAAGGTTATGCCAACTTATAATGCAACACAGGAGCTTACCTGTTTATCACAGCACAGGATGTGATGAAAATTTTGTTCTCTAATTCAGTATATGTAAAATGTTAGTTTAAGGTTTCTTTCACTAGCATTTTTCTAATTATTAAAGAGTGCTAACATTTTCCACTGCATATATACATTTTTTTGCTACATGTATTTTTTTCCCTTATAAAAGTGACTTGTTCTTATCTTTAGCCTATTTATTTATCAGGTATTTTTTTTTATAAGAGAAATAATGTCTCCTAACATCCTGGGGAGAAGGGAGTGGACAGATCTCTGGAGTTAGATTTTTCTAGTGCACAAGGCTCTCCAACACTCATTCATTTTTCTTTCTTTATCCCTTCCTTCTTTCCCTCCTTCCCTCCTTCCTTCCTTTCTTCCTTCTTTTTTTTATTGAAGTACATATTCAGTTTGTAATGTTGTGTCAACCTCCGGCATTCGCTTCTTTCTGACTAACTCATAAGCACTATTCAGAGAGCAGAGGATGCCCGGGAGAGGTTGCTGTAACTTCTAGAGGTGCCCCAGGGCATTAGTACCCTGGGACTTGAAAGAATCTGGGGTTGTGTTAAGAAATGCGGAGGAAATTGAATAATCAGTAAATCGCCTTGAGTCATTTATTTGATTATCATCTCTAGAAGGAGAACATTCATCACTATTAGATCTCTAAAAAGCTGCTTTACATTTACACCCTTTCCTTGGGATCACCTATCAGCCACCCCCACCCCCAGCCATCGCTTGCTCCCTGGGTCACCCCGTGAAGCCCATGCTCAGTTACCCACCCGGCTCGGCAGGCACAACCTTGCCCGCGGCTTGGTCCTGCCCTCACTGACAACATGCTTTAAGTCGACTTTGGGGGCTACCTTCAAACTGGATTATTTACAAATGAGGCCATACAGAAAATCACTGTTATTTTGGCTTATCTGTGAAAAGTGTTCATTTGTTAAATGTTAAATTTGTGATGGACGACAATTGATTTAACCTTATGTTGGCATTTCTACAGTTTTTACTGCATGAGGAGGCCCGAGAGACAGAAGTGAGGCCAGGCAGCCCAAGCTGGAGGCTAAGCAGGTCTTGGGGGGTAAACTTTGAGGATGCAGACGGTCTTTTAAAATGCATCTGCTCTCACTGGAGGGTAAAAGACCAGCAGCAGTGGAAACTGAAGCCTGCTGTTTATCTGCAGGCCAGGGCCAGTGCAGACAGCTGTGACCAGAGCCGCCTGGGAAACTATGCCAGTGGCCTTAACCGTGACCTCTGGTTGCAGACGCGCTGCAGTGGGTGTACTGGCATCTCTTTTAGGCACAAATAGGCACAGTTGTGTAAATTTTGTTTTGAGGTCAGATGATGAACTTGCAGGCACTTATTTTTAGTGAATAATAGGAAAAACTATGTCTTTACAACTTATTTCAGCTTAACAAAACAAAGCCTTCTAGTGGGAAGAAAGTTGCATAGTACACTGAGAGCAGATTTTAAGGTTAAAACAAACATTACAAAAGGACTTTGAATCTGACTGGCACTGAGGTATTGCAAGGTCAGATTGACAAGTGACATGCCATTCAATTAATTAAGGTAAATACAGTTATTTGGATAGATAGTTTAGTACATATGACTTTTAGTTCTAAATTATCTGACTTTTTCTTTTACTTTTTCATTTCCTTTTATGTAGTTACAGCCTATTTTAAGATATAATGTTATAAATTAAGAAAAAGCAAGCTATGTTTACAGAGGTCAGTGTGAAGCATTTAAAGTTGTTTTTCTCATGCTGATGAGCTACTGGCAGGTCTAACCATGGCCGTCTCTGAAAGAACAATGTAAAATAAAACCCATGAAGAACATCTCAGGGCTGCACGCATTAGCGCACGGCTACAGTCCTTACTCAGGAAAGCCAGTGGAGTCTGTCAGGAAACCAGTGATTAATCCTACACAAAACTGCATCACTAGGACCCCTAACACTACCGATCCAAAAAGCCGGATGGTAAATAAAACTACTCAAAATTCCAAATTCCTTGAAGTCCAGTTAAAATTGTTTTTCCCTTGAAGGTACTAAATTGACACACTTTATTTATTCTACTCTTCCCCTTAAAAAATCTTGTAGCTATGAGATGGCAAATCAGAATTTGGGGAAAAGAATAGACTTTGAGGATCTCTATTTCCTGTGGAATGAAGCTGGAATTCTACCCAGAATGAGCTCTCAGAAGTCTACCAGTCACCCAAGGGACTGTGGGGTTAAAGGAGGGTGTGCAGAGTGAAGGGTGCCGGCTGCCCCGTGCAGGGCTGCCCAGAGGGGTGGGTGGAGGTGGTCTCCAGCTTCTAGGAGGTAGCAGATAACAGGGTCCTGCCTGTGGTTTGTTAAGCAAACTTCTGATGGCGTGTAAGTCAGTGCTCCGTGGTCCCAGAAACACGTTTGGGGCCTCAGGGTACAGGATAAGGACCCTGAATTGACCCTCTGGGGAAAGCAAGGTGTTAGCACCAGGCCAGCAGTCTTAAGTTCCTTCACTTAATCCTTAAACAATTCTGTGAGGTCGTTGAGGATGACGATCAGGCAAAAACACATAATGATTACTCTGCCCACGTGCCTAGGTTAGCGCTGCTGTGAAGACGGAGCAGGGTCACCTAAGTAAAACTCCTATGTTTCTCATTGTATTTGTTAGTATGGTCATCATTATAATATCAGTATCAATGTCTCATCACAGGGTGGCCCTGAGAATGAAACAAACTAACTTATGTAAAGCACCTGGCCCAATTGACAGTTATTGTTTATTTCTTTCACGTTCCTAATAGGGTTGATTCAAGGAGCTTACGTGTGTTCGTTAATATTCTAATCTACCCACTGTATGGATGAATACCTTGTCAGAGATGGATTTGATCTCAGGTCTATCTAAAACCGAGTCTCAGCTGTTTCCATTACAACTTCCTCTCCAGGGAGCTCAGGGTCAGTATGGTCAAACCCAGCTTGACTCAGCAATTTCTGACCATTGACCCTATAATCACTTTAGAAAGGGGGTCCCTCCTAATCTTTGTGGATTATTTGGTCTTAAAAATATTTGGGTTTAGGTCTTTAATCTTTCTTCTTCTATCTATTTTATTCTATCCAAGAAGAATTAAAATAACAGAGAGAACAAAAAATTTTAGATGAAACTGGAATGCATTTAAGATTTTAAAATGTGCATGTGCCTACAATAGTAACAGACATTATTTTAATAAACGATATAAAATATTGCTTTATATGTAACCATATGGCATTGCCAATGTTCAATCATTTTGACTTTTAAAAATGTTAGTTTCATATGGTTTAATCTAAATTTTAATTTTTTAATTGAGGCATAATTGACAAAGAACATTATATTAATTTCAGGTGTATAGTACAATGATTTGACATTTGTATATATTGTGAAGTGATCATCACGATAAGTCTAGTTAACATTCGTTACCATTTATAGTTACAAATTATTTTCCTTGTGATGAGAACTTCTAAGATCTACTCCCTCAGCAACTTTCAAATATGCGATACAGTGTATTAACCATAGTCATCATGCTGTACGTTACATCGCCGTGACTTAATTCATAACTGAAAGTGTTTACCTTAAATTTTAATTCTTACTATGTAAAAAGGTTTACCATGTAGTTCTTACTATAGGCGCTAGATGTGTAAGCTCCTTTCGTACATTTAGCTTACTTAATTTTAATTCTCAACAACCTTGTGAAGCTGGTAATGTTACTGACCACAGTTTCACAGATGAGGAGCCTATTGTATAGAAAGGGCAGATCTGACATCCAAGTATAATATGTAACCCTGATATGCAAAATAATTAAATATCTTTACAGATATTTTGACCAAGAAATTCAGTTGCTATATATATGAAAATAAAATGAAATTTTAAAAATGTGATATTAAGTAATTTCTTTACTTTGAGCAACCAGATGAGGACGTCAAATCTAACTGTCCTCCCACCCTCCCCCGAAGCTCCTCAATAAAATGGTTTGATTCCAGAAAGAAATAAGTAAATAATTTCTTTAACAATGGACATATTATTCAACTAAATGGAAGCTGCTTTCCCTCTGTATAGCTTTGGAACTATCCATGACATTAATAATGTACAAACAATAATTTTGAGTCACCATAATTGGCAAAAATTGAATGCAAGGATAGATATGGTTGTCAGAAAATTTACTGTAAAATAAAAAGTTTATATCTGATCCTTAAAAATATTTCTTTCCAAGTTTTCTCCAGTGTTCTCTTTTCCTTAAGTGGCTATTTTATCTTTGGAGAAAACAGACCAACACCAACAACCTTTTATTGACTAATTTTAAATGTAAATTTTGTCTTTAATAATTTTCCTTGATTCTCCATGAAAATAACTTGTTTAAAGTTACCATCCCCACTAAATTTAAGATTTTTTTCCTTTTGTAACATGCTTTTAAACTGTTTTATGAAAATATTTCCGTAGGGGATACAAAACAATATTATGATGACATAGGTTGTTTTATGCCTGTGCAATTTCATATAAACGTATATAAAGCAATATTATAGCAGATAAAGTTTCCTATATGAGATTAAATTCTCATTAATATATTTTTAGTGTTTTTTGAAAAATAGTTTAATACAAAGAAGTACAATTTCCTTATCTATTTTACTACAATTGCATTTTTTGTTTAAGATCATTTTCATTAAAATATCTTGTTTCCAAATCAAAATAAAGCTCACTTTTATTTTTGTTAGAGAAATAACTGGGTCGTGTTCTGTAACGGCTGTTGGAGGTATCAGGCTAGACAGTATCTTGGCAAAACTAAAATCTAGGTTGGAAATGAAAATAGGAAAGTGCTAGAAAATATTAGCAGGCTTTACGAGGATATATTGAAATGTGGTGAGTACTGCTGTTTTCTTTTCATGACTATCTCTTTTATAGTCTTCACTGATGTTGGAAAAACATGATTTTCTAGATCCATATTTAACTTTCAAAAATGATGATAACTTCCGTTAAAAATCTCCCATCACAAATTTATATTCTTTATATACAAAGACCAAACATACAGTAATGTATCAGACCCTGAGTGTCTGTGTTAACTGGCTCTAACCATCACGCGGGCTGTCATTACATGTGTTTGTCTTGTTATGTCACCGTCTTAAGTCCCATGTTGAGGAAGGGAAACGTTTTAGTTACATTTTGTTTTGTTTTGTTTTGTTTTTTTTAGTTACAAATATTTTTGATCTCATGGACCATGTATATAGGGAATAATGGAAATTTCCAAAAATTATATTTCTGTAATTCCTGATGTAACTGTCAACCATACAGCGATCTGGCTGAGAAGGCTGCATTGCCTGGGATCACCCAGAAATGAGCACAAAAGACTTAATTACGTTGTTGTACTTCATGGTTGTCCTTTGAAAAGTCTGTTGGATTGCCAGCAGGGAGACCAGGGCTGGCTTTGCTCCTCCACAGATCCCAAAGCACAGAGGTAACTGGTGCCTACACAGTGGCTCGCCCTGCCATGGGCTCGCGTGCCAGCCCACAAACATGTCCATGATAGTTCCACAGCTATACAGAGGAAGCGTGCCCGCGATGCTGCGATCACTGGCAGGAAGGATTTAAGGCACGTCCACTCTATCACTGAGGCTGAGATCAATAGTTCATTATTGATTGTTGTTCACGACCTAAGTGTCATTAAACTCTCCAGAGACAACATGCCTCATAGGATTTCCTGGAAACTTCACTTGCTGTTAGACCTTTCATATTAAGCATAAAGAAAAGGCACACAAAATCTCCCCTAGTAACCTGAATAATTCACTGATACACTGGGAAGATGTCTAAATATTAGCACTGTATTTGATTTTACATTCAGGATCAAGCTATCTCCATTTCTGTCTTTGAAAAAAAATCCTTGCAAGGGTGTGAGATTGCTTACTAATTTCAATGAGCCCTGATCAGAAGGTAAGTCACCTTCCATAATAGTGAACTCGAAAGGAATGAAAACAAATCTTTTTCAAGGAATTGGAAGAAACAGAACTTTGAATTAATCTGGTTTAGATTCTTAGAGAACATGAAAGACGAGTCAATATTATTAAGAGAGCCAATCAGGGCGCAGAAGTGTCATTTGAATTACATACTGTTTAAAACAAACACTGGCCCAGTGATAGTTTCCTCTAACATTTTCTCCTTCAATCTGAACACATTTATGCTTTATTTTAGTGAAAATTTTGTTCTATGAAAAATGTGAGAGATTGGATTATGGTACCCAAAGAATCTGGACTTGCAACTCGTAAAAGTGTAAGAAGAATGACTCAGACTCGTCCTACCCTCCACATGCCTTCTGCTGGCAAGGCTGGGACTCTTTCCATTTCTACCCTGACCGCCACATTTAGTCCCTTAAGATCTGTCTCCAGATGCGCCTCAGTAAGTGATTTGCAACAACCTCTCCACTGGTCTCTTCCGCCTTCTGTCTTTCTATCCTTCACAGCCACCTGATTAAACCCCCATCAGCTCAGCTTGTGTTGTTTCCCTATTGGTGAAAACACTGAGAAATTTACCATTATCTGTGGGATAAATTTCAGCTTTCTTGGCCTGGCATTAAGTCCTTTTTAACGGTCTTGAGGCCAATCCTTCCGTCTTCTCCTACAGGAGCCGCAGGCTCCCATCAAATGAAAATTGCTACTCGCAACAAGAGTAAGGGGCTCCCACCTTCTCAGCGTTCCTCGTGCCAGTCCTTCACACTGGATATCCCTCCCCACCTGCCGATCACAATCTGTGAGGGTCCTTTTATCTATGAAGGCTTTCCTGATCACACAAGCCAGAAGACATTTTTCTTTCCTTTAATCATTTACAAAAAGTGTTTCTGCCTCTCTTACTCCCCTTTTCACCAAGAAACCCGTTTTATAGGTATTGGGAAACTATCTCGTTGACAAGAATGAAGCTCCTTGAAAATGGGAAGCGTCTTTGAAGGCTTCATAGTGTCAGATGAAGGAGGTGTTCACGAAAATGTTTGCTGGGAAGATAAATATGAAGGAGTAATATTGCTGCAGGATGGAAGGAGGTCCGGCCCCCTGCTGCACCTCTATAGCTGGCTCAGTGGGACACAGGGGACAGGGCCGGGGCAAAGCTGGCAAGCACATGGGTCATCTGGAGGTGAGGCAAGATCCAGGGAGAAGCTGCTGGAACTGAGGCTAGGAACATAAGGGACTGGAGTTAAATGGGCAGTCAGTGTTAGAATTTGTAGGAGAAATTCTTTGCTTAAGAATCCCTGATCAGGAAAGGAGAGGAGCAAAGAGGCAGGGCAGAG
This sequence comes from Camelus dromedarius, assembly GCF_036321535.1. Taxonomy (NCBI): domain Eukaryota; kingdom Metazoa; phylum Chordata; class Mammalia; order Artiodactyla; family Camelidae; genus Camelus; species Camelus dromedarius. The sequence goes on from NC_087441.1 coordinate 4,763,132, forward strand.
GCACAGAGGAGGCCCAGGAACACCACCACGCCTGGCAGGCTCCCGTCCTCTCTCTGACCACGGAGTCACGTGAAGCTCGTGCAGATCTGACTTCATGGGGCGTAGTACGGTTGGTAAATGACCACTGTGTGGAAGGCACCTTGTTGAGTGGTCCCCCTTGAGCCATGACATAATAATAACCATGCTAATATTTGTTGAGTGTTTTCTATTACCAGGTGATGAACCGTGCTTAAATATATTGTTTCATTATTATTCATTTAATCTTTGTAACAAAACTGTGAGGCAGGTGCTATTATTAGCATCTTTATTTAGAGTTCCAGCAACTAAGTATGAGAGCAATAAAGTGATCTGCCCACGTTCCTGCAGTGAGTGAGCCAGGTGGCCGGGCCTGGTTGGGGGCAGGCTCGGGGCTCTCAGGCCCCCTCCCCACGGCGAGCTCAGGGCCTGCTTCTTCCTACTGGGTCCATTTGGGGTTAATGCCCTGCATTTCCATAGGCCAAACAAAGGGGCAGCGGCAGTTTTAAGATGTTGGGCGCTGATGTAACATTTTTGGCGCCTTGGAAAATTCTCTCCGACAAAACAGGGTTTTTTTTTTTTTTTTTTAATGGAAGTATAGACAGTTTACAATGCCAATTATTACAGTCAATTGTTTCTGGTGTACAGCATAATGAATATAACCTTACCCCATCAAGACAGTCATTTGGTGACTGCTGTGTGCATACATGCATCCATGCGTGTGTGCGTGAATTAAGTGAATTTGGAGTTGGCACAGAATGAGGACTAGCCATGATCTGCAGGTAGGGGTGGTCTAAAGAAGACGGAGGCAGTGTGATAAAGGTTGAGAGCAGTTGGTCTCCCTGCATGGAACCTGATGAGCAAGTCTTTCCACTCCAACAGTCTTCATTTCCTCGTGGGTAAAATGGGATCATAGTAACTCCCCCGGGACTAGGATTAGGGGGGAGAAATGGCAGTGCACGTTTGGGACATCAAGTGTCTACGCAGCTGGCATGTTGTTACTGCTGTTGGCATTTAGACTGGAGTCATCGGGGAGTTATTTAACATGACCACATTGTGGAACTAGATTCACTATAAGGCTTTCTTACCTTCCATTTAATTCTATTTCAAATATAACCTGAAGTATTTAAAAAGACTAAAATCATTTCTAAAAAGAAAGACTGACAAAGTCAATGGGAAAATTAAGAGTGATTTCCAATAGAAAACCTGACGCAAGACACAAGCATGTAACGACTCTTAGGACAACCTGCAACGTCCGGAAGTAGGGAGCTTTGGAAATACTGAAGGAAGGGGACCGCATAAAGACAGACATCTTTGAACTGATCTGGTCCTAAAGCATCTAAGGCCAAATCAGGAGAGTAGGGAAATTAGAACAAACAAGCAAAATCAAAGTACAGGCAAGTACCCTGGACGACTGCAGGCCCCTGGCCCCAGAGGACAGCCCGAGACAGAACTCAGCACCTGCTCGTACAGGGTAGACACCAGCACGAGGATTTCAAATTTGTCAGCATGAACCTGGTTTCCCGCGATTATTCTCGGCCTCCCATCTGTATGTCACAGTCTAACACCGCAGCGGCCTGTGGTTGACCTTGATGCCCGCTCTCCCCATGGAAGACCGCTTTCATTATTTGGTTCCAACGTTACTGGTCGTGGTATTCTGATTTTCACATTGTCAATTCACAGTTAAATTGCTCTAATGAAGAAAAGCCACTGAATGCCACCCCAAAAGAACATATAGTCTTAAATTCACTGGTATTGCTCTTTAGAGCAGATTCGATGATTTTTGCTTCATACATACCCACCAAATTGTGGTTATTTTAGGTATTATGCAGAGCTAATTTATGTTCTCTATGTATTCTTGGAAGGCAACTGGGAAAAGTCATTCACAAATGTTTGGTGTAATGGATGAGTAATTATTTTCTGATAAAAAGTCTTCTATGCTTTATTTTTCTTAGATAATCAAGAACGAATTTTATGCTGAAGGTTCTGGTAAAAAGCTGCCTAAAAGGATTCAGCATCACAAATCCGGTCACATGGAACTTTTAGTTTTATTAGTTTCTACTCAAAGATATGAGGATAATAGCCAAATTCTTTCACACTCATTTTAAATTTCAAATGTCGGATAATGTTATTAATAGCCATTTGTTATGGAGTGCTTGTTCCATGGTGTGTACTTCACAGGCATGGAATCTAATTTTCTCAAAAATCCTAAGCAATAGACCTTATTATCCTCATTTAACAGGTGGAGACACAGAGGCTGAGAAGCCTTAAGTGATTAGTCTGAATTCATGACACTGACAGGGGTCACAGCCACACCTGGGTTCAGGTCTGCGGGCTCTCCGGGGCCCATTGCCCTGCTTTCCGTGCTTGGTTACCGAGCAGCATGCACATGGAGTCCAGGAGGAAGGGCCCTTCCTGACCCCCGCCAGGTGAACAGAAGCTCAGCATCGTTCTGGAGGTGACTGGATGACAGCTCACTTCAAACACCATTAGACCCTCGACTTTCAAGTGCATAAGATGAAATTGCAATTAAGGAAAAAACCTGAGACTCTCAGTGAAGTTCTGCGAGTATCCATTATTACAAGCTAAATGTCTTTTCCTGAAAAACAAATGCTAAGATGATACAGAATAAATGTTATTTGAGTAGTATCTGAATTCTGTGCGGAAAAGAGAAAGAAAGAGCCTAGAGGCCTAGTCTCTCAACATCATCTTCCTAATTTCTAAGAAAACAGCGAGGCTAAAGCCGGAGACATCTACCAAAGTGTGTTCTGAAAATCTTCACCTAAACCGTGCCCACCGGGAGGGCCCCACACCGCATGGGACAGATGCGAAGGGCAGAGGGCGCCCTCAGTGCCACCTGCATTATTCTGTGGGTGAGGCAGAAATAATCTCATCCAACCAGTAGGAGAATGGTTGTTGGCCTTGGATCCAACACTTCACTTTCAAGGGTCCAAAGAACATCCATGCAAATTGCTAGGGCTTGGGTGTTCGTTTTGGGAGACTCTATGAGAGAAAGTCACAATTTAAAAGAAAATGGAAAGAAATGTAGGTCCCCGAAGGGGTATCGAGAGTTGACTCAGGTGGAACTACAAACCTTTGTCAAAAAGGTTGGGCCACCCCTGGCGTGGCCTCCAGGCCACCCAGCTGAGCGCAGAGTTTGGCCACGGCCTCCGGGGCCACTGAGGGGCCAGGGCAGGAGCACACTAGTTATTCTGAAGACGGTCTTTGACAACCTTCCATTTTCTATGGCAGAAAATATGACTGCATTCTGATTCTGAAACTCAAATTCTTGACTGAGTTAAAGTTTTTAATAGTTTAAAGGGGTTCATATTAGTCGCATGGTCTTTAACAATGTTTTTGTAAAACTAACTTTAGAACCTCAAATTTTGTCTTTTTCTGCCTCTCTGATAGTCTATAGAATATCATTTTATTACTATGTTGCTACGTGAAGTAAACATAAATGTCCTACTTTATGTATCAATAATAAAACATGCATTATTTTCCTAAAAACAGCAATACATGATGCTACTTCCTGGCAATAAGTATTTATGGACAGTTCACACCCGTTTTATCATCCGTACCAATGGTAACAGATGTGGGTTTATCATTCAGTCTGGAAGATTTTATAAACCACTGAATAATGAACTCCCATCCATTCCAAAAGACATGGACTATAAAATAGTATGAATTGTCAGAAAATAGTTATTCTGATGAAATACAGCATTCACCCCTCCACTTCCACAGAGATAGATCGTGTCCCAAAATATGCATAACTTTATAGATGTAAGACTAATCTTAACAAGCGATTTACATGACAGAACCCTGTGATACAGCACTCTCCTTCACACTCAGGAGCGGAATCAATACAAGTAACCGTGTGTGTCCCGCTGTGACGGAGGGCTGAGTCACCGCCTCCCTCCACAGCCTGGGTGACGAGCGAGGCTCATTTTATAGCTGGCGATGCAATCAAACCGGCAAAGGCCGCGGAGCTCCCGCTGTGGGCAGTGCTCGTTGCCGGGTGCTGCCGTCCACCCACAGCAGACTTACAGCAGCACGTCGCGTGTGCCGCCCAACTCCACCTCGGCCCCAGCGCCGGGGAGCCCATCCCAGCGCGGGCTGCGGCAGCTCTGCTCTTTTCTGGCAGGCGTACTGCTCCCTGCCTGGGCGGGAGGAACGTTGTTCCTCCTCCTCTGTTATAGTCAGTGCATCCTTTCCCTACAGTGCTGCTTCTTTAGCTCTCTGGCTGGGCATCTTCCTAATGGCTTCACAGGCAGATGTCTCCATGGCAAGCTTTGGCTCTCCTACCTTGACAAGCAGTAAGATTCAATTAAAGATGGACTCCAGCATCAGTTTGGTGTCAGAATTACGCCAGGAACTGAGGATATGGTGGTTGACAGAGGACCCAGTCCCTGACCTCACGGGGCTTCAGTCTAGCTGGGAAGGGGAGCATTACATAAACAATTCTCTACTGTGCAACGAGAACATAAGACACACAGATCTGACCCGGTGTGGAGAGGCAGGGCTGCTCCCTGAGTTGGGATGCTTCAGGGGAAGCCTGATGGAGGAATCGAGTGGGAAGGAGGGGGTGTAAAGGATGACAGGCAAAGAGAACAGTTTAAGCAAAGGCCCTGAAGTAGAAGAGAGCTGACCTGTTGAGAAGCTGGAAAAGTCAAACAGAACTGGAGGCGGGGAGAGGTGTTTCAGGTGAGGCTGGAGAAGTGAGCAAGACTCAGGTGGAGAGGGTAGTCACCTGTGTTCTAAGGGTAACAGGAGGCCAAGGAAGGCTGTAAATAGACAAGTGGCACAACTAATTTTATATTTTGGTTCCTGTTTGCATGATATTTGAGGGAGGATAAGTTGATAGCAGTTGCACTGCCCAGGTGCAATGTGATGATAGTAGTTTAGGGTGATAGAGAAGTGGACACACACTTTGGAAACTTACCAAAAAATAGACCTTAGTCTTAAATTTGATAGAGTAAGAGAGACGCACTTTGGGATTTCTGCCAAATGGATAGATGGCAACAACATTGGCTCTAATAAGGGACACTGAGGGAGGACGAAGTTTCTAGGGAGAGGGAAGAGCACGTGATTGCCTATGGACACACTGTGGGTAAGTCCTCATGAAACATCCTAAGGGGGCAAGTGCAGAACTCAAACACCACCGGGAGACTGGAAGAGTAATTCTATAATGTTATCTACGTGATGGTACTGTTTTGTTCCAGGTTTTAAAATATCTAAAATAAGATGGATTAATCTGTTAAATACACTAAGAACTTTAATGAGCAATTTTGTAACAAGGATGTTAGACTCCTCTGATTCCTAATTCTGGGCTTTGTCTGATAGACCACGGTTTTCCATCATATACAAAGAAGAAGTGCATGCGTCTAAGAGTTTGGTGGGAACAGACGGCAGTGACATCAGACTGGAACAGAATGCTCTCTAGGGAAGCTGATGATCTGGGACCTAGCTCAGTCCAGCCAGCACTCATTGTGAGGCCTTGGGCCAGCTGCAACCTCCCTGAAACCTGCACATGAGATGGAGAGAGGGGCAAGAAAATCCCTTAGGTCATTTAGAGTTGTAAAATCCTGAAATTCGAACGGACTGCAGCCATTAAAAAAATCAAACTGAATCTGTTTATTAAACTCTAAATGTATTTGCATAAGGAAAAAATCCAACACTAATTTATCCATAACACTGTGTGACACCCTAATGTGAAATATTACATGAAAATAATATAATACATAATCTCAATCAAAATACATATCTATTTCTTTGCTCAGTTTATTTAACCATCAGTTTCCAATATTTTTGGATATGTAATTGCTGGTTGTGAATTAGAAAAGCCAATCCCTTCATCACAGTTTCCATATCTTCAAATTAAGTTCTTGGAAATCATCAGTTTTGTGTACATGACTGGAGAATTCAGTCACCAAAATACGCATCCATCACCAAAAACAATCATCAAACACTGTTCACTGTTCTTCAAGGTTTTGACTGTTTCTTTAAGTTAGTATCACACACGTTCATGAACTGGGTATAAATAACAAATATCTTTCAAATTAATCTAAAATGTGACTTGATTTTCTTTTATAATAATAACACTCAAAATGTTTTTTGAGTCATACATACACAAAAGGCACCTAATGCCAAGAATTAGTAGTGAAAACCATCCCATAATGCATTTCATTCCGGCATGGTAAGAGCTTCTTTTGTTTTATAATAATCAGCAAAATGGACAGATTTACCCCAATTTGTACAAGTGTCAGGCCTTTGTAGCAACGGTGATTGAAGACCAGCGTTGCAGAAGGGCTGGAGAGGAGGCAACCTGGTGCTGAGTTTGCAGAAAGAAATTGCTGCTTCCAATTGCTTCTGATGACAAAAAGAAAGAGCTGGAAGGTCTGAATCTTCTCATAGCAAATTTCAAAACCATGAAGATGAATTTCCTTTTATAAAAAGGTAAGAGGAATATTTTTGTAGCTAGTAAATGAGAGACGCAGGAAGCAGCATTTGAGCTGAGATTTCTTAACCAAGGACTCTGCTTACCTTCTAACTTTTTGGCTCTAAGGGACCGGTTTGACCTGATAATTTCTTGAGGGAGGCAGTGATATTTCTTTTAAGTGGTGTAATCCTGTGTGTATATTAACATCAGTATGTGTATCACCTCCTAGGCTTTGATTTCAGATTAGTGCTACTATGGAAGAATTTTTCCCAATGGTTCCTTTGCTTTAAATGTCTTGATTTTATTCAAAAGCTTTATTTAGTGAGGAAAAGAAAATTGTAATGTTTTTCTTCAAGTGATCCAAATAAGAATTCTTTTAAAGAAAAAAAGTCTTGCCAGAATATTCAAATTAATGCTTTTATTGCTAACAATTTAATCTACAATATTTTAAAAATATTCTTGAAAAACTTGATCTGCTTTTTGTGGACAAGATAAGCATCTGATTTTATCTTGAATATTTTAGACATTTATTTTAATAAGAAAGGAAAGAATGCTGTCAATATATTGGTTAAAGTTCAGTGGATTTGGAATGAATGCTAAAATCAGTAAGCCTAATTTTTTCCCCTATGCTATTAATTTACTAGATCAAAGGTTAGCTCAGTGTAGACTAACTCATATACAGTGTATTTCAATTACACATCATCATTCTATTAATACTCTCTTTTGCTTAGAGTTGGTCATTATTGAATACAAGCTGTTTAAATTCCATCTTTAAAGTGAAAAGCTTAAAGGTTCATATTCAAGAGAGCTCGCTATAGATTTCTACTACTGAAATTAAATGAAATTAAATGGACACCATCTAAATTTCACCTAGCAAGAGAAAACAAGATTTACCTTGATTTTCTGCCATTGTTATTTTTTAAACCTTGTGCTGCAACTTTTTGATTTTCGCTCCGTCTGTTTTGCGTAAAATTGCAAGTTTACACCTCCTAACGTCTAGCTCCAAACATGTCAACTTCTCCACCCGCTGTCCCCATTCCTTCCAAAGACTTGTGACGACTGTTGGAGCAGAGCCTCAAATCGTTCATCAGGAGTTCCAGGGCTCCCCTGACGAAGATGATGGGGTGTCACTCACTCCTGCAGGAGTTTCTCCGACCACTCACCTTACTATCTCTCCATCCCCACATCCCCACATCAAACGGACTTGATGTGGTCACCTGTCCATGCTTGTGTGTGCCCACGTCTGCTTGCACTGGTTTCTGCACCTGGAGCATCCCGCCCCAGCGCCAGATGTATAACTCCTACCCATTCTTCTCACCCCAGTGCAAATGATACCATGTCTGGGGTCCACTGGCTGGAAATTCAGTAGGAATTTCAACTCTACTTCTCATGATGTCATTGCTTATCACCAGTTGGAGTTAAACATGTGATGGGTGACATCTTCTCTTTCAGAGTGACAGGTTCTCGAAGTGAAAGTTGATGTAACAGTTACATTGCTCACACACCATTAGCTTAGTGTGCAGTATGCGGCTGCCAGAGGCTCACGGATGACGCACAATGTGACCCCTTGGCTCAAGGCGCAGTGACATCAGGACACAGTTCTAAACGGCAAGCTCAAAAACTGCCAGGGCTGCCAAAAAGCAGCTGAGGTGAGTGTAGGAGCTGTGCCTGGGGATGTGCCACAGGGGCCACAGCGGGTACGAGGTGGCGGAATAGAAGGACGCGGAGCTCACCCTCTCTCAAAATACATCAAAAATATGTCTACGTATGGAACCCTTCTCACAGGATATGTTCTGAACTCTGGCAGAAAATCTCGTACAAGTGGAACTACGAGGAAAATCATTACAAAACAAGGTAGGAAAAGAGAAAAGAAATTGGGGTGGGTCTCGTCACCTGTGAGGGAGAGGTGAAAGAGGAAAAGCACCGTCCCGGGAAGCCCCCCTCCAGCGGGGAGGCCAGCTGGGACAGAGGGCGCCGCAGAGGCTCGGAGCAGAGCACGGGAGCTGCTTTGCCGCACACAGAACGGAGAGACTCGGCCCGGAGGGTCCCTAGTCGAGACGCAGCCGGCTGGCGTGTGCCGGCACTGGGTGCGGGAGCTCGGGCCCCGCAGGACGGACCCAGGGGGCGCACTGGGGCTGACTGGGCAGAAGCGGCCGCAGGGGGCTGGCGAGTGGTGCGAGCTGGGGCGGGGGGTGCGTGCAAAGGAGCCTGGGTCCACCACCGAAGGCTGCACTGGTGGTGTGCACAAACGGAGGGGCGCACGCTGCCTACAGGGCGTGGCCTGGCTGTAAAGCCTCCATTATTAACACACTCTCTCCAAGAGAGGAGAGAAACATTGTCATAGCAACCCCGGTCCCTGCAAGCCTACAGAGTGTAGGACAAGGCTGGGAGAATAACCTTCCAGACTTCAGGCACTACTGCAGAGCTACAGGAATCAAAACAGTGAGGTACTGGCACAAAAGCGGACACATGGATCAGTGGAACCGGATAAAGACCCCAGAAATAAACCCACATACTTAACGGCCAATCTTCAACAAAGGCGGCAAGAATATACAATGGGGAAAAGACAGACTCCTGGACAAGTCGTGTAGGGAAAGCTGGACAGCCACATATAAATCAGGGAAGTTAGAACACTCCCTCACACTATACATAGAAATAAACTCAAAATGGCTTAAAGATTAAAACATAAGGCAAGATGCTATAAACCTCCTAGAAGAGAACATAGGCAAAACATTCTCTGACATAAATCTTAGCAATGTTGTCCTAGGGCAGTCTACCCAGGCAAGAGAAATAAAAGCCAAAATAAACAAAGGGGACCTAATTAAACTTATAAGCTTTTGTACAGCAGAGGAAACTATAAACAAAACAAAACAAAAAAAACAACCTACCTCCTGGGAGATCATTTGCAAATGATGCGACTGACGAGGGTTTAACTTCCAGAAATATACAAACAGCTCATATAACTCAAAACCAAAAAAAAAAACAATCCAATCAAAAAATGGGCAGAAGATCTAAACAAACATTTTTCCAGTGAAGACATACCAATGGCCAATGGGCACATGAAAAAATGCTCAGTATCACTAATTATCAGAGAAATGCAAATCAAAACAGCAATGAGGTATAACCTCACACCAGTCAGAATGGCCATCATTAAAAAGTCCACAAACGATAAATGCTGGACAGGGTGTGGGGAAAAAGGAACCTTCCTACACTCTTGGTGGGAATGTAGTTTGGTACGGCCATTATGGAAAACAGTATGGAGATTCTTTAAAAAACTGAAAATAGACTTACTGTATGATCCAGCAATCCCACTCCTGGGTGTATATTCAGAAGAAACTCTAATTTGAAGATATATATGCACCCTAATGTTCATAGCAGCACTATATACAATAGCCAAGACATGGAAACAACCTAAATGTCCATCGACAGATGATTGGATAAAGAAGTTGTGGCATATATATGTGTGTGTGTGTGTGTGTGTGTGTGTATAGCCATTTGCAGCAACATGGATGGACCTAGAGATCGTCATACTAAGTGAAGTGAGCCAGAAAGAGAAAGAAAAATACCATATGATATCACTTATATGTGGAATCTAGAATAAAAAAAAAAAAGGACACAAATGAACTTATTTACAAAATAGAGACAGACTCACAGACATAGAAAAAAACATGGTTACCAGGGGGTAGAAGGGGTGGGGAGGGATAAATTGGGAGCTCAGGACTTGCAGATACTGACTACCATGTATAAAACAGATTAACAGCAAGGTCCTACAGGGAACTATATTTAATACCTTGTAATGGCCTATAATGGAAAACATTATGGAAAGGAATATATATATACATGTAACTGAATCACTATGCTGTATACCAGAAATTAACACAACATTGTTAATCAACTACAATTTAATAATAAAAAAAAACAAGACAGTGGCCACACATGGGAGTGAATACTGAGATGATCCAAAGGTGGCAGAGCTCAGGAAATGATGGCAAAAATACATTTTTGTATCTCCTCCCTGAAGTGACAAACTAATATCCCACACATAGGACAAGAGCGCCAGATCTGAGGAGGACAGAATGGAGGTCGGGCAGAGGCTCTGCAGAGAGGAAATGTGAGAAAGAACCAGCCGGCCTGGGGGCAGATCTCAGAGAACGCCTCAACACCTGCTTCTCGGAGGTGAGGCGGTCGGTACAAAGGACACACCTCTTCACGTAGCGATGGGCTGGAGCAAGGGTGGAGGGCAGGCCCAGGGCAGACGCCCTCCTCGATAGATTTGTTTTGGGGAAGCAGAGAAGACAATCCCTTCTAGATAATTCAGTAAGGCAGGCAGAATTTATCTTTGTAGGGTAGACCCTCCTTCTCTCGCAGGAAGATCCTCCAATGGCTGGAAAGTCCAAGTCATTTCACAGTGAGTGAGATGAAACAAAATCTAGCATAGCATTGACACTCTAAGAACAAATAAAAGAAGGAACAGTGAAACTCGCTAGAGGAAGAATATTCACACACACTCAAAGACACAATGTCTCCAGTGTGCCAAGGACGATGGATCGTCTGACTGAATACTAAAACGACTGATAAAAACTAGTAAGTTAAACAATGCAGTGATCGCCACTATGAAGACAGCCCCTAGAGCAAAACCACAAAATCTCAAGGAACAGACAGCAAGACAACTGGAAGAAATGAACACCAGAACCCAGGAAAGAAGTAAAAGGAAAAAATCATAGATGTGAAGATCAGATTGAAGGAAGCACAGAAGAGCCCTGGAGAAAACACAGGAAAGACACAGATAACAGGAATGAGGAAAATAAAAATGAAACAGGCAATTTAAAATGACTAGAGATAATGTGAGGGACAGAGAAGGCAGGCATAGAGATTTTTAAAGCATATGTGTAATTGAAACTCTTGCAGAGGGAAAATACACTGGAACAGAATAAATATTAAAAGACTTAATTCAAGAAATTGTAGTTAAAGTAGCAGAAAACTTGAACTCTTATTCTGAAGAGCACAGCGTGTTGGTGAAAGCTGACCCAGGATGCTCAGCACCAGGTGGGTCTGTAACCCACCCCCCCCATCCTGGAAATGGAGGTGGGAGGGGGCGGGGGGAGGGGAAAAGCAGGAAAAAACTGACCAAATGTCCTTGTAAACACACTCTGCTCTCCTGACTGTGTTTATTAGGGGAAACATAATGGAAGAAAATGTCAGCTGTTGGAATAAAAAGTGGGGGTGTTTCAGGATTGACAGTAATGCTCTCCGCATATTCTTCAGAGACCTCAAGTGTTAAACCTGGAAACGAGGGCATCGTAATGTTTCTAGGAAGGACCTGGGAGCTACACAGACAGTATGACTTACGTTTTTCCTGTGTCTTGCAGTTATTTGAATTATTGATGAAAAGGCAAGATCTCTGGTTCTTGTGAGCCTGATTTGACAATCCAATCCTATGCATTATCTCACCAAGACGTATCCTATGTTACTGAGTTTTAACTGTAAAGAAAAATAATTGGGCAGCCAGTGAAAGAATCAAGTCACTTCTAAGGGGAAAACTCACTTTGGTCTCACAACCCTCCACAGCTACTTTCCTGGTAGGAAGACTGTAGACACATATCTATACAAACTAGAGGAAACAAAATATGTCAGATTTTTGGCACAGTCAGACTAGTCTTCAAGCACAGAGGCTAAAGACTAACAGTTTTGGAAATGTGACATTAGGGAAGATGGTTTCTCTCCTCTACAAAGAAACTACTGGAGGTCAATTCTCAGCCCAGAGATGACAAACATGATCAGCGCTGGGTACTGCAGACTTAACTGAAGAACTAAGACTAAAACAATGTGGGATGGCAAAACAGTGTAAGTATCAAATGCTCCGACAGTGTACAAATGACATAACTAACAAAACGTAAGAGGAAGAAGGGGAAAGGAGACTGGAAGTGGAGTTCATATGCTGATGGCCTCATTTGCAATAGTTTGGAGTTCAAGAGCATCATTTGAAGCTGATGCATCAAGTGATAGACAAATAAGTGTATCTAACAGAAGTAAAGGTAAATATTAAGTAACTTGACTTTATTTAAACAATTTTTAGATCAAAGAGGTAATACAAATTACAGAGTAAATGGAAAACAACATAATAAAAAGACAGCATATCAGAAGCTATGAGAGGTCACTAAAATGCTCAGAAAAAGATGCCTTATCTTAAATCTTTATATTAATTAAAAACAAAGAATTAATAAAATTCAACTAACTCAAAAAGTTAGGAAAAGAGCAACAAAACAAACAGAGGAAATTTTTAAAGGGAAAAGCTGAATTTATCAACAAGCAAATCAAAATAGCAGAACCACAAAATAAATCCAAAAGATGGTTTTCAAAAGAAAAAAAAAAACTCACTAAAAGATATAATCCAATAGTTAATCTAATCAAGAAAAAAAATGGAGAATGTGCAAGCAAGAAATAAAAGCAGAGTTGGGAGGGCAGGAGGTGGAGAGTAACAGAAAATAGAGGGAATTAAAAGAAACATAGGGCATTACTTTGTTCAACTCCATGCAAATAAATTTGAAATTTGGATAAACTGAAAAAATTCCTAGGAACACACAATTTGCCAAAACTGACCCCAGAGGAGATAGAGAATCTAAAAAGACTTGATATCTATGGGAGAAAGAGAAAAGGCTATGAGAGAGCCACTCTCCCCACCAGGCAAAAAGGGAAAAAAATCACTAAGCCCAGACATGAGAATTCCACCAATCCAGAATTTAGGGTGAAAATATGAGAAACTTGTACATTTTTTCTCTGGAAGTATACTACTATATCGAAACACAAAAATTATAGAGAAAGTAACTAGTTCAATGTCACTTACTAACATTAAAGCATAAATCTTAAACCAAATATTAGCAAACTAAATCCAGAAGCATGTCAAAAAACTGATACACCATTACCAAGTGTAGTTTATTTCAGAAATGTAAAGATGATTTATTATTAAGAATTCTATTAATAAAATGTATCCTATTAAGGATTAAATAAAAAATATTTATGATCATTTCGAAGATGCTGATAAAACACTGGATAATATTCAACACACATTACTGATACAAACAAAATAAAAAAGAGCACTTCTTTAATATGTTAAAATATATCTGTCTCAATCCAAAAGTCAGTACCATGCTTAACGAAGACGTATCAGGAGTTCTCCCACTAAAGTTTCATTATCACTCTTATCATCATTCTTATTTAACATTACACTACAGATAACAGCCAATGCTGTGACGTGAGAGAGAGAAATTCGAGGTGAAAAATTGTAAAGGAGAAGATGAAATAGGCACTTTGGGAAGAATACGTATTTGACACCTGGACAACACAAGAGAATCAACTGAATAAGCAAAAGAATTTAATAAAGTAGTCAAGTTGAAAATAAATACACAGACCTCAACAGCTTACACATAGCCTACACGGAGAAAGCTTTAAAACAGTAATTGGAGAGTGAGGGTATAGCTCAGTGGGAGAGCATGTGCTTAGCATGGATGTGGTCCTGGGTTCAACCCCCAGTATCTCCACTAAAATAAATAAATAAACCTAATTACCTCCCCCCAAAATTAAAAAAAAAAACAACCCACTTGTTGAGTTCTTGGCTCACAGGAGTGAAAACTAACTAGATAATTTAAGCATAAAAGGAACTTATTGGAAAAGTATGAGATAGCTTTATAGAGTCACAGAAACCAACAACCAAAGTGAAGAAGCAGACCTCAGAAAGCAGGCAGGAATTAGGGAAGCTCTCCCCAGGCACAGGCAGTGTGAACTAAGGACAACCCACTCTGGACCCACCATTGGGAAGAAGCATCTTCAGTTCTTCAGACTCTCAGTCAAGCTCAAATCCCCAACAGAGTCCAGTCGGCCGGACGTGGCTCGCAGGCTCAGCTCTTGGCTGGCTGGAAGGGCCTCTGGGTGGTCCCAGCCCACCTAGAGTGCTTGTAATGGCAGTGCTAGACCCCCAGAGAAAACCAATGACCTGTTCCCAGATGTCAGAGGGCAAAAGCAATGACCATCATTACAGGAGCCCCTCCAACCAGGAAGCTGTGTCTCTCCATTTATTCCAGTCTTTTACATTTCCAAATGGTTTCTTTCATAGCGGTCCTGCAGCTTTCTTACTAAAGTTACTTCAAGGAGTTGCACAGTTTGGGCCATAATACCTTATCATTCTGAATGTGATCTTTTAAAAATTGAAGTTTCGAACTGACTGTTGCTAGGATCCAGAAAAGATTAGTAAATATTTTTAATTCATTTGACAGATGAGAAGGCTGTTAAAGAAAAGTTGAACATAGCTTGAAAAATTTTAAATAGCAACTGGGAAAAACGGATAAGCACGTCATTTTGGTGCCTCTGCCCATGCTGAAAGCACGTGTTAAGTTCTAAGAAAAGGGAGAAATTTAACAAGTGTGAGAAGAAAGCTACAGGGAGCCCAGGCAGGTTGAAGATGTAAAGAAAGAGAAATGTAACAGTGACCCAAATCTAATTTCCTGCTTTTTAAGGAGCCGTGGAAAAAAATAAAACACAAATGAAAATTACGTAAAAGCAGGCAAAACCATGACCCTGAAAGATTCAGAATGAAGTTTGGCAAATCTGATGTTACAGCTGATAGAACCATAAAACAATTTTTTAAGAAGTACAGACTTAGCTGATAGAAAAATATGAACAGCAGATTGAACTAATACTTTATTCTGAAAGAAACGAACCAAATATTTCTACTACATCAAAAATGTGAAGTCATAAATTATGTCAGGTTGGGTACAAGATTTTGATTGCTGAGATTTTAAATGCAGATTATTTGAATGGCAGATTATCACTGACAATATTTCAAAGTTTTCAAAGTATGCAATTTACTTTTGCTTTTCCATGAAATGTTATTCATTTACAATTAATATGCCAAATTTTCTTATCATTGAACTAAGTTCCTTATCTTTTAAAATTAATTCAAATTAATATTTTCCAAAGTAGCATATTGAAAATACCACCTTATCTGTTAGTTATGAACTCTTCTTCTCAAGAGTAGAAGTAATGGATCTGAATGTTAGCTTTCTGTCCCAGACCTGCCAATCCTGAAAAAGCATGGTGAAAGTCTGCAGTCAGAAGAGAAAGAAAGACTGACTACCTTACTTTGGAACTAGATATAATTTGCTAGAGACTGTGTTGAAGTTTGCTTGTCAGCAAACCTTTACTCACAGATAGAGCAGATAGTTTAAATATGACAGGGAATTTATAAATTATTTAAAGTAAATAGTTTAGAAGATCTGCACATGTAAGTAGAATTGATATACAAAAAATTACATTTAAATCTAACCTTTAAAGCAGGTTCTCCATAATACCTCTCTAGTAAAATCTGAATGAGATACTTCAAGGAACAAATTACTGTTCAAATGTGTGACGATCTGAACTTTTTATTCATTGAAAATAGCTGTCTGTAGAACTGGTGGGAAATGTCCCGGCCCCGCTGGGTATATAAGCTCTGAAGAGCACTTAGCAGCAGGACACCTTCTGCTCGCGTATGTTGGCACGTAGCAGGCATCAGTGGTTATCTGGTAAATGAGTGAGCCGCGATAAATCATTCAGTTACTGAATGAGGCTGAGACCTCACCACCGATGGGTCTGCAAGATGTTCTCGGGGCAGAAATGCCCTGTTCTGGGCCAGAAGTTGCCTGGCCCACACTGAGAGTGAAGCCAACAGCTCATGGGAGGATGTCGTGGCCATCTGTGGTCTCCTGTAAACGTGGTCTCCTGGCTGAAGATTTCTGCCAACTGGGCATCGCCAAGAGGTGGATGCAGCCTCTGAGGGTAAAAGCCTCAGAAAGTTTAGGTCATGGAGGGTTCCCCAATTCCCCTGGCTGGGACCTATCCAGGATCTTCCATTGCCTCTGCAAGATTCCAACCGGGCCTCAGGTCTCCCTTGGCATTCAGTAGTCTTTGACTTTCTGACTTCATGGCCATTGACCTGTGGGTCTCTGGCCAGATCCTGGGCATGTGGCCTTACATGTTGGGGACATTTTCTGTCTCTGTTACTAAGTCATACAGTGAGGGGCTCACTGTAAATTAGAGCAGGAAGGAGCAGGGTGTGTATAAAATGGCATAGCCTGGAGAGAAGGACATTTCCCCAGTCTTGTGGCTCTCGGGAGGGGCAGCAGTTCAGAGCATGAGCCCTGAATCTGACGGCTTGGAGGCCAACCCCAGCCTGGCTGTCAGACCAGGCGAGTCACGGAGCCTCTGCAAGACGAAGTTATAATGGTATTTAATTTATGGGGCTGTTTTGAGAATTGAGAGGAAATACAAGCAAAACCCTCAGCAGACTGCTTGGCCGGAGTAAAGGATTAATAAATATCAGGGAAAAGGAAGGTCGGGTGAGCAGGTGGCGTGTGGAGGTTGTAGAATGCTCTCTGCCATCCAAGATGGTCATCCAGCAGCAGCCCCGGCCCTGCCCTGTACACGCCGGGCCTCACCCCCATCCCCTCTGACTGCTCCTGGGCAGGCGACTGCCCCACTCACTTCCCTAGGGTTCCGTCCCTGTTCTCACAACGCTGACCAGCACATTCAGATCACAGAAGACGAGCAGGTTGCTCCACAGCATCTTGCTAAGAGCAAGATGTAAAATACTGAACTGACCCCATGTTGCCCCTCCACTCATATTTCATAAATTCGTAAACTGTGGTGCATTCCTCCTTATAAACTATCTTATTTACTAGTAGTATTTTTTACCTGTCATCTTTGACATCTAAATCTAGTTTCTGATTTTATGGTATTTTTCCTTACAGTTCTGATAGAGTACAGTGGACCCATCTCCACTCCCCATTCATATACCAGGTAATTGATATCTCTAGCCACCTTGACAGCATAGGTAAAAAGAAATCCCCAATATCAGATACATAAGAAGATAGAACATTTTAATCAAAGACAACTACTGAGCCAATTAAATACAAATGACTTTATAGGAATTGGTCTGTTACTATTTTGTCATGAAAAGATAATTGGAAAGTGATGACAGAGTGATTTTAATGTTAAATAATTAAAGATATATGAATATCCATTTAAATTTATGGATCAAATTATTATTTGCCAAAGTGAGCTGTATAGTAGTCAAAATATTATGATATTAATCTTTGACTCAGAGCTGAGAAACATTCTATTATGATAAATGCTAAATATAAAAATTTAGGTGTTTTTTTTGATCATTAACATAAAACCACGATGGAATATTTAACCTCAATCACTTGTTGATTTAAGGAGAAATAGGAAAGTTTGCACTGCTTAAAAAAATTAAGGAATTATCTTTATTTAACCAATACCTAGAATGAAAATATTTATAATTTAATGCAACTTGCTAGGTTAATAATAATATTAATAAGAAGAACAGCTAACACTGTGTGCTTCTTAGAATCAGTGACTACTCTAAGTTATTTCTGTTTATTAACTCATTTAATCCTTGCAACGTTCATATAAAGTAGGAGTTCTATTATCACTTTCTCCACTGTGCTTGGAGACTCTTGTCCTCAGCTTCTCTGGAGAGAGAGGCTGTTGTGGTTCTCCCCCAGGTGGAAAGGAAGCCTGCACATCCCTGAAAGGGCTCACGGGAAACACCTGGAACTGTCAGCCTCAGGGGCTTCCCTTATTCAGGGAAAAAGATGTGGACCAGCTGAGTCCCTGCAGGGGACGCAGCTACCCCAGGGCCAGGACTGACCCCTGGCAGCTTCCTCACAAGCTTACCAGGAGGCCTGGAATCCCTATCATTAGCCAGGAAATCATCTCCAACAGATCTCACTGGAGTCCATCCATTCACTCAAGCCTGCGTGAAATCATTCATTCATTCATTCATTCAGCAAGCATTTATCGGGAGTCTGCTATTTACTTTGTGCTGAAGACACACAAACAAGTTGGAGTACTCGAACTTCAAACTCTCAGAAATCACCAGTAGTAAGAAATCACCAGTAGTAAGCGCAAGTCGCCACAAACCTGTGAACCCGAAGCTTTGGCTGCTTCTTCAGATTAGATCCTGTCCCTGGACCTGGGGCAGTGGCCATTGCTTCCAGGCGCTCTGGGCCTTATCACCCCGGGCCTAGATTCTTGCAAAAGACTTGTTTCCTAACCCCCTGCTCTTCCTTCTCCAGTTCTTTCCTCACACAGATGCCAGATTCATTTTTGCAAACGCAGCTTCTCCCCTCATCAATTTCATGCTTTTAAAAGCCTGCAGTGAACTGCCCTCCCCACCATCACCACCATTCGCCTACAGGTCATCTGCAATTATTTCCGACCTCCTCTACCCCTTGCGTCCAGCGTTCACCTTGAATGTGCCCT
Source organism: Camelus dromedarius (assembly GCF_036321535.1). Classification (NCBI taxonomy): domain Eukaryota; kingdom Metazoa; phylum Chordata; class Mammalia; order Artiodactyla; family Camelidae; genus Camelus; species Camelus dromedarius. Next base: position 4,781,904 of record NC_087441.1, read on the forward strand.
GCAAATTCTCACCGCTGCCTGTTGCACCCACAGCTTCTCTGACCTCTGAGGCCCCTGTCTCTTTGTCCACTGGCTGTGCTAGGGTCCAGGCCCAGCCCCAGTCCTGCCCCTGGGCAGCTTTAACCAACCACCCCCAGTGACCTCACGCTTGCCCTTGAACGCTGGCAGACTGGTGCACACGGTTGCCTGCAGTAGCTGGTCCAGCACACGTCTGGCCCAGCAGGAGAGCGCCGGGAGCGCAGGACTGGCACAGAGCAGCTGCTCAGTGAGCCTGATGGACCAGCCTTGGGATGACGAGGGAACACGCAGAAGCAAGCTCTGGGATGGAGGTGCACGTCGCTGAATGTCAGAGCAAGCACGGACTCTTTGAGAGGCATTTCCTTTCACTAACATCCTGAGAAGGAGAATTTTCAGAGGCCCAGGCTCATTTAATTAGAACTAGGAGTGAGCTGACGTACAAAGCTGCATTCCCCCGTGATCTCAGTGTAGGAGTTGAGTTCTAGGCAATTTGAGTTTGAATATTGCACTGTTGGAGACTTGGGATAATCTGGGACAAGTTGTTTCATTCCCTTGATTGTCAACTCCCTCAGCTATAAAATGGAGCTAAGGAACCTCAGGAAGGCTGGGAGAGTAATTCAGATTGCTCCTTTAAACAAGAAAAACACTTCTGAAATTGCAAAATGCTTACATTAACAAAAAACCACCAAAATGGCTCTTAGTATTAGAAGTGAAGTCACGACCCAGCTTTCTCTTAGTTTATTTTTGTTTTAAAGGAACGTCAGTTTGCTTATTTACCCATGTTAGCAGTGCCCCTTATCTGAAAATATGTAAATCCATTTAAATTAATTTCCTGTAATACCACACAAAACAATAATCATATTAATACCATTCATAATGTACTAATAACATTAACATAATTGCACTCAAATATGAAATTGTTAGGTAATAGGCTTTTCATAAATGGTTTCAGCGAGAACGCCAGTTTTAACCTTTCTCTGGGTCTTTAGTTCCAGATATCACCAGATGTAATTGTGCGCCTAACCTGAGAGTTTCCCACAGTTTTTCTGCCTGTTTAGGAGAAACTATCAAAGAGCTTTTGTGATCCGAACGAAAAAAGTTTGCAATTGTAATATATTTCTGAGTATAATGGGGCTCTCTCTTGAGCTTTTTCTGGACTTCTTTTATTTAAAAATTTTTTTTTTATTGAAATATGGTTGGTTTGCTGTGTTGTGTTAATTTTTGGTGTACAGCTAGTGATTCAGTTATACATATATATATTCCTTTTCATATTCTCTTTTTTTCTAACTGAAGCACAGTCAGTTACAATGTGTCAATATCTGATGTACAGCACAATGTCCCAGTCATGCATATACATACATATATTTATTTTCATATTCTTTTTCATTAAAGGTTATTACAAGATATTGAACATAGTTCCCTATGTTCAAAAAGAAAACAATTTTTAAATCTGTTTTTATATAGAGTGGCTAATATTTGTAAATCTCAAACTCCCAATTTATCCCTTCCCACCCCCTTTCCCCCGTAACCATAAGATTGTTTACTATGTCTGTGAGTCTGTTTCTATTTTATAGATGAGTTCACAGTGTCTTTTTTTTCTTCTTTCTTTTTTTTTTTAAGATTTCACATATGAGCGATATCATATGGTATTTTTCTTTCTCTTTCTTTAAGAATAATGATCTCCAGGTCCATCCCTGTTGCTGCAAATGGCATTATTTTATTCTTGTTTATGGCTGGGTAGTATTCCATTGTATATCTATACCACAACCACTTTATCCAGTCCTCTGTCAATGGACATTTAGGGTGCTTCTATGTCTTGGCTGCTGGGGTGCATGTGTCTTTTTGATTTGGAGTGGGCTTCTGGTCCTGGTCCATGGCATGCTCTGTATGCCGGCAGCTGGAACAGGGATGGGATCTTGCAGGCTGATGTTTCTCTCTTGGGAGTGAGCTAAGCTCTCCTGTTAGAATCTGGTTGACTCTCAGACTCGCAGAATTCCTCCTGGGCTCCTTGGGGCCTGGGCACAACTGTGGAGTCAACGCAAGTTGTGCCTGCCAGGCCTCTGGCAGTCCAGAGCAGGAGCAAAGAACCTGACTCCAGAAGGAAAGTTAAAAATGTGGGCCTTGGGTCTAGCATGTCAATTTGTTTGTTTTTCACAATCTTGGGCAAATTTATTCTTTATGCAAGTCTGTAACCCATTTCTTCTCTGAGAAAAATGTGATGGAGGTTGTTAGAGTAATAGCAACCATCCGGCAAATCTGTCATGAAAACCAGTAAAGGGGAGAAGAAACTGGCATCCATGCGGCACAGTCTGAGGGTCTAACTGAACCGCGGATGGTGTTCACAAACTTGTGGCAATTTGTAATACATCATTGAACCAAAAAATAAAAAAGGAGACCACGTTGTAACTGAGTAGATCAGAGTGATTCTCTTTGATCAGATATTCTGATCTTGTGAGATAATTACAAAGCCACCTCGAATTTACACAAGGATTTTCTTCCAACGAGCTCAAAGCACTAACACATATTCCCCATCCCCATTATCCTCCCGGTGACCCTATGAGGCAGCAGAAAACCATATAATCTCTGTCTCTTAAATAAGCCAGTTGTGCCTTAAAGTATTTTTAGCACTTTAGAACATAAATGGTATTCCAGGGAAGAGTTACTTCCCCTTCCTTTGTCTGAAGTTCAAAATGAGGCAGTGGAGCTGCGGTGAATATTAAATAATATCACGGTGTGAAAACAAAAGACAGACAGCTGAATGTCATGGGTCAGGGCCACTTTCCCACTATCGGCTGCTTTGTCCTTCTCCTTCCACATAGTTGGGAATTTAGTTTATCTTGGAATGTGTGGAATACATTTCTATACATTTCTGGTAACTTTTTTTCTCCACTTTGGAAATACAAACTATATACAATACTGAACATAGAAGCTACTGATACATTCAAAAGAGGTAAATAAATTAAATACTGCTGAGCTCTGACCAGAGTGCCTGGCACAGCACAGAGTAACTGTGAAGTCAAGCACCAACGAGGTTTGAGGGCTTGTTCATTCAGAAGCCAAGAACCTTCTTTTGGACCACATCACTGCTGGTGATGATGAGGAGGAAGGACATGGGTGTGAGGGAGGTGACAGTGGGAAAAGCCTGCCTGGCACCATGGAGGGGAGGCCGAGGTGAGGGCAACGGAAGGCAGAGAGGGCAGCTCTGGGCACAGGAATAGGAGAGCCCAGAAGGAGGAAGGACGTTCAGGTGATGGGGCCAGTGTTCCAGCATCAGGGACCCTGGGAAGAGAGCATTTTCACTGACTCTTTTCAAAGGCTTAGAACTCTACTCAGAATGGTGAGGTCTCCATCCGCACTGATGTTTCAAGGTTTTGCTAACAACACAGTAACTGATCCACTGTAACGAATTATTTGGAGAGCTGATTTTACATGTTAAAAAAAAAAAAAAAACCCTGCAGTTCCTAGACTTTAACAGCAGCTACTTTACCGGCATCATCCTGAGTCCCCCTGGGTAAGGAAATTTGACTGCAAATGTGCTCCTGTCCCCACAGGGCGTGACCACGAAACAGTTAAGCAGCAGTGACCCCAGGAAGCAGCATTTCGTAGCAAGTAGTTTAAATTCAGCTGCTGCAGTGGGAGAGGAAGTTGGAGACAGAAAACAACCTCAGAACTGTGCGCATTTAAATCAGGAGGGGAGCGGATGGCCTTCCAGTTCTCACCATCCCAGTGACGGTGAGAACCTGTCCCAACCAGGGAAGACCACAGTATCTCACTCTCTGCCTCAGAAGACATTTGCATAACACATTTACATTTGAAGGGAGCCCACAGATTGGCAACTCCCAAAGCTTCAGCTAGGCACGGTTCTCCATAATAGCAATTAGGAACAGAAATAGAATAACAATAGCTGTAGAAATACAGTTGCTGAGCTGTGGGTAGATGAGGCAGAAAAATCTCTGCATTTTAAAGACTGAACTTTGAATGATTGCAGAGTTAGAGACTAACTGGTTTTTGTTCTTTGTGAGCTGGCTCTGAAGCCTTGTAGGGACCAAACCAATTTGGACCAGTGTGAGAGCTGAAGAGGGCTCCCTGTGACAGGAAACGAGGTGGGACCAGATGGCAGAAGGCCAGGTGGAGGCCAAGACAGAGTCCAGACGCAGAGCAGTGCCGGCCAAGGGGCCCACCGAGGTGCCGGGTGATGGCCAGTGATGGCAGGCAGTGGAGTCCATGCAGAAGGCCAGGGGCACCACCCCGAGGGATGGAATGAGAGCTGAGATTGGAAATGGAGGGTGGAGCAGGGTTACGACTGCGGCCCGTGGGGCAGATGAGGGAGCACGGAATCGGAAGCGCAGAGGCAAAGCCTTCTTCCAACTTGAAACTCTGCCGCACCCTCCAGGCGATGGGACCCCCGCAGGAAACGGAGATTTCTAGTTCTCCGTCCTCCCCTAACTTTACTGCCCCACCCCCATCCCTCAACCCCTAAGAACTGCGTGGAGATGGATGGAAGGCCATTGGAAGGTTTCAGACAGTGTGAATGACCAATCAGGTGGCCTGGCCTGGTAGGGGAGGCCCCAGCCAGATGGGGACAGCATGGGACTGTGGATGAGTGGGGACAGGTGAGAGGGAGTATTGCAGAGGAGAAGTCCTGACAAGGTTCAAAGTGAGGCTCTGGGGCTGGGTGGCTGAAGTGAGGCCGGAATGAAGCAGATCCAGGAAGCAGAGGCGCTGTCTTAGATGGGCTCCCAGAGGGATAAGGAGAGCACTTTGGATGGTGAGGGCCTGGGATGGAGAGGAAGCTTGTGAATGAGATGCTACAATGTGTGTGGGACGGTGGCTGAGGGGGTCCCCACATGATAGAGATCAGGACACATTAGGGTTAGGGGGACGCATCCAACAGGCCTGACCGTTGAAGGAGCAGTGGGTTTACCCAAGGGTGGACAGGGTGACGGCTGGGAAGCCGCCTTGGGGACCACGGAACTTGCAGTGGAGCCCTTTGCAGTCTCCCCCCAGAGAAGTTATTGCTCCAGCATCACTACAGATACGACATCTTCCTGTGCTTTTGTTTAATGCCGCCCTATGACCATCTACGTGGAGATGGCTTATCAACTGCAAAATACTATGCAATCTGCAAGTTGTTGTCATTAGCTCCTGGGAGACAAGAACTATTCTGTTCTACACCAGAGCATTAGGAATTATTAGAGGCACTTCATAAAGACATTTTTATGATAATGATGTGGATACAGAAAACTAGTGCCTTTTCCAGGAGTGTTAATAAAATATTACTGGTAGGCAGTTTTCCAAGATCTTGTCCCAAGGTGCCATAATTATTGCAAACATTGTAATATGATACGAGAATATTGATTTTAATGAGGATGTCACCAAAATAAAGCAGATCCCTAACTATAAAAAGAAACACAGAAATGCTAAAGCGAACACCCTGAAAACTTATTCTAAGCCAATATAAAGGCGTCTGCTGGAGGACATGTGGCACAGTGGAAGGCTTTGACACAAGAGTGTTTACTAACATACTCACAGCATCAGTAGGTTATGTGAAAACGAGTAACAGGTCTAAAAGACAATTGATAATATTTAATGTTTCCTCAAAATATTAAAATATTAGGAAAATGAGAGCCCATATTTGTGCTTAATGGATAGACAAATTAAGCTCTATTTAAAAACTGGAACAAGGATGGTTACTTAATAGTGTTCTGAAAACTCTGGTTAATGCAATGAGACATGAAAAAATAAAGAGGAATGATAATGGAAAAGGAGAAAAGATCGTTATATGCACTTAACAAAATGGAAAACCGAAATATGCAGAGGAGCCAGCAAAAATAATCACGTTTAATAAAATGATTCAATAAAATGTTAGATCTGAAATACACAAGCCAAAATTAATAGCCGCGCTAATTATCAGCAGCCACCAGCCAACATAATGAAAGTATAGATGCTGATTATCATATTAACTCGTTCCTCACAAGAACTCCTTGGGGATAAACCTAGTGAGGCAGATGTTGTTGCTCTAAAGAACATTTTTAAAAAATATTTAAAAAGGTACTAGAAGACAAATAAATTGACAGACACATGTCTGTTTGTCTATCTATCTATCTACCTACCTACCTACCTGTCTATCATCTTTCTATATTCTTGAATCAGAAGATAAAATATTGTCTCAAGCAAATTAAAAGGTTTACATAATCCTACTAGGAAAAGGAAAAGAGGATTAATTCCATCAGACAGTTTAAAACACAGAGAAAGAGCAATCAAAATAGTTTGGCAGTGGTAAAAAAATTAGCAATTTAAATCAGTGGAACCCACGAAGAAATCAGAATCAACCTCCCATATAAATATGACTTCTACCTCTTGGATAACTATCACTTCCCCCACTTTTAGTCAGGTCTGTCTTGGATAACGGGGTAGCCTCCTAGCTGGTCTCTGCTTCTGCCCCGACCCTCTCACCCATGTCCACACAGCAGCTGGCGTAAGCCCTTTAACACCTATTAGATCTTTTCACTCTTGTGTTCAAAGACCCTCCAAAGGCTGCCCATCTGTAGCGGGCTGAATCGTGTCTCTCCAGAAGTCACGTCAGAGTCCTAACCCCCGGTGCCTGTGCGTGTGGAATGAGGATCTTTGAAAATGTACTCAAGTTAAGGCTCTGGATATGAGACCACCCCGGATTTGAGGTGGACTCTAAACCCAGTGGCCAGTGTCCTTAGCAGAGAGAGACGGACAAGGAAAAGACATTTAGAGACATACAGGGGAGAAGGCCACATGGGGACCGAGGCAGCAACTGCAGTGATGAGCCCACAAGCCCAGGGCTGCCTGCAAGCCCCGAGCTGGGGGAGAGGCTGGGACAGCCTCCCCGGAGCTTTGGACAGGAGCAGCCTGGCTGACACTGTGATTTCACACTCTGGGCCTCTACCACTGTGAGAGGAAAAGTTTCTGTTGTTCGAAGCCAGCAAGTTGTGTTAATTTATTACAACTTCCCTAGGAAACGGACCCACCGCCTTACTCAGGGTAACCGTCAACATCCACAGAGGCCGCTCTTCCAGAGCGGCCGACCCCCGCACCGCAGACCCCCGCACCTCCTCCGCCGCTCCGGCCGCGCCGGCCTCTGTGGGTGTGCTGGTCGTGTCACCTGCCCCAGACCTCTGCACTGGCGTCTGTCAGCTGGAACACGGTTCCCTGACATACCCATCGGCACTTCTGGTTTGTGTCACGTTTCCATTTTTAATAGAAAATTTCCAACCATCTAATGGATTAATAGTTTGCTTATTTGTTTATTGTTTCCTCCAACTAAAATTGCCCAGAGCCTTTGGCTGAGTTGCTCACAGCCTGTCCTCAGCAGCCAGAACAGAGCCTGCCAGTGTGTGTTTGTTGAATGAAGGCAAACAGACCGCATTCCTATGAGTAGGAATTTAACGTACAGCAAAGCGAGCATTACAAAACAGTGGGGGGAGGATTCATTGGTATCTGATGCTGAGATATAGCACATTGGAGAAAAATTAATTTAGATACACATCTTATCCTGTGTACTAAAAGAAAATTAAAGTCAAATATGTTTAAAAATTCATAGAAAAATTAGCAGAATGTAGAATAGTACTCGAGTCTCTGGAAGCATAATAACTTTGAACAAATCGAAGCAGCTGGGGAAGCCACAGACTCAACTGATTAAAAATTAAGACTTGCGTGCAGTCCCGCCTCCTCAGATCCATTAAGAATCAGGACCTGTTGTTACTGGAGTCCGTCATTCCCAGGTCCCAGATCTCTCCTTCCCGGGTGACCTTTGGCCTGACCCTCTGCCTTTGTGTTTGCTCCATGGTTGGAAGCTGTAGTCCTGCCCACACCCCCTCATGGCCTGGAGGACCACGTCGGTTGCCTTGACGCAAACACCCGGTGGCTGCTGCTCACCCGCCATGTCCCGAGCATGGAGGTTACTGGACTCGGGTACCCTGCCCACCTGCTGGAAAGACTTCCTTATCCTTGGACACCAAGCCTGGCCAGGCTGGCTCCCCCAGCACCTAGATCCCAGCCCCTTCTGCCTCCTATCTGGGCTGTCTTTTCCTGAGCCCTCCCGAGCCCTTTGGGTAGCATTTAAAAGCTGCAGTGAAGCAAAACCTGATCTGAGGGGAGAGGCGCTATTTCGCTTGGATGCTGCCATGGACGTGGGGTCCGTCACATTCCCTGCTTGATGAGGGGTTTAAGTCTGGGTTAACCATTAACTTCTCAGTGTGACAGGTTCTTTCTTTTGTGCTGCAGAAACCCCGTTCTGACAGGTAACAGAGAACCTGCTTCAGAAAGCCTGTGGTTTGCATAATGAAGAGCCGATTAGAAAATGGAGGCATTAAGGTAACAGAAGACCTCAGGGAGAGAGGGGCGGAGGCACTCTGCTGTCTAGGTGGCGCTTTAAAGGCCTCAGCAGACAGCAGGGCCCTTCCCGCTTCCAGCAGGACATGGCTGGGATGTCTTCCTTCCTAAACAGGCTGCTGGCCTCCGGGTGGGGTGGGGGGCAGGGAGGGGAGCACTCCCCGCCGGGGGCTGGGGGGAGGATGCTGCACCTCTGTGCAGGGGCGGGTTCCAGAGCAGCCTTGCTCGCATTGTCCTCTGTGGGTCAATTCAGTTATAGTCGCCACTGAACCTGAGGCTGGCTGGGAGCCCTCGCTGCCCGCCTCGCTCCTGGAGAATGACCTCAGAGGGCGGGGCCCGCACTTCCGAAGCCCCTCTGCGCCCACTCGCAAGCCGGGAGCCTGGACTATGTGCTGAGAGGGCAGCTCTGGTCTCGCCCAACAATTGCTTTGTCTATTAATTGTACAAAACAACACAAAACAATGGGTCAGTCTGTCAAGAGTTTTTGGGGTGGGATGTAAAGCTCTGCTTCAATGGGGCCATTTGTTTTGGCTGCTGTGCCTTTTCTCTAGAGTCAGAAACAATTTTGGGTTTTTCTCCTCACCCCGCGCCCCCTTTATCAGCTTTATTTCTCTTTCAGGCACATATTTCTGGTCATTAATGAGGTTTGCGTTTTTTGGCGACCAACAGAAAAGTCTTTCCAAAGCAGCCTTCTAAAAATTCAGATGTCTATTTTAAGATTAGAAATATTACATGATGAATGAGATTTTTTAAAAAAATACGTATTTTAAGTTTGCTAATGGCGATACTGAAATTGCAGCCTGTGACTGTGTGCACGGTGGAGAGGCAGAACCCTGCAAACCTGGAGGCGGGAGGGGCTGCCTGTGCCCCTGCCCTCACACTCCGCATCTTTCCCTTCCTCCCGGGTCCCTCCTCGGCCACTGCACCCCCACTCCGGGTTACCACTGGCGCCAGGCGCAGTGAGCCCTGCTCGGCCCCCGCTCCAGGCCGCCTGTCTTGTGCCGGCAGGGCCATGTCCATTGCCCTTTTAGGAGCGGACCAAATAGGACATATGTTTGCCCAGAGAGCGTTTATCTAACAGTAGAATTCCAGGCGGAGGAAGGCACCTGGTTGAGCGAAGATAGTTTTATACTGCTTAATCTCTTCTAGTATTACTCGGGCTTTGATAACACGCATTATATTTATAAATAGAGAATGCAGTTAAGAGTAATGGGCCAGGAGATGGGGGACATTAATTCTAGGTCTGATTTTACTACTGCCTCTCCGTGTGACCCTAGAAAAAGTGTGCAAACTCTTTGGGCCTTGGTTTCCTCTCCTGTAAAGTAAGTATGGATAGATAATATCTGATTCCCCTCTTACTCTTAGAATCCTCTGAGTTTTATATAGACATTTAGACATTTGTTCTGGAACTTTCAAATGTTTTTGGTTTCCAACCAATTTAATTTTACTACCAGAATTCTATTTCTTAGAAATATCACAAGCACTCATCTATTTTTCTGATTTCTCTAGCATTTCATTCTTTGTAGCTCTTTAAATCTGAATAGGCCAAATCATAACAGAGAAGAAATACACACACACACACACACAAAACATCACTGCATAATTCTATCACAATTTACTCACTCATAGTTTCAGAGTTTACCCACAATCTCCTTTGTGACCCAGGCTGGTTTGTTAAGTGCTGGCTCAAGATTTTAATATGGTAACTACATGTCTTATGTTTTTTTAAGAGCCAGGCCCTTTTCCAATTACATCTGCTTCTTGTTAACAGATTAAAAACTTCCGTGTGAACATCCGAGGAAAGCCCTGGTGGATTGTCCCTTAGGAGATAAAGTCGAGGACAATTTGAGAATTAGACTGTTTAGTTAACAATCTCTAAGCCGAAATTCAGGAGCAGAAAGATAGTAGTCCCGGAATTTTCACAGGAGGCTTATCTAGGCGATGTTTCTAGCTGCATATGAGAAAAATAGGTACTGGTGGCAATAATTAATGTTGTCATTAGTTTATCAGGAGTCAATCTGATCTTCTTCTAAGTGAGTCTCATGTTTTAGATTTTGAAACACTTGGTGCTAATGAAGCTATGTAACTCTAGTCCACGAGTTTTTACTAACAAAGTAAACTCATGGGAGGAAGATAGAGTGGGGCTTTGGATAAAGTGTTAACACGGTCCACTCACAGTCAGTGAGTCATGAAGTTCTGGAAAAATGAAACGCATAAACATGACCACTGAAGTCACTGGTCCCAAGTGCTGACCCTCTGGAGGGTCCTCAGGGTGGTTAAGGGTTCCCAGTCTTGCCTCCCTCCCTTTCCTGGTCCGTGCTGTGTGTGTCCTGGTGTTGCGTGTGTAGCTGGCTCTGCAGGAGTGGCCTGAGGGCAGTGGGGCCAGAGAAATGGTCTAGTCTCAGCAGGGACCAGCTGGCTTCGATGACCATCATGGTCACAGGAGAACTGGGCAAGAACTGCCACGACGGAAACAATACATTTCACCTACAGCAACTCATCTACGAGAGGAGCCATGTCATTATGAAAACTCGTCCATGTTTATCTGTTTGTCGGTGTTTGCTGATACAGACTTCAAAGTGGACCACAACTTCCCTGAAGAAAAGGGACTGCGTTTCCTCTGTGCTCTCAAACATGTTGAGAGATTTAGGCTCTTCCCCTGGCTCTGTCATAACCAGCTGTGTCCACTGGGCTGATCATTTGCCCTCGGTTTCCTCATGAGGAGTGGAGAGGGGGCTGCCCGTGTGCTTCCCGGGCCCCTGTGACAGTGCCTGTGACTCTGCTGAGCCTCCAGAAGCCTGATGAGGGCTTCCCTGTGCTTGGCGTGGGCTGCTACTTTGTGAGTCTGCAGATCGGAGGCAGAGTTGCCCCTAAATGACCTGAGCAGAATATAAGGGACTCTTCCAAGATCAACTCTTGCCCCCGTCACCTTCCTCCACAGAGCTGCTGCAGGATGGAGGCCCGGCCAGTGCACTGACCCAGCAGGACAGTGGCCCACAGACAGGAGAGTGCCCCTCAACTGACCAGAGTTGCCACCACTCCAGCGCTCCGGTGACCCTTTCCTCCTGTCCCCCACCAGGCCCCATCTGCCCCTGTCCTGACCCATCACTACGAATTTCCTGGATCTCCTTATTTGCTGTCTCCTGTATTTTGAGGTCTTAAGGGGATATTTATTTATTCATTTATTTATTTTACAAAACCACAAATGATGAAATGCTAGCACATAACATTTCTCCAAGGTACTTCCAAGTTTTTTAAAAACGGTGAGATACCAGTGGTTCCTCTGTTGTACAGACCCCCTCTGAGTTTAATGTATCTTGTAAGCCTGACCTCTGGAGAGCCCACAGTCTGCGGGCCGTTATCTTGCGAGTCAGCAGATGATGACGTCAGCTACACGCTGATGATGTCAACCCTCGTCTCCGTCCCTGATGCCTGAACCCCTGGCTCGCACATTCCGAGCCCAACTCAACGCACCAGTCAGGTCTCTCCAGAAGGAGAACCCTTGGTTTTCTCTCTCAGAGCCCCTCTGCTCCATGTTCTTCAACGCTGAATGCGCTCGCACTGCTGGCCCCTTGCCCCGTGGCCTCCACATGCACTGGCCTCTTGCTTTTTCTCAACAGTGCTGTTTCTCCCTGGGCCTCTGCCTGGACCTGTTTGACTCAGAACCCCTCATGGCTGCATCCTTGTCATCGCTCAGCGCTTACATCCAATGTCACCTCCCCAGTAAGAGCATCACCCTCCCCTGGTCACTTCTGTCCCCTTACTATGTTTCATCCTCCACGTAACAGTTACTGCTCTCCGAGGTGACCTGCTCACTGATTTGTCTCCTTGCTATTGTCTCTCTCCTGCCTCTAGACTAAACTTCTTTGCCTTGTTCAGAGATAAATGCTGGATACGTGGTTAATACATGCTCGTGGAACATTCAGGAATGTATAGAATGTTCGCTAATAACAGCAGATGACTTACACACTTCAAGGCCTTCGTCATGCTGACAAGCCTCTTGTCTCTGAGCCTAGGTTCTTTGTCTGTAAGGTGGGACCCTGCCTGTCTCCTGGGCTTACTGTGAGGCAGGTGGGAAGACACACTTCATGGTTTGGAGAAGCATCCCTCACGACCGTAGCGGTTATGACGTTTTCCCATGGACAGATGTGGTGCACTGCTGTGTTATACCAGGTGTTTGCCTGGTCTCATTAAATCTTCATCAATTTAATGATAACAATGATAGTCAATATGATCATCATTCCATTGAAAGAAGCACCAAGAAGCTAAGCAACTGACCCAAGGTCACTCAGGTAGTGAATTATAAAAATTCCCTACGTGGTCTCCCTGTCTCCCATAGTAATGACAATGATTATAAGCCTATTTATTATTTTTCAGTGGTTATGTCTCAGACATCCTGGATGCCTGACTACTATGGAATAACGTACACTTCTGCTTTTCTATCACATGGCAACACGAGCTGTCGCTTGTAGTTGGTACCTGTACGTCCAGGGAGGTCCCAAAGACAGTGTAGAGAAAAGGGGCCAGTAATGAGACTGTCCACACTTAGCCCTTCTGTGGCTGACCTCATGAGCTATTTAGCCAGTGAAGCCGAAGGCTCAGGAGCGAAGGTAATACAATCTAAGAGTGTCCCCAAGATACTCGTTACAACTGAAGACCCACAGCAAACAAACGTTTCTCCTTAGGCTGCCGGAGATTTGGGCTGATTACTGGTAAACCTGCTGAAATGCCCAGTCCTGGGGACTCACTAGGCCCCATGTACTTCCTCAGCAGAACACAGACTCTGCAACCACCCTCAAAGTGCAGAGCTAGAGTTTGGGAAGTCACAGTCAAAGCTTGATTATTCCAATTCTCTCCCGATATCTGTGGTTTTTAGAAGCAGTACAAGGCGATGCTTTCCCCCCGACTGAACGCAGCAGTGGCGGCAGCAGAGGGGAGAGGGGCCGAGGCGGCTGCGTGTGGGGGCCAGGGCGTCTCAGCTGCTAAGTCACTCATAGCCAAGCGCTGTTACGGGCTGTCTCATCACCAGGCAATCAGGGGTAAAAAAAATCTCCTATTTTTTACTTCTCGTTTTTCAAAGCTTCTGATGCAAATTTGATCTTATGACACATTTTGGTAAAGTCATTGAGTGGGCAGTCTTGCTGTCTCTCTGTTCTTATTTACCAGGATATCGTGTTACTTTATAATAAGCTGTCCTTTAACGATAGGCAAATTTATCCTAAGTGGGCAAAAACGGGGTGGCTGTAGGTTACTGTGATGGACAATGCAATGAGTACAAAATACGTCTATCACCTTGTGGCTACTTGGAAGATGGCCACCAGTTGTTCAAAGGAGTGGTGGTCCCAGACGTCGCCTTCTAGGGGGCTGGACACTGGCATTCCCTGTGGTTGGAACCGCACAAGGGGAAGGAAGGGGAGTGTCATCTGACCAGCATCTGTGTGGATGACTTGCCTCAGCCCAGCCAGCTGGCGTCACTTCCCTTTCGAGAGGAACAAAAGAGGATGGATGGTGGTTTTGGCACAAAAGGCTCTCTTCAGTTTAAACAACAGCCTTTTCTGACTCGAACTTCAGCTTGCACTGAGGAGCTCCCCCTCCCCAGAGACAGCCCCGAGCTGGGGCCCCGGGAGCCTGGGCGAGCTCAAGCTGCACAGTCACTTCTGCTGCCAGGAAGCCGCGGGGACCCGGGGCGCGTTGCTAAGTCCGCACAGCCCGGCATGCAGTGCCCAGCCCTCAGCACATGGAGACCTCCCGGCCCCATGGAATTCAAGGATTTGCTCAAATCACACATGTAAACAGGTCCCTGTGTGCTTTGGAGGACAAGACAGCCGGTTCCGTGTCTGCTTCCAAAAGGCTCATGCCCGTCACCAAAAATAATCTGCTGCCTTTTTGGTCATAACCACAACTTAAGATTTCTATCGGTAGTGTGGATGAATTTAGGAGCAACTTTGGCCCCGAACAAATTGAGTGACTATCACAAATGAATATAACAAGGTTTAAGTGGGTGACAGGCACATTTTTAAAAATGGCTAATATCTTTATTTGAAGAATTTTTAGTGTTCTCAGATCTTTGGAAACGGTTAGCCAGGTCATTTTCAGAATGTTGGAATGTAATGAGCAATCTGAGCTTGAGGGTAACTTCCATCCGATAGGCAAGATGGTACTGACTCAGAGTGGACCCTGGCTTCAGTGTCGAGGTCTCTAGGTAGCATCAATTATCAGAAAGGAAGTGTTCAGAGAAAACCGTTTTCTTTCATAAGCATGTTTCTCTTTCTATTATAGCTAAGAAAACACTAAAAATGGAAAAGTCAAGTGACTTCCTAGGTACTGGTCTCTTTGAGAACAAGCCAGATTCCCAGTTTTGTTTTAAACTGGCAGGTGGCCATGCACTCTCTCTGGAAGTGAGTACAATTCATTGCTTATTCAAGACTATTAGAAAATCTAATAGTTGTAAGATGTCAAATAGATTTTTGGATTAGATTCTGACTTTTGTCGGAAATTAGGAATTCTGGGGCTTTAGTAGGACAGGGGAATCGGTGATTACCGCAGCAGCACATCATTCGAATAAGCCATTCGACAAATTACGTTACAGAAGGCACTTTGCTTCTCAGAATAGTGTGTTTACATTATGAGTGCATATTTCTATTAGGGGCAAATATTGGAATAATTGAGGAGTGTGGTAGCAAAATGCTTTTTTTTTGCACAAAGTGTCTGCAATAAGAAAACAAAACACTAGATATTATGAAAGGGTGCTGAGTAAACGCAGCACAATCAGCTTTTCAGGAAGGGTGGTCATCTGGCCGGGAACCGCCAGCAACTCTCCAAACAATAGCGGTTACCAATGCGTGCTTTGACTCTCAGTGACAGCTGAATGAAAAATAAAAGGGAATACTTTTCTTGGGGGGCACATGACTATGACAGACTCCTCACCCCATCCCTGCAATGTTCAAAAACCTCCCTGCCTGGCACTGTGTGTGTCTTTCTTGTCATCATCTTGCTGCCCTTTGCCAAGCACTGAGCAGTGTTGAAGACACTGGCCGCCACTGTGTGTGTGTGTGTGTGTGTTTGTGTGTGTGTCTGTGTGTATGTACGTGTGTGTGTGGTGGTGAGCAGGGGGATAGAGGTAGCATATCTTGGAGAGGGCTTCTCAGCAAAGGAAAGACAGTCTTGGCTTTCCCAGGATCTCTGCCATTATTGGAGGGAGAGACAATGGCCTCTTAAACAATGAAATGTGTTTCCACCTTTTACCAATGTTACAGACTCTTTCAACATGTAAAAAAAAAATCACTTTCTTAGGGGAAAAAGTAAGGAAGAATTTTTCTTGGATCTGACTGTAGTTGGGGGCAGGGGGCCTCTGTGGGAAAGGTGACAAATGCTTGCTTGTTTACTGATGAGCTGGGACAGTGGCTGGTAGCCAGTGAACTGCAGTGGTGTAGTTACAGCTGCTCGGTGATGTTTGTTAAAGACCGCTAATTACGGAGGGGATCCAATAGAAATGACCGCGGCTTTAACCTGAGGCTCACTGCAGACTTTTCAGAGCGTTTGTTAAGTAACGCTTTTAAAATGAGAGAGTGCTCATGGGACCCGATCAAACTGTTGTCGCAGGAAGCTCAATTTATTTGAAGCAGAATTCTAGTTTAGCTCTCTGTCGACTCCGAATTTCACAATATGTGACAAAGTGTCCATAATGAGAATAATTTAGCATTTTGGTTTATAGACGATAAAGTACATTGCAACTTTTGGTGTTTCTTAGTGTTTGTAGTAACAATAGTTATTTTTCTTTTATTTTACAGGAAAGTAAAATAGGACTACAGATAATGACAAAGACAAAGAGGGGGTAAAGGAGTTGATGGAAAAGAGTACCCTGGATATAGCCTTCCATAAAGAATAGAAAATCCATGGAAGAACATTGACAGGAAGGAAGTGATGCGCATTCTTCCAGGCACCTGGCGAATGTGAGATAAAACCACCCTGGCAGGTGGGGGGCTTTCTAGCTGCATGAATCCAGGCGTGCCACACTAGCATTTCCTGATGTAGTATTGACCTTGGATTACTGAAATCACCTTAATTCCTAGCAGTAAACAATGCTGACTGTGGTATTAGGTGACTCTTCTGGATGGAAGTCATTTTCTTGGTTCAAGTAAAGAAACCAGAATACTGCATTCTTGTGCATATTACTTAGCCCTTTAATAATTCCCCTTCATTCTATTGCATTTTAATTTGGGCCCTTGGCCATTATCAAAGAAGCAGCCATTTGAAAAGGACCATTGCATCTGCTTTACAAATATTGCTGTGGACGCTGCCCTTTACTGTATGAAGGCTCACTGGAGAACCTTCATTTAGAATTTAGCCTTAGGAAAAGTTTAGTTCTCTTAAAGCACAGTATCCTTTCTACTTTCTTACTTCCTCATGATAATATTGTAACTGACCATCTTACTTTATTATTATTATTATTTGCCTATAATGTTTTTGGTGCTATGTTTCTGTTTTTTTATTGTCTGTTTTTGCTTAAAGCTGTTTCAAATCCTTTGTGAAAAAAGAAATAAATATGTATAAAATACGGAGTGAATATTTTAATGTAAGTAATGGCTTCTAACTTGGCTTAATAATTCAAAAATATTTATTGAGCACCTTCTGGGAGTAAGGGATCCAACCATGGCAAGTCTAAGTCCTTATTCTCATGAGGCTGCTGTCTTGGTTGTCTGAATCCTACAGTTATCAAGCAAACAGCTATATAAATATTCTATATGTATGTATTATAAATATTATGTATTATTAAGATGGCTTTAAATAGAAAGAAAATAAAATGCTGTAAGAGGATAGAGTATGTTGGAGGCTATCTATAGATCTGGATCACTATTTTAGATAAAATGGTCAAGGACGCCTCACTGAGGAGATGGCATTTGAGCAGCAATCTGAACAGAAAGGAGAAAGGAGCCATGTATAAAATCAGCACAAGACTGTTCCAGGCAGAGGGAGGAGCAAGTGCAGATGTCCTGAGTCAGGAGCAAACTTGGTGTCTTTGAAGAACAGTAAGATGTCTGGTGGGACTGGAGAATGTTGAATTTATTAAATATTGAATAAGGAAGAAAAGGAGGTGGAGTGGTTAAGGGCTAGATGATGTCATGTCTTGAAGGGAAGGACACCGAAATTTATTCTAAATGTCATGGGATGTCACTGAGGATTTTAAGCAAGGGAATGACAAAATCTCATTTAACTTTGAGTGCGACCACTCTGGTTGCTGAGCAGAGAGTGGACTGTAGTGGGAACAGAGGGACTTCCTAGAAGCTGTTGAGATCCAGGGCAGAGGTTGTGGTGGAGGACTGAGAGTGACCAATTTACCAAGAGTAAAGGTAGAGCACTGATTTGTTACTGTAGAGCTTGGTTGTAGGAGGTAAAGGAAATGAAGACTTCAAGATGACTCTGCTATTCTTGGTCAGTGGGTTGTCAGTAGAGCCATTTACTTAGGTGAGGGCAGAAAATGTCCATCGGCCAAGTCAAGAGTTGTTGTGGATACATTCAATGAAATGTCTACTGGACATCCAAGAGCAGCTGTTGATTCAGAAGCTGGACATAGGAGTTAGAAGCTCAGAGTTGAGGGTGGAGAAGGGTCAAAACTGGGAGTCAATATATAGATGGTGTTGACAGCTATGAGACTAAATGAGATCACCAAGAGAATAAATACAGAGAAAGAACAGAAGAGGGCTGAGGACAGAATTCTCTTAACCCTCTGATTCATTCTGTTTTCCTTAATGGCTGCCCCACAATGAACTATATTAACATGTGTTTGTACAACCTGTATAGTGATGCCTGGTCGGGGTAGACTGACTACTTTTTTGAATGAACAAAGTCATACTTAGCTAGAGTCCTCCCTGATTAATATTAAAAGCAGCCAGTCTGATAATCTGGTAAATTAAATTTAGCTTTAGGCTATAATTATAATTCAAATAGAATTACATGTTTCTGAAAGAGTGATGGTTTACAGTATAGAATTGATTTAAGTTAAAAAGTGCTCCCAAAGTAGACTTTAAAAGACAAAGCCATAATAATTTACTAGTGAATGAATGTGGGATGTTCTCAAGTAAAAATAATTGCTATAATCTCTTAGTTTTGAATTAATTATAAATATATGAAATGTTTGAAATTAATATTATTTGTTGGAGAGTTTAGTCTGGGAAATAGAAACTGATTTAAAGATCAGACTTTTAAAAATGGTGACAGAAAATAGCAGAAAGAAAGGAGGTCTTGCCTACCTCCCTTACTCACATGGAGGGCAATTAGCTTTTTTCTGTAGCTGGGTTACTAAAAAAGGGAAACATGACAGAGAATTCATTTTCCTCTGTTTAAACCTCCACAATTTTTTATAGCTCTGTGATTTCTTAGCGGCTAAAATACTTTTGTTTGCCAATGTTAAAATCTCAAGTTTTGGCACCATTAGTGTTTGAAAAACACTTTGATTTTAGCACTGTTCACTTTTATTATCCCAAAAGATTATCAAAATGAAGAATTTGTTTGGCAACTGAATGCGCTGGTTATCTTTAGAGGATAGATGCATTGAGAACCAAAGTAGTATTTCATGTTGTCCTAAATTAGATACTTAAAGTCACAACAGTCTGTTGGACTTTTAAGTTCCAGGGCTGGATTCAGCCTCACTGCTCTTGAACTGATCAGATGGGGCCTTGCGGGATGAAATATAGTCAGTGCTAGGCATTCTTTTCTAGAATACATAACATAAACAGCAAGGCCATTCTTTTGTAAATGGAAGCACATGTCAAAGGAAGGTAGGTTATTCCTATGACAGAGAGGCTCTTAAATAATTTTTATAAGAGCAAGGCATTGCAGTGTGTTTTCAATGTCTAAAACATGCACATAAGTCCCTTTGGCCCAATATTACAGAATATTACAGAAAATACTAGATGATTCAAGGATACAGCCTTGGTTAAGCTCATATAAAAAAGTTCCATAAATCAGTTCAACTAAAACTTAATGTGTCTGAAAGAACTAAAGAAAAGATCTAAGGAAGGAATTTTTCTTTCAGAAAAAAGCAAACAAACAAAAAGCAACCTATTGAAAACAATTTGAATGAATGGTATTAAATGAATGTCCCTATCTTGTTCCATAAAATGAAATGGAAAATATAGTTCAGATTAGGACACTTTGGCCTTATGAGATATACAATCATGCATGATACTAAAAGCATTCATCCTTGTTAATCGCTGAATGAACACACAAATGTAGACAAAGACAGTATAGAAAAAAAATCTCAACTATAGTTAAATTAGAGACTACAGATGTTAGAATGGTGTCAGCTAGGTATTAGTAAGTGTTGGCTTAGCCTCTGCTTACTCTGTTTGACTACAGTTAGACGTTCCATGGACTTTAATCAGGAGCCTTGAATGAGTGTGAGACAGTTCCTACAGCTTCAATGACTAATTCTCAGCAGCTAGGCCTTGGGTGCCCAGATTACACCTTCCTCCTTATTTTTTTTTAAAACATCAACAATTAAGACAATTATTTATCTTCTACAAACAAAATTTCTTTTTGTTTCTATCTTGAAACAAAATTTCAAGCAAGTTAGCGTTTCAAGGTTTGAGACAAGTTTTCTTGGTCTCTAAGTATCTTTAGCTATTTTAGAGGATGAACAGACAGTACCAGGTCCAGAAAGAGGAGACCACTGGGGTGGGTTAGATGGTGATTGGGAACCCAGGGAAAAAGAGCTGAGGTCGTGGTCCACCATCCCACCTGCCCCTATGACGTGTTCACATGCCTGTGTGTGCATGTATGCACAAAGATTCCAATTATCTATTCAGCCTTACAGATAAAAATATATATTTCTCATGACAAACACAGAAAGAAACTTGAGAGCTTGTTTAGAAAGAAATAACAGCCCCAAGGTGGAGTCACCTGTGCTAAGTCCCACATCTGCAAACCAATACCTAATACCTAACCTAACTGCAGTTTCTGCCTCTCCCAGGAATGTGACCTTTAACCAGTCAATCTGGAACTGCCTGGTCAACACCAGCGAGGTAATCTACCTGACAGACCCTCACATCCCCAGTAGGAAGGTGACCTTGCCTGAAACAATCCAGTTTTTGTTAGAAATTTCCTTTTCCTACCCTCTTCTGCTTGTAAAAGCCTTTTTTTTTTTTTTTTTTTTTTTTGGTACATCTCTTTGAAGCTTTTTTCTAGCTGCTGGATGGGATGCTGCCTGAGTTATGAATCACTGAATAAAGCCAATAAGATCTTTAAAATTTACTCAGTTGAATTTTGTTCTTAAACAGATTTGGTGGCAGTAGTGGGATCAGAAAGACGCTTGGTAGCTTTGGGACAACAGAAACTCAGGCATGGTACCTGTGAACCTTGTAGAGACCTTTGTCTCTCTTGTCATTTCTGAGGTTAAGTTATTTTGGTTCTGAGCCCTGCTCTCTTTGCACTGAGCTCCTGTTAGAACTGGCTTTCTAGTCCAGGGCAAGACAGCTCCACCTGGAACCCAAGCTCCTAGCCCTTGTTTCAATATACAATTCCTCACTTGACTGGAAATGTTAGCCCTTGATTTGATCCCCAGATTCCACACTGGGAATCACTGGTACTTCAGTCTGCAGTTCCCTATTGTGTTGAACCCCAGTCTGAAGTCCCCATTTGTTGAGGTCTGCTGATACAATCCTTTCTCCAGTCCCTAGTTCCATGGGACTTGCTGGTGGTGCGCACAGGGCCTTCTCTTGGCCAATGCACAGTAGCATCTCTTTGGTTACTGCTAGTGGTGTTAAGGAACACATGAGGTAAAGATTATTGCTGATGGGACTCTCAAAAGCCAAAAAATGTAAAAATTAGTGGGCACAGATTGAGCACTTAAAAATGTTTAGGGCATTCCCCACCAATTCTAAGACTCCCATGTTAGGATAAGCTGGCCATGGAATGGGTTGGATTGATACTGGGTAACCAGTCAACCTCAGGAGAAGTTCCATGCAATGAGGTACACTGTAAAACTACACAGTCCCCAACTCAGCAATAGTTTGGGGTATTAGTTTGGCTCCAAGAGACCCAAAGATCTAACTGAAAAAGAATGAGACCCTTAAGCTCCAAAGAGTCAAGCTTGCCACCTTCTGGCACACATGCTTATTTTATGCTTAAGAACTGTGGTCTTGGAAACTTTAGTGTCTACAAAAATGGCAAAATCTTACTAAAAACAACCTAGAATTACAATGGCCATTATGCAGAACATTCCCATTAGACAAGATTGTTCATTTAAGAAGTGCACTCAAAAAGCAAGGGTTCCTGAATTAAAAAAAACAGAATGGCATTTTAAAATTGGTATACAGAAGCTTCTGAAAGGCTTCCTTCAAGATTCCAAAATAGCCTCAGTGAAAAATTCGTTGCAAAGTGCTAATGAAAAATTAAAGACTAATAAAGAGTAATAAAAAAGACTAAAAATTAAAGGAGGTGCCGCAAATAAAAGACAGGAAGACTGACATGCCTTCTACTGCTCCGCTCTATCCTCCTTTACTTGAGTACTCACGTTCTATTAATCCTCTGCACGGCCTTTCCACTCTGAAGAGACTATCAACCAGTTGCCTTTTAAAAGAAAACCATCTGAGATTGTAGGAGATCCTCCTCAGGTATCTTTCAGTCCTTGGTCAAAGACTGAACTAAGGGCCATAGTTTAAAGTTTCCTAAACCCAGGAAGGATCCCCAAAAGCTTGCAGAAGACTGCACATGCTGGTAGGACACGGCGAAGCTCAAAATGGACATGGGAAACAGAATGACCTAACCCTTGAGATGATATCCAAGATCCTCAGACTTCAACATAGGCCCCTCATGGACGAGAAAAAGCTCACAAAATAGCAACTGATCTTTTAAAAGTCATTCCTAAAGTCTTCATGCCTGCGCTGATCGGTCTATTACTCAAACATGCAAACAAAAGCAAGATGAATCTGTTGCGGACTTTAAAGCCCATCCGGAGGCTCTCTTCCTACAGCATTCCAGATTCTGTACAATAAATGAGGTCACTCAAACTGCTCGAGTTGCCTTTATTTGTAAATGGATTATCTCCTGAGATTGGTGGGTTGATAAAAAGGTAGAAAGTAAGATGGGAAGCTACCAATCTGACTGAACTCGTAACCAAGGCTGAACACTTTTGAAAGAACTTTGGAACAAGACTACGAGCAAAAGTCTGCCAAGCTATTGGCCTTATAGCTACAACAGCTCCAAGGCCGGGCACTCAAGGTAACACCCAGGCCTTCCGCATTGCACCCTCCAAGGGATCCGCCATCAGAATGCTGCCCAGGGGTTGATGGCTCATTTACAGTCAACTAGGGCACTGTAAAAGAAGTTTTCCTCAAAGGTTCTGTGCAAGATCTTCAACATCAACTTGCATGCCCTCATATCTACCCCCAAATGAGGGCCCCCATCTGTGCCTGTCCCATAGCTGACAGGGTTCAGAGGGGACCTTCTGGTAAACTGCTACTGCTTATTTCCTTAAACAGCCAAGAAGAAACTAAAATTAAAATAAGTGAGAAGCTTTGCCAAATTCTGGTAGATACTGAGCTATACTTTCTACTTTAAATCCCACTCTCATAGGACAACAAATCCCTCATAGTGAGAACAAAGTTTCCACAGTGGGGGCATCTAGTAAAGTTGAGAGGGATAACCAAGCCAGGAGGCTCACCCAGCAGCATGGTAGTGGGCACAGGCCGGCTGCCTGTTACAGCAGGCAGCCTGACTCGGTGGCTCCTGCCTCCTCCCACTGCCTTAAGGCTACAGCTGCAGCTGCGAAGTTAGAAGCCTCGGCGGATTTCACCCTAGGAAATGACATTTATTTACAAACTCCGCAAGTGGCCTGAAGTCTTCTTAATTCTGAACTGACTCAACGTTTCTCTGCAAGAAGACTAACCTTCTATGAGATCCTTGTTTTTACCACCTAATTTGCATCTTTAATGCTGCAACATTCTTAATCCTGCTGTGTTACTGGCTCTGCCTGATGAAGGTGAGCCCCATGAATATGAGGTAATACTGTCCCTTTTCATGACACCATGTCCTGATTTACAAGATACCTCTTTTACTAATACTGATCTAATCTTGCTTGTTAATGGGTCATACTGTAGAAATGAAAAAGGGTATTTCCAGTTACTACCCACAGTTAGTATATTCATACCCTCACATTCTTATAATTATCTAAAGACCTCATTGGTCAACTCTCCTGAATTTTTATCATTGATTTAGAAAGGACTTGCTAGGAGGCATTTATGATTCAGAATTTGCTTCCTTTGGTAGATCCCTACCTCCCTGACAATGTAGATGAGAATATGATCAGAAACTTCTCCTTAATTCTTGAAAATACTGCAGAATCTCCTGCTAAGATAATAGTTGCCTAACGAAAATCTTTAGATTTTCTGGCCAAAGTTGTTCTTGATAATAGGATAGCCCTTGACTGTCTTTTAGCTGAACAGGGAGGAGTCTGTTTGTGGCCAACAACACCTGCTTCATCTGGGTTAAAACTTCTGGGAAGGTTGACACTCAGTTACATTAAGATCACTGAGCAAGACACTTGGCTGAAAAGGATGACTCCTTCAATAGGGTCTTTGCTTGATTTATTTGATTTGATTGGTTTGGGTCTTGGGGACCATGAATCTGACGTGCATTCCAGACACTGGGAGTTACCCTACTTATGATAAGAGTAGTTTCCCTGGCACACTGTATTTTCCCAAAGGCTTTAAATGCGTGTTTGCAGCCACTGACCATCATGCAAATGATCTTCCTAAGACTGGGATACCAAAAGGGAATGGAGAAAATGACTGACTAAAATATTGTGAGCCTGAAGTTGTGACCTGTGAACACCACAGAGATTCAGCAAAAACCATCATGACCTGTGAATATCATGCTGAGGGCCAGTAAAAGCTATGGGAACTGCAGAGCAGTAGCTGACAGTGGTTCTAGTGCCTTAAATTTTGATCATATCTCTCAGGCTGAGACTCTGATCAAAAGGGGGGATTGTTAAAAAAGGAACAGCAGGTATAAAATGGAGTCACTTGTGCTAATCCTCATATTCAGCAAACCAAGATTTAGCACCTAACTTAACTGCAGTTTCAGCCTCTCCCAGGAATGTGACCTTTTACCAATCAATCTAGAGTTACCTGGTTAGCACTAGTGAGCTACTCTGCCTGATAGACCCCTTCTATTCCCCACAGGAAGGTGACCTTGCCTGAAACAATTCACTCTGTTCCTTTTCCTGCCCCTTTCTGCCCATAAAAATCTTTCATTTTGTACACGTTTTTGGAGCATCTTTCTAGCTAGATGGAACACTATCTGATTTATGAATTGTTGACTAAAGTCAACAGATATTTAACATTTACTCAGTTGAATTTTGCTTTCTAATTCGCTTAAAATGTAATTTAAAAAAAACACCTAAGAAGCTCATTGTGGGTCCATGCACCCCCTTGGGTATTACCATGTGGACAAATGCAGAGTCCACAAGAATATTCACAAACTTTAACAGGTTTTTACTGAAGGCGTATCTTCATGCCAGGCACATGCCAATTCCCTTTTCCCCTGGAAATTAGGTCCTCGCAGTGACTGTGTGTGGCAGTGTCAGAGTCAGCTACAGCCAGCGGTGGAGCTGAATGAGACTTGGGTGTTAGAGATATTTGTTTAATAAGAGAGCCTTGGCTTCCAAACTTGGAGTGTAACCAATGGCACCAACCACTAATACACTGTAAAAATTACAGCTACTGGACCACACCTCAGTACAGAGGAAGTCAAGCTCAGGTTAGGACCACAACTGGTTTTCCTGTGTTAATTCATCTATTCAGACAAATGTTGGCCTGTTGTGAAAAAATAACCAAAACCAAAACCAAAACCAAAACCAAAAAACCCCACTCAATCAAGTATGCACTGTATTGGTAGGAAAAAGACAATTGTTTTCAGAGTAAACTATCAGCAAAACAATGCTCATTTCAACTGTAATTTGCAATTCATGATTGAAGCCCATTTAAATGTTAGTTTAGGTCGGTCTGAACTCATTTGAACACAAAGAAGCAATTCCCTGTAATATCTGGAGACATCATCTTCTTCCAAAGTAAAATGAAAAAAAGATTTTTTCCCCTCACTTGCCAGCTGAAAACATTTCTTGCAATAAATGATACAACTTGGTAATCTGTTACGTGTTCTAAAGGTGCTGTGGTTTATCATATTTAATTTTTCTATAGTTACTTTTTAAACTGAATCCATTGAGGCCAAAACATATTGGATGAACAATTCTAATTTTCTGTATTTGTAAATGTTTGCTAAACGATAGGAAAATTTGATATTATCACATCTCCCTTCTGTGTCTGATGCTAAAAATACTGTTTGGTTTTTTATTGGAAAAGACATTTCATGTGACTGAAGAAAGATAACTGAGCCCTATAAATCAAGAAGAAAATACTAAAATGATTACAATCTACCAGTTACCAAGTGGTACTTTGTAAATGCACCTGATTATATTGAGGAATGCACGGAGAAAAAAAAAAAAAACAAATAAACTCGATGTTGCCCTTATAAGTAATTTGCATTGGTTATATACACAACACACAGTGGCATTAATTAATAGAATAATTGTGCTGATATATCTGTTAGTGATTAGCTTTTAGTGTAATTCATCAGATGATTATCATTTACCTAGAAATGCTATAAGGAAAAGGAAGATGAACTGTTGACTCAGTAGGTCTCACAGGGCAGGAGAAAAGATCTTTGGCTGTGAATGAACCTACTTTAATTTTCTGACTTTTGATCCCATTTCTTTTATTGCATGGATGAAAAGAGTCACAAACAACAGCTCAAAGATAAGTCAAAATCATTTTTTAGAGATTTGGCTAACACAATTCATTAGAATAAAGCTCTCTTAAACTTGAATACACCAGTTAAGCAATGGCATTAAGTCAGAACCCACTCTCCCATCTCCTCTTCACTCCCTTTTCTGCCAGGTTTATTCATAAATGGATATGAACATCAGAAATTCCCGATGGGGACTGAGCTTCACCTTTGAATCAAGAACTTTTTGCTCCTCTGTCCCCACTGCTCCCATTTTAGGTTTATGTGTAGTCCCTAACTTCTCACCCACACGTTTACCCTGCTTTCTGGTTCCTGACTGGTTGCTGGAATCCAACCCCTTACCTTACTCTACTTCAAAAACATAACTATTCACCTTAATTCGGATCCATCCCCATCCAGACCAAACTTTATGATGGTTCCTAGCTCTCTCCCCAGATCTGGCCCATTCTGGGGGTGAAGTGCTGGGACTCACAGCTGATTCTAATCAGCACTTCTGGCTTTCTGGCTGCTGGCTTGTCCCTCTTTGAGCTCTACCTGACAGCCCAGCAGTTCCTCCTCCCATGCCATGTCAGACTGAGAGCCACATGAGGAAGTTGCCTGTAGCTTTGGATACATCATCCCCACATGGTACTGGTCAAATGATCATTGATAAACTGTGCATCACTCACACGCATACACACACACACACACATTTTGTTGTTGTTAAAAGTTGCAGTGATGATAGAGTTAAGGACATTTTTGTTTGTTTGTTTTGTATTCTAACCTATAATCCCTTCTGGTTTTCTTCATGTGAAAATCTACAAAGGCTTGAGAAGATAAAGTGAGCTTGTATCAAAAATATCTGTCCAGTTGGACAGATATTTTGTTCATTTCCCTCCAAGGAGAACATATAAGTTTAAATGAAACTTCTGCAATGTATTGGGTCAACACTAGCTCCGTCACCCTTTTTTCTCTCTCTTGATTGACTTAATGAAATTTACATGGTATGTAAAATCTTTTCCATGACTAGAAAAATACTTTAAAATATTAAATATCAATTTTCTATGTATTTTCCATCAAGGATTGACAAAAGACTGCCAGCTTGATACATCAAAGACATTCTTAAGTTGCCTTTCATGAAGAATTAGAAAACATTCAAGAGTAATCCAACTTGTTCTTTTATAAAATTTCAAATAGATGTTATGAGAGATCTTCTTGGAACATAAATACATGGAAAGGGAACAAAGAGAGAAAATCTAGCTTGCAGGCTATGAAGAAAACTGGTGTGAGCACTAATTTATCTAAGGGAAGTAACTTGCTCAAGGCCACTCAACTGGTGGGGGCAGAGCTGAGGTTTGGGAGCAGGACTGCCAGGTGGCTCCCCAAGGCCTTTCCTCCGCACGACGCACCTCCCGGGTGGCACCACCCGCCAGGACAGCAGGGAAGGAGTAACCCACGAGGAGTTCCAGGCTGTACAGCCTTTACGTCTAAAGAGGCCCGACCTTGTAAGCACCTAAAATCGGAACCGGAGCAAAAAGGAGAAAAAGAGGGGTTTAGGGTTATTCATTTGAATTTGGCTGAGGATACAGACCAGAGAGGGCCAGTCAGGAGAAATATGATACTTGCAGAAAGGCAGCCCCTGGTGACTGGTCAGAATGGGGCCAGAGGAGGGTGGGGACTCACAGGTCATTCTAATCAGCACTTCACAGGACGAAGAAGCAATGGGTTTTGACAGAAGGGTGACCTGATGGGTTTGCCTTTGCCTCACTGGTCACCCCTAATCTCATTCTGTCTTTCCTTATAGACCCCAAATTCCCCAAATTCAATACCAATAGTAGCATTAAATATTTAATTTATGGATTTTATGGAAGACTTCACGAGGAGGGTAGAAGTGTTTGTACCATGAAGAGCCAAGCTTTTCCTAAACCTCTAAAAAATATTTCTGTTCTTTTAAAAAATGTCCTCTCTCCATCACAGCTTCCTTTTCCCTTGAGTATCTTCCTTAACACATCTCCATCCTCACCCCAAATCTTCCCCGAATGAATCCTCCTGTAGACAGCTCCAATCCTCCTCATCAGTATCCCACTGCCAAAAGCTTAGCAAAAGCCCTCAATTTAGCCAGATTGTAAGCACCACTGTCTCACAAATGTGTGTGTGTGTGTGGCCGTGGCTGTGGCTGTGGCTGTGAGTGTAAAAACAGGAGCGAGCAATGACCGTCAGACTGTGTGCACTTCATCTTGTAGTGGAAAGAAGGGTAAAGAATTGACGGGAGAGACATTTCATTTTAGCAGGTGGAAGAAGCAAGGTGTACAACTAGGGATTCTTGGCTGTAATTCTCACAGAACTAATTCTTACAGACATGATTCTGGGAGAGGTTAGTGATCAAGCACTGAAGTGTAGATCTTGGAGTCCTCTTACAAAGGTAGTCCTTGAAACCAAGAGAGCAGGCAAGTGCCTTAAGAAGATTATAACAAAAGAGGAAGACTTACTCCAGCAGGCAGTTTAAGTACCTGTTGAATGCCACAGAATGCACAGGCGGATGCTCCAGTCAGACATTTAGAAGAACGTCTTGACGGAATTTCCTCTAGGTGAAGGCTAGGGAAATAACAGTATCTTACATCTCAACCATTATTTTATTTGATCATCACAACTACCCAGAGAGAAGATATTATTAGCCTCATTTTACAGATGAGGAAAACACTAAAAAACAATAGTACCTTGTTTAAAGTCGTTTATCTAGGTGATGAGATTTGGATTGGAAATTTTAAAAGCTTTCTTTCAACACATTTAATAAACATATGTTTACCCCATGCTATGTGCTGACAACTAGGCCAATTGTTGTTGATAATACAGACAAAAACACCATCTTTGCATTCATGAAACTCACTTCCATCAGCAGAGACAGCAAAGAATCCTATCAGGGGTTACACATCAAAGGGGATGTTGAGGTACAAGGTGAGTTAATTGAAGTATGAAGGAAAAGCAAGAAAGCCGGATAGAAATACAGAAGAGACAACATTTTGGGGGAGCTTTTTATATGAGAGGAGCTTTCTAGGATGTCTACATATTCTGTAATACTGAGAAAAACTAAGATTAAAGTCAATAGGACTCAAAGAAGAGTTATTCAAAGTGCAAGAACTGAGGCTGAAAAGCCTTGATGATGGGTGTTGAAAGTGCTTCTTCTTTGTTCCGAGACTACCAGCAGCCAACTGCTAGCATGCCTGGTGGTGCGCTGGCATGAAGAGGCTTCTTCAGACCAGGAGGACAGCAGAAAAAAAGCCTATGTCCAATCAGTTCTTCCTTCATTATGCCAGCGCTTTACAAAGATTTCCTCTCACCTAAACTAGAACCAAATTCTGTTCTGCCCTGGTGTTTAAATTCTTCCCTCCAAATGGTGATATTGTTGGAAGTGACAGATTCAATCAAACTAGCACCAATATTTGTCTCTATGCAAGAGGTGAGTTTTGTGTTCTGAAACTGATGGAATATAACTGTCTTCTCTTTTATGTAAAACTCACCTGTTGAAACATTTTCCTAAATGAATATATATTTTTGTATGCAATATAATGGAATAAAAGAGGACACGATGGAGAGTCTGTCTCATTTAAAATACAATACATTCTTAAATAGTAGGAATATAAACAATTTGGTCATAAATTCAACTGTAGGATAAAATTAATTCTGATGTTAGCCTGCACAGTTTTCAGTTAACTGAAAAGGAAATACAATTGCAATCTTACATGAGAGGTTTGGAAAGCCCACCTTCCCCAGCTGTTCCTTAACACATATTCTTTCTTTAAGTGATCAGTGAGAGGCCCAAAGGATTTTAGCAGCATATAAAATGCATGTATATTGTGGCAGGAATAAATAACACTCAAAAATATAAATAAAGCATCTGCTCATTGATGTCACACCGGACAATGGTAGCTGGCAACTGCAGTCTTTTTCTAATGACTTGGCTTAGAATACCGAGGAAATGTGCAGGACTAACCTATTACATTAAATAGCATGAGTGACTTTGTGGCAGAATTTTTACAAAGAAAGAGTTTTCAAGGGAAAATAGGTTATAAAGTGATTAATTTGTGACCTTACACTAATGTAATTTATGGCGCTTCAGTGTCTTTTCATAGGAACTATCTTATGAGAACAGAAATGTGGCTTTAGAGACAGTAACTGGGATGACAAAGAGACCAATCCAACTTACTTTGGCTTAAAAGAACATTATTATTTTTTTGAAAAATGTTACTGTTGGCCTTATATTCATTCTTAACAAAAGTTGAGCGTTTTTGTTTAGCTCCAGCAAAAGAAAAAAGGAACAAAGGCTAGATTTTCTCCCTATTTAAAAACATCTAGTCAAATTAGCTTTATTGGTAGAAAATGTTTATACAGAGAATATCCACTAAGACAGAAATCCATTTATGTAAGATCGTATCTATCAAAAAATAAAACCATTGTAAACTGGGATGCACGGAATTCTAATATTTTATTGAAACAACCATGTGACCAAAAATTTTAGTGTCAGACTAAAGACATGAAAGTTAACCCCTCCCCCACCAAAAACCCCACCAACCAACAAAACAAACACGTATCATCTATTTAAGGCTGATGAAATTCACCATGCTGACTAATGAAAGGAAATGTCTATACATTATTGAGACCCCAAGCCCTTTTATCTATAGTCTACCAACCATTCGATACTCCCCTCAAAGAGAGACGGCGAATACTCAGCACAGTTTGCATACCCTCTCCCACCTGTCATTACCCCCACAGTTTAAATTGATCATGACCCTTTATTCACCTGAGGGTGGGCAAAGACTCAGAGTCTGTGTAACACGGCTGTGCTACCCGTCAATCCAAGGTAGAAAGTGAGCGGAATTTCGTTTGTGTCTATGGAGGATGAAATCTTCTTCAGCCAGTCAGTAGACAAATATTTACGGAGTGCTCAACAAATACGTATGCTTAGGAGTACGTAGAAAAGATTCAACACAGTTACTTCTGTCACAAAGACCAATTTCCAAAGGGAAGGAAGCTAGAAAAGCATAAATGTACATAAATAAATCACAATGACAGATGACTAAGAGTACACGGAAGAGGGTAAGCTTAGGATGGTGCCAGAACAAAAGGAGGAGGGCAGCGATGTTGAGGAAACCCAGGTGGAGGTAAAACTACAATTTGGTTTGAAGAAAAATGGATGTGCTTTGGCAGATGGGAGGGTAGCAATGGTTCCACTTTGACATTACTAAGCCCTGACATTCGTAAGGTATTCTGTGTGGTATAGTCCATCACAGTTCCAAAGTACCTGTTAGCCATTTTTGCCCCGATACAGGCAGAATTACAAACAGATATTTGTAACTAAATACGTGCTTGGAGATCAGTTTTATAACAAGTAACCTTTGAGAAAGCAGAAAGTTTGCTAGTTTTCCCAAAGCCTCTCCTTTATAAGCAATATTTGACATTAATAAAATACCAAACCAAACTATAAATTGGCTTGCCAAGGGGCAGAATTTAAAAAGAAAACTGTATACTTTAAGGATTCCCTTGGAGGACAGTAAGGAAATTCTGAAAAATTAAAAACAAATCTCTGTAATAGAGATATTAAATCCGTATGAAACTGAGAATACTCTTCCAGAAGAAATACGTAAGAGGAAGCGAACAACATTTCTGATAGCTCCTCTTAGGCTTGGGTAAGCGGTTGAATTTTAGGCACGCCGCTTCCTTGCTGGTTGAAGGATGCTGACACAGAGGACAAACGGCCTGGGATGGCAACAAGGAAACCCATTCTCGAAGCAGGAGCATCCTGAGGAACTGGACAGTAGATATTTCATACTACAGACGTAAAAGAGAACCATACTCTTGAGGCATACATTTTCTAATCGCAAAAATCACCCTCTTCTCATGATATTTTATGGCTGTAATGTTATCTTCATGGAGGGCAGCAATGTACCACGGGGAAACTGGAAAATTATTGTAACTGAGCCTCTGTCTCCAGTCGGTGAACCCCTCCCAGCCTCAGGCAAATTCTGCCAGTTGTGTGCCTCCAGCCGCGCCTTCCCACCTCCTCGGGGGGTCATCCAATAGATTATTTCCTTTCTCTTCTGTATCTTCAGTTTTGTGGAGCTTTTAACTTTTTCATTTTAACATGGTCATGTCATTTCCATTTTAAAAGAAGCATCAAATGTCTTCTTATACCTAATACTTGACCATGATTTGGCCCCACTTTATCCCCTTTACAAGCCAGTTTCTTGAAAGACTTACACTTGTTCTCTTGCTCAACAAATTTATGTTTTTTTAACCAATGTAATCCGGCTTCTGTTCTCCATCTCTGTGAAAACTGAGTTCCCCAAGAGCAAGAACTATTGCTTAGTTCAGTGGAAATTTTTCAGTCTGTATCTTACTTTGCCTCTAAGAGAAATATTTGACTATTCCCTCTTAAACACAATCTTCTTTTGGTTTCCATAGAGCAAACTTTCCTGGTTTCTCTCCCACATCTTTGGCTGCGTCTTCTTGGCCTCCTTTGAACTCTCTGTCCCTTAAACAACTGTGTCACTCAGGACTTGACCTTACACTGCACTTCCCCCTCACTCACTACTTTCTATGCACCATCTCCTCCATTAACGACCCCAGTCATCCTCTACAACCCAAGACTTTAAAATCTATTATTTCCTACCGATCATTAAAAAAAATTGAGTTCCAGAACCAAATGTCTAACTATTTCGGGAACGTTTCCATTTGGAAGTCTCCCAGATGATGAAATCTTCATAAATGAAAGTGCAACCTACTACTTCTTTCTCCTACAAACCTGCTTCTCATCCCGTGTTTCCCATTTCAGAATTTTGCTTTCATTCTTAGCTCATTCCTCTGTCTCACACACAATTCTCTATTATTAAGACACATCCTTTCTGTTTCTTAACTATTTTTCAAAGATTTCCATATTTCTCCATCTCCTCTGTCACTCATGCGTTCAGCCCCTGCTGTTTTGTACTTGGAGTGCTGTGTCCAGCCTCCTCGCTGACCTGACTATCCTTGTCCCTTGTCATCTTTACATTAAAAAAACTTCCATTTTTCTTGAACTCATTGTGTATTTTCTCACATGATGAAATAGAGGGTAGTTATTTCATTGACCTAGCACACAAAATGACTTAACCTACTCAAAATAACTTATCTGAAGTTCAATGCTGTTCTCATTTCTCTTTCTTTAAATTAATGTCTAAGTGAACTGTAAAATGCCTCTTCTAGCCCTTCCTCTCCTGGATTCCCCCTCCATTTCCCTGTTTGGATTGGCAGGTATACTCTGTTCATCAGTCAGTCCATCCATCTTTTCATCCACTCATCCATCCTTCTGTTCACTCATGCATCTCCAGCTTTGTCCCTAAATTACTTAAGTCTCTTAAGAAGCATGTATAAACACAACAAGTAGGTGAGGACACCAAGGACAGTAACAGGCTATTCCTGTGTGACTCAGTCAAGATCAAAATTTGAGACGACATATAAAGATACTGTTGTGAAAAAAGTACCAAAGAATACTTTCATGGCAGACCAAAAGCCCTGCTGATAGTGCCACCCATGTAACATCACTGTACATCATAAAAGTTTAGCAGGAAAATGCTTCTGAAGTCCCAGCTTTATTTCTAAGACCATCTCTTCCCACGAGACGTCCTTTGCTGCCCTGGCTGGACTGTATGAGCAGGGACACCTCAGCTGTAGCCCCATAGGGATGTAGCCCTGTTGCATGGGCAGGGTTTCAGCTGGGAGAACAGATCAGGAGAGGCTCAGGGCTGGTGAAGAGGTGGAGACCCCTGGCGGCAAGGTGGAGGGGCCAGGTGTGCAGGGCTCGGGATCTCCTGATGGGAATAAAGCTCCTGAGGGGAAAACGTCATCATCTCAGTCTGTTCCCAAGTCCTACTGGACTGTTTCCCTTATTTTCCTTACTGCTTTAGGAAGCACACTACTTTCAAAATTTTAAGCGTGTGTTTCCAGTAACAATGCGAAGAGCACAGAGCCTCTTTCTTCCTGCTCTTCTCATTTCTCCCTGCTCATTCCATTAGCTTTCCCACCTTGTTCCATCTGGTCTTTGTTCTTTTCTTCCTTCCACTTCCTTTGTCCCTCCTTCCTCCTTTGCTCCTCTCTTCCTTCCCCTCTTGCTGCTGAGGTGGACAAGGGGTGGGCTCTCCTCTGCACCCACAGTCTGGAGTCAAGGGCCACCACACCAGAAGAACACTCAGCTGGGGCCTTGGGGCACCTTGTGAGAACAGTGGAGGAGCCTGGGGCTGCAGCCCCAGGGGACATCACCCCTGGGGCAGGGCGTGTGCTTCTATTATAAAAACGTGATTCTCGTCTTCTTTCAAGAACTGTACTGGCCTTTGCTTAGTCACTAACGCTGGGCCATGCCTTTTCCGTGGGTCTCTGATGTTTGTAGAATGCCGCCTCAGTTTGTGGAGTTTGGCTGTGAGAGCAGAGCTGGCATGAATGACTCTGGGCAAGTGAGTGCCCTGCTTTGAGAAGTCTACACGGTAGAAAGTTTATTTCATTTGCTCTAAATCATGCTCTGTCCATTTCGATGCATACTGCAGAGGAAATGTCTGCATGTGCAGCATTATGTAACACCAACTTAACGTCAACTCCAACTGGGTGAAGCGAGGACTTGCTCTCGTGCAGATATGGGGTGCTCAGCACTCTTGGCCTGGGCTGTGGCCAGTCTTGCAGCCAGCGGCCCAGGGAGGCAATTGCCTGTATAAGGTCCTAGCTCAGACAGGGCAAGTGGGTTTCATCTTGTGGCCAACTCTGATAATTGTCAAATGATTCTGAAACGATCCCAGCTCATGGCAAGGGGTTATGACTGACGAATGGTGTCTGCCAAGGGTTCAGAGGGGACGTGACAATGTGCTGGAGGAAAACTAGGGGGTCATCTCACCCTCCTCCTCGGTACAGGTACCTCTGAGCATGAACTGCGGCAAGGACAGAGAGCTTGTGCCATCTGTGGAACTACAGAGACAAATGCCTCCCGAGTTCTTTTAAGGGTTTGAGTAAGTATGACTATGTCAATTTTTTCTCCCCTCTTTGCCCTTTTCTGTCACCACCCCAATCCTTAGATTGATCTGTGGGGCACGGAATAAGCAGGTAGGGTAGTTTCAAGCAGGGAAGAGGATGCAGAAGTTAAAAAAAATTATGAAGGAGAGCACTTGAGTCATGCAGTGAATGCTGGTCCTGTGGAACGGACGAAGTGAGTCTAGGATTACGGGTCTTCTCCAGCCAAACTTTCTGAAGTCACGTTTTACTGCATTGAACTGATTGAGTGGAACTGAACTCACAGTTGTCATGACCTGCAGAGTAGCTAATAAATCTGTATCAAGTTGTGTCATCAGGGCAGGGGACGCAAAGCACGCAAAAATGTAGTCATCACGCAGCAGGACTCTCCTGCATTCTGCACAAGTACAGGGGCTACACTGCCTTATGGAGGGAGTGGTCAGGAAACCCTGACCAGGATCAGGCAGGATGTCACTAACATGATAGGGACGATGGTTGTCTTTGTGCTATGGGCACATTCACTGGCATTAACGTTTTGTTTTTTTTTAATCCCCAAAATCTTACTGTACTCGTGGCAACTTAGCATTCAGTTATATACCATCCTGTGTCTTTCCTTGTATATTCAACTATATTTTAGGGATTTTTAAGTTGAATACCTCTTTGGTACTCCCAATAGCAACAAGCAGACGTGTAGACAGGTAGTAAGCACTCCATGAATACTTGTGGCTAATAAATTGGATAACTGATAATGATTTCCTAATAAAAAGAACACAATTATTTGTGTTGCTGTGGAGAAATTAAAAATTGGTTATTAAATGCTTGATCTTAAAATAGTTTTGTATAGTAAAGACGAATCATGTTTGCAAAGCTCTTTAAAAGATGTAGCACATAACACAAGTATTACATATATGGACATAAATTCTTCTTCGCAAAGAGCTTTCAGAGAAGAGCACAAGCCACTACTGAG
Organism: Camelus dromedarius; assembly: GCF_036321535.1. Classification (NCBI taxonomy): domain Eukaryota; kingdom Metazoa; phylum Chordata; class Mammalia; order Artiodactyla; family Camelidae; genus Camelus; species Camelus dromedarius. The sequence goes on from NC_087441.1 coordinate 4,818,058, forward strand.
GATGGCCACCTGAAAGTAGACAAGGATTTCAGGGGTCCTTTCTGACGCTACTAGAGAGGATGTCAACAACATTAATATTAAATTTGCCATTTTTACTTTTTATTTTAATACCCAGAAGCAAACTATTAAATCGTTTCACTAGGGGGTTAGAAGTGAATTAGGTTCTAAATTATAGGAGCTTAGTGAGAATCTTTGCACTTGAAACTGAAAATGTTCCCGCAGTGTCACCTGGAGAAAGTCTAGAGCTTTACTGAAATAGAAGCTAAAAGAATTAAAGAATCTATTGGCCTCTATGAAAGGAAGTCAACACCTTTCTCATCCATATTCTTTTCCTTCTGAAAAAAAATTCTTCTCTGCTCCTGATTTCTTCAGAGACAGTTTCTCAGAAAACTACTTAAGAGTTTCTTCCAACAGCATTTGACAGTAAAGGAATTACTATTTTTAGAAAGTCATGGGGTGTGTGGCCAAGACGGCGGAGTAGGAAGACCCTAAACTCACATCCTTCCACGGGCACACCAATATCGTAACTACTTACAGGGTAACTATCTGTGAGAATGACCTGAAGATTAGCAGAAAAAAAATTTCCACAACTAAAGGAATAAGAAACAACCACAATGAGATGACTAGGAAGACTGGAGACATGGTAGAGTCAGGACCCACATCCCCAAATGGGAGGACTATCACAATCACAGAGGTCTTCCCCAAGGGACAAGGGATCTGAGCCCCAAGTTGGGCTTCCCAGCCTAGGGGTCCTGCGTGGAGGAAATAAACCTCTAAAATATATGTCTTTAAAAACCAGAAGAGATTGTGTTTGAGAGAGCTGGAAGGTATAGGAAACTCTCTTGAAAGGGTGGGTCCAAAAGCTCACATGCTCCAGGTCCCTGTGCAGAGGCAGCAGTTCGAAAGGAGCTTGGGTCAGACCCACTTGCTGATCTTAAAGAGGCCCCCGGTGAGGCAGGAGGATGTGGGACTCTCCCTGGGAGTTCACTCTACCGCATGAACATCAGCACTGGCAAGTGCCACTCTGGATCCTCCCTCTGGCTTATTAGTGCTAGGGGCTTACCTGCCCCCCCCCCCCCCCCCGTGGGCTGGCACTGTCCCATGCCCTCCCTGGCCCATGCAGCCAGTTACACGGGGACAAGGCCCCACCCTCCACTGGTCCTGAAGCCACCACATGAAGCAGAGCCTCATAGCCAACCAGGTCAGGGGCCAGCCCCACCTACCAGTATGCCCACAGTGGTCAGCCCTGGCTCAACATAGGGGAGCATGCAGCCCACACAGGGGAACTTCCTAGGGTATATAGCTCTGCTGACCAGATGGGAGCATGCTGCTGAGCCCCACAGTGCAGCTCCTACATAAGGCCATTTCTCCGAGATTGGGAAATGCAACCAACCTACCTAATACATAGAAATAAACACAGAGAATCAGGCAAAATGAGGAGACAGAGGAATATGTTCCAAATGAAAGAAGAAGACAAAATCTTGGGAAAAAGAAACAAATGAAGGAGAGATAAGCAATCTACCCAATAAAGAGTTCAAGGTAATGATAATAAACATGTTTACTGAACTTGGGAGAAGAATGGATGAATACAGTAAGAATTTCAACAAAGAGTTAGAAAATATAAAGAAGAACAAAACAGAACTGAAGAAAACAATAACTAAAGTTTAAAAATATACTACAAAGACTCAAAAGTAGATTAGATGATACAGAGGGATGAATCAGTGATCTGGAAGACAGGGTAGTGGAAATCACCCAATTAGAACGCTGAAAAGGAAAAAGAACTAAAATAAACGAGAATAGTTTGAAGGCTTTGGAACAACATCAAGCATACTAACATTTGTATAATAGGGGTCCCAGAAGGAGAAGAGAGAGAAAGGGGCAGAGAAGTTATATGAAGAAATAATGGCTGAAAACTTCCCTACCTGGGGAAGGAAAAAAACCATCCAAGTCCAGGAAGTATAGAGAGTTCCAAAGAAGATCAACCCAATGAGGTCCACACTAAGATAATTAAAATGGCCAGAATTAAAGATAGGGTGTTAAAAGCAGCAAGTGACAAGCAACTAGTTATGCTCAAGGGAGCTCCTGTAAGGTTATCAGCTGAATTCTCAGCAGAAACTTCACAGGCCTTCTGGGAGGGCTACAATATATTCAATGTGTTGAAAGGGGAAAAAACCCTACAACCAAGAATACTATCAAGATTATCATTCAGAATTGAAGGAGAGAGAAAGAATTTCACAGAAAAGCAGAAGTTAAAAGTGTTCAGCACAACTAAATAGCTTTACAAGAAATATTAAAGGAACCTCTCTAAGTGAAAAAGGGCAGGCTACAACTAGAAACATAAAAATTATAAAAGGAAAAATCTCACTGGTAATGGCAAACATATAGCAAAGGTCAATCAGTCACTTATAAAACCAACAGAAAGAATAAAAGACAAAAGTAGTAAAATCATCTGTATCCACAAAAAGTAGTTGGAATACACAAAACAAAAAGATGTAAAATATGTCAAAAACATTAAACATGGGAAGAGGAGTAAAAAATGTAGAGTGGTTAGAATGTATTCAAACTTAAGAGATCATCAACTTAAAATAATCATATAAATAACATATATATATATATATGTTATTATATTTGAACCTCATGGTAACCGCAAACCAAAAACCTGTAATAGATACACACACAAAGGTGAAAAGAATCCAAACATAATACTAAAGACAGTTATCACATCACAAGGGGAGAAAGCAAAAAAAGAAGATACAAAAAAGAACTGCCAGAACTACCACAAAACAATCAACAAAATGGCAATACTACTTATTGCCTATTAATGTCTATCAATCATCACTTTAAATATAAATGGATTAAATGCTCCAATCAAAAGACATAGAATGCTAAATGGATTAAAAAAACAAGACCCATATATATATATATATATACTGCCTACAAGAGACACATTTCAAATCTAAAGACACACATAGACTAAAATTGAGGGGATGGAAAAATGTATTACATGTAAATGGAATGGAAAAGAAAGCTGGGGTAGCCATATTTATATGAAACAAAATAAATTTTAAAACAAAGACTATAAGAAGACACAAAGAAGGACACTGCATAATGATCAAAGGACTGATCCAACAAGAAGATATAATAATTGTAAATATATATGCACTCAAGATAGGATAACCTAGATACATAAAGCAAATATTAACAAAGATAAAGGGAGAAATTGATAGTAATAAAATAATAATAGGGAAATTTAATACCCCACTGAAATCAATCAACAGATCATCCGGACAGATAATCAATAAAGAAACACTGGCTTTAAATGACATGTTAGACTAAATTGAATTTATATACATATACATATACATATACATATACATATACATACACATAACATTTTTTTCAAGTACACATGGAACATTATCCAGGAAAATAACATGCTAGGCCACAAAACAAGTCTCAATAAATTTAAGAAGATTAAAATAAAGCATCCTTGCTGATCACAATGGTATGAGACAAGAAATCAACCAGAAGGAAAAAAACTTTAAAAAACAAAAAAACATGGAAGCTAAATAGTATGTTACTAAACAACCAATGAGTAACTGAAGAAATCAAACAGTAAAAAAGGACAGTCTCTTCAATTAATGATATTAAGAAAACTGGACGGCTACATGCAAAAAAAAAATAATCAAAGTGGACTACTTTCTCACATCATATACAAAATAAACTCTCTAAATGAATTAAAGACTTAAATATAACACCTGAAACCATAAAACTCCTGGAAGAAAACAAAGGTAGTATGTGGTTTACTAAATAAGTTTAGCAATATTTTTTCAGATCTAGTTCCTTAAGCAAGGGAAACAAAAGGATAAATAAACAAATGTGACTACATCAAACCAAAAAGATTTTGCACAGTGAAGGAAACTATCAACAAAGCAAAAAGGCAGCTTATCGAGTGCGTCAAGTATTTGCAAATGCTATATCTGATAAGGGGTTAATATCCAAAATATACAAAAAACCTTATAGAATTCAACATCAAAAAGCCAAATGACCGGATTGAAGAATGGGCATAAGACTTGAATAGACATTTTTCCAAAGAAGACATACAGACGGCCAACAGACACATGAAAAGATGCTCAACATTACTAATCATCAGGGAAATGCAAATCAAAACCACAATGACATATCACCTCACACCTGTCAGAATGGCCATCATCAAAGAGACAACAAATAACTAGTGTTGATGAGGATGTGGAGAAAAAGGAGCACTCATGCACTGTTGGTAGGAATGTAAATTGGTGTAGCCACTATGGAAAACAGTATGGAGGATCCTCAAAAAATTAAAATTAGAACTCGCATATGATCCTGCAATTTCATTTCTGGGTATTTAATCAAAGAAAAAATATTAATTCAAAAAGATATATGTACCCCAATGATCTTTGCAGCACTATTTATAATAGCCAAGATATGGAAGCAACCTATTTGTCCATTGATAGATCAATGGATAAAGAAGATGTGTATATATATATACACAATGGAATATTATTCAGACATAAGAAAAAATGAAATTTTGGCACTTTTGATGACATAGATGGATCTAGAGGGTATTAAGCTAAGTGAGATAACACAGACAGAGAAGGATAAATACCATATAATCTCATATATATGTGTAATCTAAAAAACAAACGAACAGGAAAAAAAAAAGAAAACAGACTCACAGACACAGAGAACAAGTGGCGGATTAAGGTAAAAATCTCCAGTTACAAATAAGCCATGAGGATGTAATATACAACATAAGAAATATGATCAATAATATTATAATAACTTTATATGAGGACAGATGGTTGCTAGAGTTCTCCTGGTGATTATTTCATAAGTTATGCAAACGTCAAATCACTACAGAGTCTACCTGAAACTAACATCAGACATCAACTATATTTCAAAAAAAGTCATGAAATTGATTAAAAGGGGAAATGTTGATATTTGACTATTAATAAGGTGTTGGTGCTCAGGTTCTGGTAACTCAAACCTAAAGTCTGGGGCAAAGCCTTTCCAGACCATAAAATGACAATTCTGGCAAGCAAATTGTGAGATGCAATCTGAGTGCTGAGAAGCAGAAGAATCACTGTTTAAAAAGGGTTTTGTAAACACTCTTAAATTGAGATGCGAAATTTAATAGTTAGTGTGCTGAGATTTAATATTTTAATAAACAAAACACCAAATGAAGACTCAGAATTAGACACCCCCCCACCTTGTTTATGTTCCAGGGTGACACACAGTCCATTTCTTGTGCCCTAGCCACTTGGGAAACTTATTTCAGACAGTATTTTATAGTTTTGAATATTTGAATAGACATTAAATTTCATTCAGCAAATGTTTTCTCAATGGATTACACATTTTTATTCTTAATATTTGAAGTTATTTTTAACATTCTTTTATTTTACTTCTGTTTTCTCGTGTACTATACCTACTAAATTTTTTAGTAAATGTTAACTGGTAAATATTTAAGGCCAGATGTCTATACATTAAGTCAAATTATCCCAATAATATTAGTCTCATTTATTTTTCCTTTTTTGGGATCAATTATTGTTAACTTCATCTAATGCATTCTAATATTACTTTAACTCTATGTGATTTTTCAAAAGTAACATTTAAAGTATTACAGTCAATTCTCTTAATTACTTGGATGCATGCAATCTAGAGCTCGTAATTTATAACTGTGAATGTTTACAAGTGTTTCCTTGTTTATCTGTGGTCAGTATCTGTTTCTGCAGAGCCTACATTATTTCTTAGTGGTTCACATTTCTTAGTTTTTCTTTCTAGGATGGACGCGACAATGTCTCGGCAGTTTCAGGATTGCTGTCAATTCTACCCCTTCTTCCCCTGTTTGTGAGTTTGCGTAAAACAGTGCTTATAAAAGTACTTTTCTGTGCAAAACTCTTGTTCACACATTCTTCTCATTGACACACAGTCCATTTGCTGCACCTGGCAGAACACTCAGTCATGTGGTGGGTGGTGACCATCGCTAAGCCTAAAGTTGCCTTCCTCAAAAATGGGGAAGATAATTAACCTTACTTCTTAGGGGTGTTGTGAGGACTACATCAGAGAACCCAGGTAAGCTCTCAGGATGGTATCTGCAATTTGGTAAATACTCAGTACATTTTAACTACTGTTATTATGACTGAGATGAAAATGACCAAAGAAAACTGGATTTAGGGGAGAAACGGAGCTGTGTGTTGGGGGTTACTTTTGATTTGCCTATTTAGATATCCAAATGCATATGAAGAGTGGGCAGGTATTTATACAGATTGGAAGGGTGGTTAGGGCTGAACATATAAATCTTGGACTCAGTCATCTGTGTGTCAAATGGTTTAAAACCATATACTAGAAGAGGGCTTCTCAGCAGAAGAAGCCCCGCTGACATTCTGAGCCAGTAGGTCTCTGTCTTGAAGGGCTGTCCTGTGTGCTACAGGATGTTGAGAGCAGCTTCCCTACCCTTGACACACTAGACCCCCCAGTTGTGACAGAAGTTGCCGAGTGACCCTTGTAGGCGTAGCTGTTTCGAGAGTGCAGCTGGAAAAGAGGTGACCTGAGTCCTGAGCCCTGTGGCCTGCATGGACACGAGCAGCCAGTGCAGGGCATGGGGGAGTGACCAGGGAACTGCGAGGGACACCTGGAGCCCGTAGGACCCTAATCCAAGAAGGCTGCGTCAAGGTGGATGGACTGGTTAGGTGCTGAGAGTTTGAGTAAGATGAGGACAAGGAGCTGACTGTTGGTTTTGGCAAGATGGAGGCTCTGGAGGACTGGACAAGACGTCTCTTAATGTGGCGAAGGGGATAAAGTGTTACTGAGTGGGCTGTGGAGGGAACGGGGTCAGGTGTTGAGGAGGTTGATACAGAAAGTGTGGACAACACTTTGGAGGAATTTTATTGAAGAGAAAAACAGAAATGGTGTGAAGAACGTAAAAGAATGTTGGGGGGTGGAAAGGAATTTTTTTGCAGTAGGAAGTGGAATCATAGAAATAAAATTCTTGGGTAGGTGAGACAGCATGGATTTCAGTACAATTTGAGGGGCTGGCTTCAGATAGTTGCACAGAGGGTACCATGTCTGCTGTGAGAGGAGGAAAAGCAGGATATGTGGGTACAGGTGCAGGTAAGGTGATTTTTTTTTTGGTGGGAAGGTGTAGTAGTTCTCGTGATGCTTTTATTTTCTTAGGATAATTGAGAACGAATTTATTAGCAGAGTGAGGAATGAAACAGTGACCTAAGAGAGTGCGAATGTGCATTCCCCAGGGATCTGTAGAAAGCTTGTTCTCTACTTGAGCTGTGTAGGTATGGAATTTGTGTAGTTTTGATTTAGGATTGGACTTCTCCCTACACCCATGCCTTGTTTGACTCTGATACCCACGGAGATCAGCCCAAGTCCTCGCACTACTGCATCCTACACTTTTAGGACTGGCCTGCTGCCATAGGTGGGTGGATTTCCTGAGTCTGAGCTGCCACTCGGGGCCAGGAGCTTGTTTACGCTTCCCAGCGTTACACCTAGAATCACAGGGCTGCACCCCTAACTTCTGCAGGGAAGGTTAGACCTCACTCAGGGAGCCCGCCCTCTGCCACCAAGTCCTGTGGCCATCCCTTTGCCCTTGTGCCCTGAGCCCAGTTCTTTTAGGGCTCAGAGGAAGATTTGAATGAAATGGAGAAGATTCATTTGCACAGTCATGTTAGTGGAATCCTAGTGGGTATTTCAAAGCTCCTCACGAGGAACCATATTCTGTAGGTACAGCAAATAGAAATGATCACTGTTTTTATATGGACTGTTGAAGGATTTAATTAAATGAGGAAAGTTGGAAGCAAGCAAATTAACATTGTAAAGTTGCAGTGCTGGTTAATAACAGCAGAACCTTAAATTATAGGTGGTTTGGTTCTTGGAAGATGGTGTCCTGAGTAAAACTGATTAAAATAAATTGGACTTCAAATGGAGGAAATAGAGCAATGGTGTCAGTCAGAGTTTCACATTATTATTATCACTGTGTGTGTGTGTGTGTGTGTGCGTATGTGTGTGCTAAGGAGGGTGGAGGGTGGGTAGATGGTGTTTGTGGAGGAATCTCTGAAGAAGTCAGACTCAACTTTGATTTTCTTCAACCATCAAGCTCTAATTTGCATTTTAGATTTCTTTTTATATTTCTCATCTAGCTCAGCTCTACATTAATTATAGTTTCCATGCATTTATAAACATTTCCCTAAAAATCCTGCTTACAGTTTTTGTTCCTCTTTGTTTTCTTCCCCTTTTTCTCAATGGCAGTCTCATGAGTCTGATGGTCATGTGATTTTCTGCTGCCCCAGCTTCTAACAGGTTTTGGTTTAAGGTCTTGTACTTCAGTTTCCCTGATAATGTGGAAGTCCCTCAGTTTCCAGCTCTCTCTCCCTTGTATTCTCTCTCCTGTTGGGGAAGAGATACCCCTTTGCTGCTCCACATCACCCACTGTTCCTGCACCTTTAGTGCAAATGGCAAGAAAACTGGCTCCATGCACTTTTCCAAAAGCCAGCTCTCTCCTACCCAGTTTAATGTTGGGGTCTCCAGGGCTCCCTCAATGAACATTTTCTCTTCATTTCTTTGTTTTCCTTGGGTGATCTCATTAACCAACACAGCCATGCAGGTGGCTGTATTTTCAGCCTATATATCCCTAAGATATGTAGTCTACTTGCTTAGTGGATGTTTCTACCTTGATGTCCCATAAGCATCATCCGTCCAACATACCTAAAACTTAGAGCATCATATTTTCCTTAAACATTATCTTTCTGAGTTTGGCTCTAGGTTAATGTCATCAGTGACTACCTAGCCAAGGAAAATGGAATCTACTGAAATAGACTCCAGAAGAGACAGAAAACAGACTAATAACAATGAATAATGTTATTAAATCTATTAATAAATTACCTTTAAAAATATGCCATACCCAGATGGCTTTAGAAGTAAATTCAACTTCCCATGGAACAGTTGTTTCCATATTTAATCCTATTTAAGCTCTATTAGAAGAAAGAAGCCTCCACAGTTCTTTTGTTAAATAATGATAGCATACCACTGATATCAAAACTTGATAGAAATAGCTTTAAATTAGATAATTTTTTGGAATATTATAAAATCTTAAAGGAATTATTAAAGAGATTTAGCAGTACATTGAAAGAAAAGTGCACCACAACTAAGTGGCATTCATTTCCTGAATATATGGGTGGAACAATAAAAATTATAAATGGTTCAAATTAATATATAGTAGTAAAGGTTAAAGTAGAGGAATTACATAGCTTATACAGGGGATATGAAAAGAGGCATTTTGAAAAACATCAACATCCATGTCTGATATTAAAAACTGTTGGTAAGAATTGATAGCTACTTACTTAAGCCAGCATTCAGCTTAATGATAAAATACTAAAAATATTTCTGTTAAAATCTGAACAAGACAAGGATGTTGACCATTGCTATAACTGCTTAAAACTGTTATTGAAATAGTAGCCAATGATATTAAACAAGAAAAATAAATAAAAAATTGGAAGGAAGAGTTATTGCTACCCTTTGCAGATTTTATAATTGATAAACAGAAAATACAAAACAAATCACTCAAAAATTATTATAAGTAAGATAATTCAATCAGATTACAAATATACATACAAGTGAGAAAATACAGTAAAAAAAAATGGAAGGAGGCAAGTCATTTATATTAGCAAAACAAATGAAACAAGACAAAAAAAAAACAAACAAAATAGGAGAAAACACCTATTAATGACTTAACGGAGAACTTAAAAATTATATAAAGGAAACTTAAAACTCTACTGAAGGATGTAAAAGAAAGCTTGTTGATATAACACTCTAAGCACAACAATTCTACTTGAAATGTCCTGTAAATTCAATGTGATTTTTTTCTTGGCAACCTGAAAATCTGGTTTTCTCATGAGAAAAAAAAAATAAGGAAAAATAAGCATAAAAGAATAACCTGGCAAATTCTGGAAAGAGGGTTAGTGAATAGGGACTAGTCTCACAAGATATTAAAACTTGGCTGTCCAATATGGTAGCCACTAGCCACTAGTGGCTCTTTGAAATATAAATTAATTAAAAATATGTAAAATTTAAAAATACTCTCCTTAATCACAAAGGTCACATTTCAAGGACTCACTACAAGGAGTGGCTACTGTATTGGACAGAGCAGAGGACATTTCCATCACTGCATATGGTTCTTTTGGATAGTGCTTTATTAAACATATTATTAAACTTTAATAATGAAAACAGTTTGGTACTTGAGAGGAAACAGATGAGGAAAAAAATTGAGCCTAGAATTACATCCAAATAATGTGGGAACTTATATACAGTGATAAAGGATGTGTTTAAAAGGTGAAGAAAAGAGGGGCTATTTTTTATAAGATGTTGGGCCGATTGACTAATTTGAAAAAAACACACAGCTGGGACTTCATCTCTATTTACATCCATATAAATACCAGGTAGAACAAAGATGTAAAGTGTGAAAACAGAACTAAGCAAACCTCCTTAATGTTCTAGAAGAAAGGGTGCATGAATTTATCTGTAAATACTTGAAGTGGGGATATTTACAATGTGTATAACTGACAAAGGGCTGATTTCCTTAATTTACGAAGATCTCATACAAATCAGTAAGAGACAATCAAAACAATAAAAATGAACAAAAAGTGTAAATAGGGGCTCTATAAGAAAATAAATACACATGTCCAGTAATTAGATGAAAAGATATTCAACCCCACTCACCACAAAAGAAACACCCCCAAGTATTTTAGTGTGTATTCTCTACAAACAAGAACATTCTCCTATAAAACCATGATACAAGTGCTGAAATCAGGCAACTAACACTGGTACATTAATACCATCTAACCCTCAACTCCATCCAGAAGTTTTCAGTTGTCCCAATGACATTCTTTACAGCAAAAGGGTCCAATCCAAAAATCACATTTAATAAATCACTTTATTCTCCTTCAGTCTGACTCAGTTCTCTTTAGTTTTCCTTGACTTTCATGCCCTTGACATTGATAAAGATTACAGACCAGTTATTTTGTAAAATGTTCCTCAATTTGGGTTTGTCTAGTATTTCCTAATGATTAGATTCAGGCTTTACGTTCTGGCAAAGAGACCACATTGCTTTCTGTCAGGTGGCATGTGACTTTCATTTGTCCCCTTACTGGCCCTGTTCACCCTGATGCTGTGATTGGGGTAGTGCCTGCCAGTCGTCTCCACGGTGAAACCACTCTTCTTCTCCTTGCAGTTAACGGTATTTTGTGGGGAGATTCTGTGAGATTATGTAAATATACAGTTCCTTGTCAAACTTTTATTCATGTATTTGTGTACATTAGTACAGATTCACTAATTCATAATTTTTTCATTGGGCTATATTTCATTTTACTACCACTATTTATTTTGATGCTCTGTCTGTTCCTAGGTTGGCAAGTGGGGACCTTTTCAAGCCAGCATCTGGGTCCCTTGCACATGTTCCATTTTTCTCTAGGCTCCTTTTTCTCTTTCTTTCTCCCTCTTTCCCTCTGTCCATCTCTCTCTCTTTCTCTCTCTCTGTTAGCTCTCTTTATTGCTCACCTTGTGCTTTCCCTGCCTTAGCCCTGAAATCAGCCATTACTTCAAGAAGCATTGTTTTCCTTCTGGGGAGAATGGTATTTAAAAACCAAAATTTAGGTGCTAGCTGTGCTCACTGCTTTCGGGGTGCTGCTGTGCCCAGGCCTCTCAGGGGGCAGTGCTATAGGTACACACACACGTAGCTACAACCACATTTATTTCTAGATCTATTTTTATGTATATTGAGAAATCTGAGTTCACACCACTAACTCTAAATCTAACACAACACCACAGGGTATGTTCTAATGGTCTATCTTTCCATATTTGTAGCTCCCTCTGCTCCCATCACTATTTTAATATTTACTTACTTGACCTACGTCTGCATGTAACCATCTCCACTGCCACCACTGCCCAGCACCCCACTCCCACCTTGACACCAATGCCCTTCTTGTCACTCTGTGCCCCAGTCCCCTTCTCGTGGCCATTGGCCTTGCTCCCTACAGTGTGGATGCCCTTCCCACTTTTCCCAGGCTCTGACCCTTCTCTGGAGCCAAGGCCCCACCAGTGCAGGCGGATGCTGGCTGTGATGAGCCTTATCTAGCGGCTTGGACTGAACTGTTGGAAGAGGAAGATCTCTGTCATCCTGCATCTCCTGTTCGCTTATTTTCCTGGTTGCCAACCAGGCTTTAGAGGACTGCAAAACAAGAGGCTCAAACATTTCAACTGCTTGTATATGGTAACTGTTTTGGGTGGGGAGAAGGAACTAGGAAGCCACCTTTTATTGTAATAGGTAGCCATATCAAGCAAGATGCTTTATTATGTGCAACTGATCTAAATACTAAAAATCAGCAAATTTGTTCTTGTCCAAAGACTTTTTAAAAGTTCCATTATATAGCCATAATGCCTAGATTTAAGTTATGAAAATACTCAGTCAAATATGGCAAAGGTCTAAATTCTCATGAACAAAAGCTACCTGCCTATGGAAGCCTTACACTTCTGTGTTATTGTGGGTAGGATAAGGAAAAACATTTTCATCATCACAGTAAGTTTTAAAACAATTACTTACATTGACCTCAGGTATCTGTTCACTTAATCTATAGAATGGACTCTACCATGTGGAAAATATTCTGAAACCAAGCATTAATGTTTTCATTAAACCAATGATAGAATAAGTACTCAGTATTAAGAAATGTTCCTGCAAGAGGTGAGGTAATTGCAGATTTGCATGAAAATGTTAAAGAATCACCACACTGCCTGGAGAAGAATTTCTAACTCTGTCAAAAAAAGGTCAGCTTTAACTGTCGCTGTCATAATGACACTGTTAGGAGGCAGAGGGACTTTTTTTTTTTTTAAAGAGAGAAGTGTCTGTGATTAGAACTTATCATGTAAGCCTAAGAGAAAAAAATTAGTATTATCAAATAAGGCTCCAGTGAAGTAATAGAGACTTTTATTAAGTTAATATTACTTGAAGGAAGACATTGTTACATTGGAAGCAACTTTAGGGCTGTTCACAGTCTGGTTAAATAGGGCATAGAACTGTCCAGGGTTAGAAGAGGTCGCAAGGTCAACATTTGGACTCCTGAAATGAAATGCTTTGTTTTTCCCCAAAACATGGTTCACTGATTTAAACAGCTTGCTGTTTCTTATTTAATATGTTCTATATTTGGCATTATTCTGGGGAGAAAATTCCTTTATAAAAATTCAGGATTGTGCCCCTCAATAAGACAACCTAGGTGCACCATGACGTGATGTTATTTTATTTCCACCATAAGTAAAGGGGACAGGTATGTATTTCACTGAGAGTCTACTCCTAGCTTGAATCTAGTCCTTAAATGGTTACTTTAATATGCATTCACCAATTTAGTCCCCTCAACATAGCTCTGCAGTAGATTCCACCCATGTGTTGCAGACGGGGGAACCAGCGCTTAGCGTTTACTGCCCTCAGTCAGCAGAGCCAGACCTTCCAAGGCCATGTCTAGTGCTCTGGTGGTCTCTGCTCTACTCCTGGTGGAGATACTTTTTGATGAGGAGTCTCCAGTAGATATATGTTTTTGTCCTCAAGTTCAGCTGCTATTGTAGACCATTGGCATTATATTACATTCTGGAATGATATTTCACATTAGAGAATGGATAGGACTTTGGTATAAAAATATCTAAACTTCTTCAGTAGTTCTATAGATACTTGAGAAGAAATATATATAAGGGTCACAGATAAGCCATTAAGAGCAGAAAATTAATACATGAAGCCAGCGTTCCTTTCTAGTCTCATCATAATTGTTTACTCATCTGACTGCTCTGTTACCTTCAGCAGTATTTTCTTTAATATGGAAGAATGAGCTATGACTCTCACGGGCAGCACAAGCCCATTTCACAGTGGAGACATCGCCAACAGTTAAATTAACAACAAATTTGGTAGAGAACAGGCAGAGTTTGATGTTCTTAGAGGATTTTAGGGGGCTTGGCTGAAGGACCGCACACACGGAATGTTGGCTTTAAAAGACTGTCTTAGACTTGGTTTACTGCTGAGTCACAATGGCTTTTTCAAGAAAAATAAAGAATGTGAAGGTATGTGTGTACTTTAGACATATGGACGGACTAGCCTCAGTTTTCAGATGTCAGTTTATAATACAATATTTCCTTTGTGTCATATGCATCATATCAAATTATAGTTCGAATGTGTTGGAACCTTGTTCAAACATTAACTAGGCTCCTGCATATTTATTTCATGTATTATGAAAAAAGTCAATATAAAGGAAATTTAAAAACTCGGTAAAGTCATAATATTCCTTTAGAATAAACATTATGTAGTATTTGTCTCATTTTGTGCTATCCTCATCTGTGAAATTAGGTAATCTCTGTACCATAACCTGTCAATATTAACAATTATTTGTTGTTTGTACCATTCAACCTCTACTTTATACCCAACTACTCACACAGGTTTTTTTTTTTTTATTATTATAGATTTAGGAGTTGATTAATGAAATATAAAGTACTAGATCAACTTATAACTATGTTCTACCTTACCCACCAAAATCCATCTTCTGGTTCCTCTCAAAGTTCTACTTTCACAGTGAGGTGGTTGTCACATTAATACTGTTTAGATCTACTCCAACTGCTCTTTATTAAGGCTACTGAGAAATTTGGATGATAAGATGCTCTATTTCAGGGCCACTCATCACAGTTGCTGATAAATGCTAACAATAGTTCACTGTGTGCGTCCTCTACTAAACTCGCCCAGCTCCTTGTCATCAGGGAAAGGTGTCAGGAAAACGTACCTAATATTGCTCACAGCCTTATTTAGTAAATGAATTTGAGTGCTGGGCTATAGATTGCTTTGACTTGTGCTTCTATTTGTAGCTGCTCACAGATACAGCTTGCCTGTCCACTCCTATCAGATCTTCTTTTATAGGAATTCTAATATGAAAGGGGAAAATTGTAATAAAAAAGGGGAAAAATACCTCTCACATTAGCTAAGGTGATTTTCTGCTTAATAATCTAAAATTAGACACATATTTTCAGTAGAAAGGTGATTTTTTTTCCTTTTTCTCCTACTAGCATTGTAACATCAATTCTAAGAGACACTGATTCACACGGTGTGAGGTGGCTGTTTCTATTACTGAAGTACATGTCTAGAACTGCTGCTTTCTCCAAATTAGTTCACATTTTATTCCACACAAAGAAGACATATATATTTTTTGGGTTATAAGTAATACCTTAGTATTCTTTTTGGGAGTTGATGCACTAAAATCCTAGGAAGCTATACCAAAAAGATGAAATCCAAAAGTATGATCAGCCCAAGCAGCTTAAAAGCCAACAGCATGCCGAAATGAGCTAAATAAAATGTACGAGTCATTTATTTGTTTTTGGACACAACTTAGTAATTCATATAGAGAAGATTCTAATTTTTACATAATCTTTCTTTTTAAAAAAAGCAACACTTAGCTTCAATTTTGATCTCTGCTATTTTCTTTTTTCTAATTTATATACTATAAAAACCCACCAATATCACCATCACCTTCATCCTGGCTTGATGGAATGGTCCATATTATGACTTAGGAAAAGAAAGAAAAAGCTCAGGAATTTCCTGTGAATAGAAGTTATTTCAATTTTTCACAGGGTATTTGCTTTATTTAGCAAATAAAGTGGAAATAAACTTTGGACTAAATTATGCAATGTAAGCTAGTTTACTAACAGGATAACACCAGCTTAACTACAATGGAATTCAAATTGGCTATTAAGTTATGCTCGTGTAGACAGTGGCAATATGTCAGACAACTGTGAAGAGAACAGGAAGCAGCGCCGACAGTCTGTGGCCCCAAACAGGCCACTTCCATATGCTCTCCAACGCCTGACAGCTTTGCAGCCCAAGTCCCAACTCCTTCTCAGCGACATCCATATGGTATCTGCAGATTGAGAGCTTGCCTTTTCTAAGACAGTCAAGTCTCACTTGGTATTCTATTGCACTGAATATTTGTGAACAGTAATTCGTAATTTTATTGCAGAAATTAGATTACGGATACAAGGTTCTTCCACCTTCTTCAAAGAGACAATTATGGATGAAGACGGTCTTATATGTTAATTTTATAGAAAGAAATTAACTGCACGTATTTTAATCTAATATCAAAACGAATCAGGCTACCATCTATGCATTATCCAGTGGGGAGTTGGAAAATAAGAAAAAATATGTAACTGGGCTTGTATGTTACTGTTTCGATGTGTAAACAGAAGGGAGTTGAATTTAGGGGAAGTGTCAGATATACAATGAGCAAAAATCTGAACAGAGGGTTTTTTTAGAGAATGATAACTAATTTTATCATTTCTTGAGATTTATTCACATATTGCAAAATTTAGGTCTTACACATTCGTGTCTTTACTCATTGAATCTTTGTTGTTTTTAGACCTTTTGAAACCTTGGGCATCACCTGTTTCATTTGACAAAAACAATAGGCAGTGGTCGTTCTTTTCATTTCAGCAGAGAAGTTAACCATAATCTAAATTATAAATAAAAATATAAGATCATAGAATACTTTTAAAAAGGAGAGCCCGCTTTCTTATTAGGAGATAAATACTACTTGAAGAGTAGATTATAGGAAGTGTGTGTTCTTATGTTGGTAAATTTTTTTTTTCATTTAAAGACATCTCTCACTTTTTACAAAGCTTTTTCTAAGAAACAAAGTCAAGAGCATTGATAGGTTGATGAATATTCACAAGTTATAAAAGAAGAAATATAAAATCCTAGAGAAACTTTCAAACACAAACCAAGTTGAGCTGATAGTAAACTGAAAACGCATAATAACATTTGTTAAAAAAAAAAAGAGTATGACATTTCACAAATAGGAAATAAACAAAGGCAGATATTAGCAACTTCTCTCAATATAACTCCTTAAGTTAAGGATTTATTTTGCATTTCTTTCTCTCTACAGGAGTTCAGCCAGCTCTGGATTTGAGATCACTTGTGACATAGCTTCTTTTCTGGAAAATTTAAGGGACAGCAAAAACATAACTTTTTCCTTTAGCATATTCCCCCACTTACATACCTCTCCAAGGGTTTGAAAAAAACATTGCGTTTTCCTTGCGGATCCCTCCTCCTGATCTGTCCCTCTGTCCCTCTGTCCCTCTGTCCCTCTGCCCCTCCTCCTCTGCGGCACGGCTTAGTCATCTTTCACTTTCCTCCTTTTTTAGCTCCTGATAGCCTGCTATGGTTTTTGGCTACAGGATCTTCCTTCCATCTGGTTCAGTTTCTAGTTGTTTCTAGATGTTTCGTGCATTACAGACCCAGGTTCCAAGTGTCCAACATGTGACTGGTGGGGGTTAGGAAGAAGGAAAGGGGTGTGTTACACAGACGGGGTATTTCTTCTCTATCGACATTTCCCCCATACATCTAAAAACATGTACACACAGAAAACTATTAATCCAAGGGGAAAAGGTGAGGTTGTTGTACTGACACATACAGCCTTAGAGAAAACTGAACACTATGCTAGCACCAAGGTGGGTCGGAATTTATAAGAAAAGAACTCAGAAATCCAGTAATCTATCCGTTATCTATTAAAATACATAAGTACTTCTAGAGGAAAATTATCTGGAAGCTAACCTAGTGTTAACCATCCTATCTCACAGCTTTTTACAAATCTGTGCAAACACAGTTACTGCCTGTGCCCCTGAGTGCCTATGAGTGAAACAACAAAAAGGAAGCTATCCTTCAGGGATGAGAACTCCCAAAGCTATCACAGAATTCAAATGAGATATCATTCCATAATTTCAGTTCGTTTAAAACTTAATCATGATTTTTCTTAGGAATCATTATTTATCACGAGCACAGACACTCGTTTCTAACTATCTGCACGTACAGTCTATCTTCACCTTACAGGGGACTGATTAAAGCATGATCACACCGCACTCAGGTATGAAACTCCACAGACAACTGCACCCCGATATGCTTGGCGAGCACCACAGAAGATGTACACCTAGTCATTTGGGGCAACCTGCATTAACTAGGAAGAGTTCTTACATGCAGCATCTAATTGACAGGTAACATCTCTTCATTTTATTTTCAAAATAGTAAGTCTTATGAAGCTGCAGGGCCACAGCAGTGTGGGTACACTGCCTGCGGCCCTGGCTGATGAGCACCACGTACATTAGTGAGCCCAGAGTTGGCCAGGCTCGTCCTACTGACTTGGAAGGAGCAGAACCATCTTTTCCTTTAGGCACTGAACGTGGGCTGCTCACCATACAAGCTAATGAACTGGAGGAAGAGCTTCAGCCAACACCCGAGGCAAACCAAGTTCCTTTCTTCATCAAAATAAATCTTCAGAAAACATGCATTTGATCCATAGTGAGGGTGTTTTCTTCATCTCAAATTGTTTAAATAACCTGGTTTTGAGTGGGTGACAGTTGAGGGTTGGCAGGGGAGGAAGGGCGGAGGGAGACAGGGAGTGACCACTATTTACCTGCTCTGAGACTATCAGGTGACAAACAGGTATCAGAAGGGGCACCCCAAGACTTGGTGCCTCCTCAGACTCTTACTTTTGGAGATGTCACCCCACAGCCCATCAAACAGACTAGAGATGAAAAGGTGCCCACAGACTGAACTCTCACGGTCAGATCTGGGACCCTGAACCCCTAACTACTCCTCTGGGATTCTTTATTCATAACCCTACACAAAAGTACTCACTGAGGCCCAGATAATCTGGCTTTTTCTCAATTATTCATGAAATACAGGCAAAATTGCATATGTTTATTTCATTTTGGGGTATGAATTGCTCAAATTGCAGGCGAGGAACCAATCCAAGATTTCCTTGCTAGAAGCCCCTCCAGGTCAGCTTAGCTGGCTACTTCTCATTTCAGTATGAAAACCATCGTTGCAACTACTTCTCTTTGAACTCTGAGAATGGAGAATTCTGAAAATTTGACAGTTGGTGGCAATTTATGTAACTTGTTCTATTACTGTTGGCAGAATATGGGAAAACATAGGAATGAAAATCTGAATCTATAATAGATATACACACATATATACATAGATATTTGTATAATTTTTTAACAGCAGTAAAAGGCAGGAATGGCAGAGCATTGGGACTGGAGAGGGACTCAGACATCAGTCACTGCGTGCGGCTTCCCAGTCAAAGACGTCTTCTGTATTCCGTAGATACTCGTTAGTTTCTGACTATCAGCGGGTGAGCACACGAAGCCCTTTCCTCCTGCCTTTCCTCGCCGCCCCTCTTTCCTGCTCCCCTGGTGCCGGTGTCAGTGGGGACGGCTCCCCTCACCCCTTTCCTTGCACACACTCCCCTGTCTTCTGAGCTACAGACCCGTCTGCCAGCCACCTCTCAAGACTTGGTGCAGACCTACCGAAATCCCACATCAGCTCCAACGTTGATGCCCTCCACCTGGAATGCTCCCCCCTTTGCTGGCTACTCTGACTCTTCTCGTCCCTCAAAGCCCAGCTCCAGTCCCTCCTCCAGGAAGCCTCCCTGCCAGCTACGCAGGCACATCTGCCTCCCCCATTGACAAGATGCTCCTTAGTTACAAAGGAGAAGAAAAAGCGACTAAGACTTGGAACATGATTTGGATTCCTGGGGACCCTTGCACACATCTGATCCTTGCAGAGACCCCTCGAGGTAGGCTAACATCCAGTTTATACACGTGGAAACAGAACAGTCAGACTAACAGGTCCCAGGGTACACTGGTGATGTGATGGGGCTGAGGCTGGCGAGTCCGACCCACAAGCTCAGGCACTCAAGGTACACTGTGCCCTGTGCGGAGTGTGGGGCTTCAGCGGTCCTCTCTGTTCCCCCAGGGCCCATCGACAGCAGGTCTGTTGAGTTGAGCATGGAGCAGGAGGTAGACGAGAAGGGAGGGAGTTAGTGAGCTGAGTGGTCTAACCCGCCCAGGCCTGAAGGTCGGGAGGAGAATCTGCCTACAGGGCTGGACCCCCTGCCAGGCTCCCACCGAGGCAAGGGCCGAGGGGGCCTGCTCCGCCATGGCACAGGGAGCCCCCTCTTCCATGACTCCTTCTGTGAAAGACCCTGGGACATTAATGAAGGCCTGCAGACAACAGGACTAGGGAAGTCCGGCTGTGAAACTAGAGATTTTAGATTTCCTGATTCCTTTAAAATTTTATGGATACTGGTAAGAATGAATAAAATATATGTACTCTAGTAAGTGGAAAATAGTTTGTGCAAAACCCTTTTTGTAAAGTAGCAGTTTTCACTAATTTTATTAAAGTACTCATTTTTACCTTAACGCTGCTTTAGAAGTATTTTCCCATGTTTCTGTCTCTTTAACTTTTCTTCTAGTTGTTTTACAAATTAAAAGGTAAGAAATAAGAAGTATCATTTATGGAAAATTCACACTCTACAGAACACATGGAAGACGAGTCACAGGAGGGTTAGGAACGTCCGGAGAGAGCCCCGAGGACAGGAAGGAGGTGGGGCCGCGTTCTGCTGGTCCAGCCTGGAGCCTGGATTCTGGGAGCTGGGAATGGGCCAGCGTCCGGGTGCCAGGTTGCCCCGGAAAGCGGGTGAAGCAGGGCATTCTTCACCGTCCCACCACCATGACACATGAGGACAGGGTGACCATCCGTACCAGGTTTAGCCCTGAAAGGCCCGGGTCCTGGGAAACTTCTCAGTCCCCAGCTGACTGGGCCAGTTGACCACCCTATTAAAGAGCTATCCAAAACAAGGCTCACGTGTTAAACCTACTGAGGGTTTTAGTATTCATTGGTCTATCAGTTATTTTTATCGGGTGTCCTGACTTGGAACTTGTAAAGGTTAAAACCTGACCTTGCTTAGAGAAAAGACTCTCGCAGTCCCATCAATACATCTGGAATGCTGCTCGTGAAATTCAATCCTTCTCCTCTCCTACTCACGGCTGTGTGCTGTTCGGAAAGTATGCATGAACTCAGAAGTATGCGACACGTGCCCACGGTCATGCCCTTGGCGTTCAAAGTCCAAGGTTAATCTATTTGCCTCAGAGTGAGGTCAAGCAAATGTTATAGATTGCAGAACCACACATCACGCAGACACAGGGACAGGCTCGTGTGTGAGCCCAGGGGGTCTCATCCCGAGGACGTGCCTCTGTCCCAGGGTCTGCTTTGGCTCCGAGAAAGAAACTTCCCCCTCAGGTGTTGCTGGAGGTTCCAGGGACCAGCAGACCTAGGGCCTTCCCTTTTCCATCTGAGAAAAAATAGTCATCTTCTTTTTTTTCTATTTTTTAAAAATAAAAACTACATGTAGACTCAGAACTGGTGACAAAGATGAGGAGAAGATTCCTCTGATTCTCAGTCTTCATCAAAGCAAATTTCTTCCCCTTCTGCTCTTCCAAGCATCACATCTCTGATATTTTAATATTAAAGAATGAACATCATCGTTTTCTATTCTTTAATGGCCAAATGTTTTGTGTCCTTAGGCAAGTCTCAGAAAGATATGAAGCCACTTAATAACATATATATTGTCTGAAACATCACTATCTACAGACACACAGTAATGTAGATACATATTACCTATAAGCCATGTGTATCCCTAACTGTACAATACATGCGTGTGTGCAGATATATCTATATCTCTGTATGTGTATGTGTATACGTAGGAATGTGTACACACACACACACACACCCTTGCACACAGAATGAGCTGAAGAATCACCCAGAACAGTGATCAGCTCTGGGGCAAAAGAGGAGGTGAGTTCTGGGAGGAGTTCAGAGGACCAGCAGGCTTCCTCAATGATGTTTCAACCTGGCCACATTCTTTATCTCTGCACCCAGCCCCCTGGCCCGCCCACTGTTTATTCCTTTTCTACGAGATGCTATTACGTGCCAGAGAGGCCCCAAGCTTGACCGTTCAAGGTGAGGCCTTTCAGGCTACACTGCTTGGGTTTGAATCTTGGACCTGCCACTTTCTCCCCGTGTGACCGTGACCTAGATCTTTTGTCACTCAATGCCTCAGTTTCCTATCTGTCAACTGGGATGGAAGCGCTTCTCTTATAGGGTTGCTATGAGCCATGAGGGAATGGAAACACACAGCAGGCTTTCCACCCACAGTGTGGCTGACACGAAGCTCTGGAGCCTTGGCTCCAGCTGAAGTTCCCCTGATGACAGTGGATTAGAATTGCTCGTTCCAACTGCCAAGACCAGACTGCAGTTTCGTTGAGGGCAGGAAACATCTCATCACTCTTGTTCTTTAAGTGCTCACAACCAAGTGCATTTAACATCATTGGTGTGGATTTATTCATTCCTTCAGCATACAGTTGCTGAGCCCTTGTTACTGCCAGACGGGGCGCCAGATGCTGGGACCTCGCTGGTGAGTGAGGCGCACGGTGTTTCCGCAGTAAAAAGGGGAGGAACGTGGACTCTGGTGCTAGACTGCCTCAGTGTGCATCCTGGCTCCACCGATTCCCATCGTGTGACCTTGGGCAAGTGGCATAACATCTCTGTGCCTTACTTTCTTCATCTGTAAAGGGAGGACAACAGTACCATCCACCTCACAGAGCGGTGAGGATGTGACAAATCACGTAAATCCGAGTAAAAAGAAGAGCTCCCAGCAGGTGCCTGGCGTGTGCTAAGTACTAGGAAGATGGTGCCATTATTTATTTATTTTTTATTACAATCTAGGTACTTGACACTGTGTTTTGAATAAATGCTTAATGACCTAACTCTGAAGATAACATTTTCTAACTTACTGAGCTATCTTGACACACTATATTAGCAAAAAAGCATTTTTTCATAATCAAAACAGGTTGTGTGAATTATAGGAAAATCTGAAAATCATGTTAATGAATAAATAATCCCTCTCATTTGGTTAAAATATGTGCTACTTTGAAAGACTAGATTCAAATGGCTATTTCAATAAGGAAGGTATATTACTGGATAAAAGATTTTGCATTCATTCCAATTTCCCTCAAGACATTAGCACCTATTAGCACGGAAAAGGAGCCACACAGGAAGTCCACATCTAGAAACCTTTTCCTCTGCAATAATAATCAGGTCTTATATCCTTGTGCTGTGCCTTGTAAGTATCAAAATGCTTTATATGACATCACAACTTTGCATTCCTTGATTTGTGCCTCTCATGAACTGGAGAGCTATTCTTTTCAATTCCATTTGGATGTGGCCAGTTCTATGTTCCCTTGAAAGAAAAGACAGCCCTTGTTCTGAATCATTCCCTTGGCAATTCCCTTAAAATGGAAGATAAAGAGAAAATTTAAAGTAAGAATAGGAAATAGCTACCAGTTTCATAAGGACAGTAGGTAAATGGGACTCTGTTCTCATGATGCACATCTGGACAAAAGCAAATACAGATGGGTTTTTTTCCTTTCTCCTTTATAGCTAAAGTTGATTTCAAAACAGATCTGTCCAGATGAAAGCACCCAAAATGCTCACATGGATGAGAACTGATGAGCATTAATGGAAAAGTAGTTAAAATTGTATTTGAAGGGAAAATTCCTTACTGTGAAAAAGATTAAATACCCACTAATTAGATAAGTATTTCTTTTTTTCTGGGGGAGAGGAAGCTATGTTGATGATTTTAGGTTCAGGTTTTTTTAAGTTCAATAAAATAGCTACAGATTCAACTTATTTTTTTCTACCTAAGTTTTCTCCATCCCTCATATCTTTCCCATTTATATTTTCTATCATTTATCCATTTGTCAAACCACATTTTTGTCTGTCTGTCCACCTATCTGAATATCTTTCTGCCTATCTAAATGTCTATTTATCATCTCTATATATACCTCTGACTGTCTGTCTATCTGTCTGTCTATCTATCTATCTATCTACCTATCCACCCATCTACCCATCTACCTATCGCTATCATATAAGGAAGCATAATTAGGTTAAAGCGGCGGCAAAGGGAGGAGCAGAACAGAGAGCAGGGAGGCCGACCCCAGAGAGCATGATAGGGAGGTTTTTCTTAAAATAAGTCTCCTCAGTTGTTGAGGCCACACACAGCACCATAATAAGGTGCATAATAATAATAATAAGGCATTCCTTAGTATTTTCTCTGACCATAAAAAAGTCTCAAAAGTGTATTTCCAGGAAATAGGAGGGGGGATACTTGGGGGCTAGAAGGTGGAAATTATACGGCATTGAAAAGACAATGTTGTAGGACAGGGAGAGGGAAGAGAAGGGCCATTCAATGCTCTTCTTCACTGGATACGTGTCCTGATAGATTTCATGGCGAAATTTACGGTGTAAGTAGAACCAGACTCAAGGGGCAGTCTCAGAATTGCGGTGAGGGTGGTGTGTGCAGCTAGTCTCCTTTAACAGCACTCTCTCTGGATCGAATGGCTTCAAGATTAGACTGAGATTTAAGGAATTAGGAAGGAAATCAACAATGAGCCAACACAATTTGTAGCTGATTACAGTGAATATAAAAACAATCAAACGTCAGTCACCCGTGTGGGGTCGAGAGGGCCAACGCAGCCCTAAATACTGTCTTTACTGTGTTTCAATCGTTACCTCTGAAACAGTGCTTCATTCTGAACACAGTGAGGGATGAGGGTCAGTGGACGTGGACTCCCTCTGGGGTCAACTCCAAATCAGGACATGAGTTGGAGAGGAGCTGCCTCAGGAGAGAGGCAGTGGTGGTGGGGACACTGTCCAGCACCAGTTAGAGGAACACTTGTAACACCCCAAATGTCTAATGCCTACACTGTGCACTGACGACAAGGAAAAGCAGGTATGGCAGGAGGAGGGGTGGATGAAGGACGAAGGAGGTAAAAAGAGAGGAGAGAAGCAGAGTAAAGAACAAGGAGCTGAAAAGTGAGGCAGAGTGAGCTTGGTTCTGAGTAGTCAGCCTAGTTCCTGGTGGCCAACGGGCATGCGCATCGTAATTTCCACAACTAATTTTAGTAACTCCAAAATACTTGGACTGCGATGCCTTCACAAATAGGCTATTTGGATGAGTGAAGCAATCACAGCCTAAAAAAAAAAAAAAAAAAAAAAAGCCAGCCTCTTTGGTATAGGTGCGCCTCTATGACGACCAAACATTGAGCAACCTCGGGCTGCACGCCATCCAGGCCACAGAACAACTGGCAGCGGTGACCCCTGTCAAGCCTGCCTCCTGCGTGATGGTCAGGCGGCATGTGGCTGTGAGCACCCCCAAACCACAGGGCCCAGCGTGGAGAAGCCTGGACTTCTCAGGGGCCCTGCCATGGGAAAAAAGACAAGATATGAAGGGAGGGAGGGAGGTAGGAGAGGAGAGGCAGGGAGAGAGAGAGAGAGAGATTAAAAACTAAGTTCTGGTGCATCGAGAGTAAGCAGGCAGCCCGCTACTGGCACTAGCTACGGGACCTCTCTCCACAGAAAGAGGAGGAAATCGGACAACTTAAGGGACAGCGCAGCTGGAGGCAGAACCCCCACTGCAGATGGCCTGGTTGGTGGCCCACGCTGACTAGTGTTAAGAAACACTCTGCTAATCCAACATGGATTTGAGGAAGTCTCTGATTTTTTCGAACATGTTAAGGATACACACATTTAAAGTACTTTCATTTGAAATACTGTAGGGATGCTTTCAAAATACGATGTGCTGGGACAATTTTTAACTTTCAAAGAGTATGAAAACAAAAAAATTATCTCTGAGGAAAAGTCATCAAATTAAATACTACAAAGTTAAAAAAGAATGAACTCCCTCAGCCGCAAGCCCACGTGTCCATGTCCCTCTTTGGAACTTTCCTTCCGGGTCTCAGGGACAGCTTCGCTTTGGGCAAGTTCCATACACAACGTCCAGATTCCTAAGCGCTATCTGTCTCAAAATCCCTGGGGAGAACTGCCTGGTTAACAGTTTTCCATACTTTGTAAGAGAATTTAGAGCAATTCAAGTTGAAAAAGGTAAAAGTACTGACTCTGACCTTCACTCCTCATACATTGTCTCAAAACTTAAACCAGGCCTGGAAAACAAATCGAGAACAAAATGGAAACGTTTTCCTCTAGGCATCTCAAAGACTGACAATCATTTCTTTATCCCCTCAATCTAAGTGAAGCCTCATAGAAATGGTTAGAGCAGCAAAATGTGTTCAATTTGATATTCATAAAAATATAAAACAGCACATTAAGACTTTTTGTAGACTCCACCACCAACTTAAAAAATGAATATTTTAAAGTTGCCCTGAAGTCACATGCCGAATGTGCTTGAAATACATTTTATTTCTTTGTTATACATATTCATTTGAATTAAACCTTTGAATATCATATCAAGCAACATCATAAGTTTTTAAACTGGGAAAAACAAAGAGTTACTATTTATTATGTTTAAAAAAAGATTTTTTTCTCTCTCTCACAGACTCTGGGATCAGGTTTATGAATTACAGAATAGGAAGAAGTCTCGGGCATTTGAAAAAATGTAGATCCCAGGAGTGGAGAAGTGTCAGATCCTTTCTGCAGTAGGAAATCTTGTGACAGCCACCTGCTGCAGAAAGTTCCAGATGTTTGCACCTGTCTACCACTTGACAAATGTTCCCAACATACCTGACCTGGGAACCAACAGGCATTACCACCCTCCTAGAAGGTACAAACATGGACTAAAATGAAATATATGTTCATCCAGTCTAGATATAGCTCCATATGAGCCATACGTGCTGGAGAAATCTAGCTTTATATACTGTAATAAAAATGTATTTAAAATGAAATAAACACCTTAATTCACGCTCATCTTGAGACATCCATACCAAAGTTTAAATGTTTAAAAACAAGGCAATAAAGACATTTTTATGGTTGATAACAAATGACAAATTTGTCTGGGGGAAAAAAATCATTCAATGTTTGACAAAAGAGCTGTGATAAGAGATAAAGAACACAGTATTCACTGTCTAAAGAACCAGAGGGGGAAGACAGCCGGTCCCCAATCCCACATTTTCAACTATGTGTGCTGTGATTGCAGATGCGAACAATGGCTACTGTGTCAGCAAGGAGAAAAACAAACAATAGGTCTTTTTCTGAAAGTATCTGTAGGAAGAACATACAAACTAGTCAACAAGGGAACAGGAATAATCCTTGTATTCTTGGTAAAAATAATACTTTAAGATTCACTTGCAAGAATGTTGGTATTCTTTTCCACTGTGCATCTTATTTTCCTTCATTCACTATAGAATTTTTCCCAACTGGCACCTGGTTTGGCCAGCAGTCAGCTGGCTTCTGAGGATTCTCCCTGTGTACTCCCTCCACCCCCCAGAGACTGCCGACAGCTGCACAACTGTGCTTTCTCTAGTTATAAAGGCAAGCCTGTGACATCCCTTGCCTGATTCAGTTAAAAACTGAATTAAATGAAATCAATTCAACAAATACTCCCTCAGTGCTCCCTGTGTTGAAGGCACTGTGGGCTCGGGAGGGGCACCTAGAGAGAGGAGTGAGATGCGGGCTTCAGGAAGCTCACAGTCCACTTTGGGGTGTCAGACAAGCCCAGCATGGGCGAGGCAGAATGTACATGTCACAAGGGAGACGATGATGAAGCGTCACGGCAGTTTGGAGGAAAAGAGATGGATGGAAACGTGGTCGGATAAGAGAAGGGGTCACCTGCAAACAGCTTCCAAACACAGAGGGTTTTATGGTTGGAGGTGGGAGTGGGGAGAAGGTGGCCTTCTGAGGACGGACAGAGTGAGAGCAAAGTGTGGAGTGTGGGCCCCAGAGGAGCCGTCAAGAAGGAACGCAGCCCACAGTGCCCGTGTGCGAGGATAGAGGACACACAGGAAGATGGGTCACAGGGTCTCAGAGCTGACAGACTCAGAAGTCCAACAGCTGACAGAGACCTTCTAAGGGACCTCTTCGGCCTGAGGAGAAGTGACTTCCCAGGATGATGGCACAGAGAGTGGCAGAGCATGGGGGAGTGGCCATCCAGAAGGGGAGACACAGGTGTCTGGGGCTGGGCTGGGAACGGACACAGGGAGTGGGAGGGGCACCTGGCCGAGGGGAAGAAGTGGAACAGAGAGACACGGCGGTCAGAGTAAGGGACTTGACACCAGACGAAGACCCCAAACTTTGTGCAAATCTAGGTCCCAGGCTCTGACATGAATTTTGCTGAGGTTCTAAAACTCAGGGGTTTGTTCTCATTAACTTTTATTCTTGTTACTACTTTTGACCTTTGAAGTCTAATTGGAATAAAAGTATAAAGTAGATCATTTTTACCTTCTCTAAAAAAAGAAATTCAGATTTTGCAAGAAAGCATACTCTTTCAAAGTCCCTTGTGTTGCTTTGCAAGGCCTTTAGATAATTTTCAGGGAGATAGTTAACCTCCAGAATTACTTCAGTGCATTGGGCTCTTTGCTTAAGAGCCCAAGTGACTTCCTGCGGGGTCTGTCTGAAGCTCGAGTCTAATGCAACTCTTTGCATCAACCAGATTGTTCCTTAGTCTGTATTTTAGCTTTAGAAACCTAACATTAGAAATTTGGCTCAAGGCAGACTGCTGCTGGATGGTCCCACCTTCATGACTGTGCTCTGAAGAACGAACGTCCATGCAGAGGCTTGGGACTTGGAATTCAGTTGAAGAATGTGTATACCGTCATTTGAAATTCAATTTATATTTAGGCAAGATTTTTGGCTCCTAACAGGCTACTAATGAGTCATTGCTGGTAAGGTTTACAGATGAAAAACTTTCTGTTAGGATGGCAATGAGCTGTTTTCCCTCATTTGTCAATTACTGAGAAAGGAAAACCAATTTAATGCAATCTGGACACAGTTGCATTATTAAGACCTGCGTTAGAAACCTACTTTCTTCTGTTGTTGATTGACTTTGTCTACTTTCAGGAATCTTTCTTGTTTTTGGATTCTGTTATTTCTACTTTCTATCAATGAACTAAACGGCTTTTGAAGTGTTACAAAAGATCTAAGTTACAAAAATAAGCGACAGGCCACCTGGGAGTCTGACCATGCAAGCATTAACCGAGCATGTCCGGGGTGACCAGTGCGTCAGCCTTTACATAAACCAGGGACGTGAATGCAAGCCCTTGTCAGTCATGGGCACGGGGTGCGTGGCACTGGGAGCAGCTGGCTTTCTGTTGATGCTGATGGCTTGACGGCTGCATTTCAGCGCACTTTCAGAAAACTCATTTCTATCTTTTCCCAAAGAAACCAAAATGGAGTTAGCTTATTGGGGGGGGGGTGGCTAGGAGGTAAAATTTTCTAGCAGAAACTGAAATGGAATGGTTGCTGTTTCTTGGAAAAGGAACGTGGGACAGACCAGCGGTCTGTATACCCAAAGTGTTGATTGAAGCACTTGTTATGATATATACAATTGGCAAAGGCATCCAACCTTTGAAGGTATCAGAGAATAAATGGCAGGGCATAAAACATCTAGTTCAAGTCTGTTATTTGCCGCTATATTTTGTAACAAATGCCTGGTCAGCGAAAGATAATTCTCCTTTATCCATTGGTCTATAAAGCATTCTTTAAACACTGTGTTAAAGGCTAAATGTTCACTTCGAGAA
The DNA here is from genome assembly GCF_036321535.1 of Camelus dromedarius. Lineage (NCBI taxonomy): Eukaryota > Metazoa > Chordata > Mammalia > Artiodactyla > Camelidae > Camelus > Camelus dromedarius. The sequence continues at coordinate 4,847,542 of NC_087441.1, forward strand.
TCGCATTGCCTAAAACCAAAGTCGTCACTACAGCTATTATGCATTTGTGAGCAAACAGCTTATCAGTTCATCCCGTGCCTGCCTCCTCTTCAACAAAATTATGTTAGACATAGAACTCAGTGGTACAGATGATGCTTCCTTTGATCATACAAAGGGGCTTTATACAGGAATTACAAATCTCCATTTTAATTTGTTTTGGCAAAATTTTTTCTGCAGTGTCATTCCATTTCACCATCTTTGACATTTTTTACAATTATCCTCTCATATCTTGTTAGGATAAAAGGGTATGGTCTCTATTGTTTCAAAGGAAAGTAAAAGAAAGTATGTTGGTTGCTTACAAGATGAATAAAAATGATAAAATATATTTTTCAAGTTCTAGCATACATTCCTTAATTATTCTTAGTAAATATCTACAAATGAACAATAGCGTTTGGAAAGATCCTAAGCTTCATGCTTGCTTTACATAGAGGAATTCTTTCCCCAGGACTGCTGGTATTTAGACGGACAGTGACAACTGTGTTTCAGATCTCAGACACAGCACAAGAACAACATACAAAGCCAGACATGAACTAAACTTTAATGGCAGCCACTGAGGAAGTTGTGGTGCAGATCATGTGACAAAAACTGAAACCAGACAAAGCCTAAGAAGGGTGACTTAAAGAAAATGGGGAGGCTGCCCTTTAGAATCATAGAGTCAAAGACTCTCCACATTTCCAAGCCAGAGAGGACCTCTGAGCTCGTGCCCCAATCCCCTGGTAGGAGCCTTGTTTCCCAAAGGAGAGGGCTTTCAGACCTAAGGGTAAGTGCCTCAGCTTATAAAGGAGCCAGGAGACTTAAAAATGGCATCAAGTTAGAATTTTTGGGGGTTGAGGGTAGGTAACTAGGTTTGTTTATCTATCTATCTATCTATCTATCTATCTATCTATCTATCTATCTATCTATCTTTTTTTAATGGGAGTACTGGGGATTGAACCCAGGACCTCGTGCATGCTAAGCATGTGCTCTACCAATGAGCTATATCTTCCCCTTCTCAAATTAGAATTTTATCAAGGTCACCTCTAAGAGAGTCCATTAGATGTTCTACTGTAGCTTTAGGGGGTGCTAAATATATATTCCTTGATGCAGAGTATTAATTATTTTGATCAGGCACAGGTTTTTGGCATCAACTGCCATCAAAACAATTTATGCAGCAGCAAATCAATTCAACATCGAGTAAACATTTGGTTAATGTCTGCTATATGTACAAGCCAAAGAAAATAATTATTTCAGAAAGATTTTTCTGCACAAAGAATGGTTGATTCAGGGCTGCTCTCCCTGATGTTCTGAAGCAAGCCAGGACTGTGCTTGGAGACTGGATTTGCAACAGATCATATAATTCCATTTAGGAAAAGACTTTCATATAAATGCATACAACCCCAACCTAGCTAAAAAATGACAATTGGAATTTTTATCTTCACCAAAGGAGCATCGGCATGAGATTCTGTGTTTAGAAAGGCAGTTCCGTGGCAGTGTGAGGGTGCATTAACGAAGGAGAGGAGTGTGGAGTCTCAGCTAGGAGACTTATTTAACAGTCCAGGAGAGAGATCCAGCAAGGAGACCTAGTTCACAGTCCAGGAGAGAGATGTGGCGGTTCTGAACTTGGGAGGAGGTAATGGAAGGAGAGCGAGAGAGAATCTTTCAAAAGTGGAATCCTCAGGATGGAGCGAATTGACTAGATGGGGGGTGAGGGAGGGGATGGCACACAAGATGGCTCGGAGGTTTTAGCAGAGATGGCTAAATGATCAGTTGGTTGATAAATATTGGGCATGCAACAGGATAAGTAAATATGGGAAATAGACAGTGAACTTCATTTGGGCCATACTGAGTTCAGGATATCGAAAATACAATTGAAAACATGGGTTTGGTATTCAGGAGAGAATGGGCTTGTGGAAAAATAGACCTGGGAACCGCTGACTTGGAAGAGAAATGGATGCCACTGCCCAGGAGAGTGTGGAGTTAATGTCCTGAGAGCATTGGCGCCTGCAGCGGAGGTGAGGGCACGAGTCAGAGAAGGCGAAGGTAGGGGCAGGAAAGCGGGGAAAGACGGCACAGGATCTAAGCGGGGGTGCCAAGATTCCGAGGAGTCAATGCCCAACAATAACCATCAGAGTTATCATCCTGCGCCCACTGAGTGGGAGGAGAGCACCGGGGCTAAGTAAATACTTCCTGCCTGTTCCAACCAGGGGTTGGACAGAACAGCACCTCCAGGCGGGGACCAGTGTGCTGGTTGGGAAATATTCACTGAATTGAACTGAATTCTGTCAAACTAAGTTGAAGCAAGGGAATGCCATTTTTGAGTCCATGAGATGGGGCTGGAGTGCTGAGAGGGGTCCTCCTGCAGCAGTGGTCCAAAATGCGCACCTGCACGGGACCGTCTCCGCTGCCGTGAGACACGGCCTGCCCGGGCGAGAGTCGCTAGAAATGGACCGATGGACTCAAGAGCCCAAACTCTTAGTAAGAGTACGAGACAGAAGAGATCTGATCGGGGCACACATAGGCAAATCAGGTCTCTGTACCGCACTAGCTCTCTCGGGGGCTTCCCTCGGAAACTCGAGAGGGCTGTCAGAGTGGGAAGGCTGGGCTCTGACTCTCCAGCTGCGGCTCTGGAGCCACAGAGCCTGTGTCGCTGGGCTGTGGGGGGTGCAAGCACACTGATGGCAGGGGTCCACGTCAGCCACCAACCCTTGGGGCGCCATTCTGAGCAGAAGTGGTAGATCTGAAAGCGCACCAGAGAAGGGGACGCGCAACAAAGCTCCAGGCTGTGTGGCCTGCTGGAGGGTTCTAGAAGGGCGCAGGTCATATGCGTGCTCAGAGGTGCCAGTACCTGCAATCCCAGGTGAGGACTGAGCTGGCATTAACAGAATGACCCTGTCACCATCTCAGGAAGTCTGTGTACTGCCCACACTGGGCTGAAACAGGGAGGGGTGGGCGCGGAGAGGTCGGGTACTTCTCTGGGCCTAAGAAGCCGGGGCCGGGGCGGGGAGCGGGGAGGAAGAATGGGGCAAGCAGCTTTAAATCTAAATGTGAAGAAACTGTCCCTCCAACCACCCCCCGAACTGACTGAGAAGCTTCCTGACTGGGGGCTCAGAATCAGGAAACTGAGCTATTTAAAATTAAAGAACAGTTACTGTTTCCCTCCTGCTTTGTGACTGCGACGTTCATTTCTACAACAGCTGCAACTAAACTCAGGTGGTCACTTTGAATTTTATGTGATGTTTTGGGTGGGACTAAGCTGACGATCTAGTTATCCCTCCAGGACCTTCTCTGGCAGGGACGGAACATGAGTCTGCGACAAGGCCACCTGTTACGGGAGGGACCGCAGTTTGTTCCTTTTCTTAAGGAATTAAGGAATCCTTTGATCATCTAGTCTTTGCCTAAAACTTGGCTAATATCTTTACGGAGAAATGTATCCATTATTAAAGTAACAGCTTTACATCATTAAGCCCTGTTCATTTAAAAAAAATCTAGATTTCCTGTGATGTCCCCAAACTGTCCTAGGAATTCACTCAGGCCGGGCCTGGAACCCGTGCTTCAGAAAACCCCATGCAGACGGACCCATGTGGCCGAGCTGTGGGCGCTGTTTTATTACAGGGTCCTCTGGCCTCTTCTTCTTCGTCTCATTTCCTATTGCAAGCCAGGCTAGTAAAAACTGATTGGGACGCCTCCCAGAGGAAGGCCCATCTCTCCCGGATCGTCCTCTCCTGAAGTGCGCGAGGGGCTGGCGATGGGGAGGGAGACCCCTCCCACCATCACTGGCTGGGGCCGGCAGGGTTTGCATCCTCTTTATGGACCATGGACTGTGCAGGCCACGTCATTTTCTGTTGGTGTCTGCTCATTACACTGCCTTTCTGGCTTCAGCCGTCCCAGCCTTTCAGGTTTCAGGCCAGAAAACAAAACAAATCTTCAGTGATCTGGCCTAATTTGCACTGTTTGTCCCGTTTCCATGTGCCCAGCAGGCCCGAGTGTGGCCACATCGTCCTGTCCTATCTTTCTTGGACGCTGGCACACTTGCCTGGGGCTGCTGCAGCCCCGGCTCGGTTCAAGAGTGGTCAGCTTCTCTCTCTCCCTGCGCTGCCAGGTGCCTTGCCACAGGTTTTTTTTTATGTTAATACCCTAAGTTAGGCCAAGCTGTGTTTCCTTCTCTTACTGACCTCTCTTGTCCAGTGCTGGGGGAAAGCGAGATATGTGAGATGTTTGAATTTTAACTAGTCTCAGTCCAAAGGCTATTTTAAGGAATTCATAATTATTTTTTTCCTAAGAGTTGTTTAGGAAATCACAGCGTCTGTACTGGTTAGAACAGAGGCATTAAACCTGTGTGGCCAGTGTCTGTGTGTCTGTGTGTGTGCATGTGTGCATGTGTGCGTGTGCGTGTGTGTGCAGACTTCTATTTAAGCACCGAAGTGCTTTGCAATTATTAATGAGATACAACATTTAAGTAGATTGCAAGATTATTCACACACCACCATTTTCTAATAGTTTGCATTACAGTTTGATACTCAGAATTTCCCCAGAATTTTGTCTTGGCCACGGGAAACGTCACGGAGGCAGTTTTATTGAGCTGGCACTGAGGAGGTACATGATGACACTCAGTATAACCTGTAGCATTAAAGAAACAATTTATGTACAGGACTTACTAAACGCTTAAATAGACCTAAATTGAATAAGAAATGCTACTTTAAAATTTCCAATTACTCTATGTTCTATTTTCTATGAGTTCTGCATATTAGCACTAGGGTACATTTCTTAAGAAACTGCGAGCAAGGAGCTAAATTTGCACATTGATTTTTGTCTTTTGTCTGCAGTTTAAGGCTAATTTAAAAGGATGGTGAGGAAATTCTATTTTCAACTGGCTGAAGTTCAATAAGAATATAATAAAACACTGTTACAGCAAACTCTTTCCCAGTGAAATTTTGGCAAAGCCAAACTTAATTCCTTTCAATGCGCTCCAATACAGCCAAAATACTGTTCTAGGGAGCAAGACATCCATTAGAGTGACAAGCTTCCTCCAGTACCAGGATTTTTCCATATTTTATTTCAAACCAAATCAGAATTTCAGTGTTTTAAATTAAGAATGCAAAAGGAAATGTTTTATAATAAAATCAATAAAAGGCATACGGTTTCATTACAGCTATATTTTTATCATTAGCCTGCATTTTTCTAATTTCAGAAGCATATTTGATCACTTTAGATGTATGAAATTACTTCATTTAATTATTCTTGCTGTGAAAGCTTTGTAATTCTTTAGTTAAGGCCTACTGATTAGCTTAAAAGCCCTAATGAAAAGATTGACCATATAATGGATCTTTTCGGGTACAGACCAAGAAAGGGAAATTTTAAAGGTGTTTCTTTTTCTTTCTTTTCCTGTTTCTTTCTTGTTTTTATCCCTTTCCAGCTAAGTTGACTTTTAGATGCACTGCTTCCCACTGATAGAAGAGCTGACCGGAGGCTTTAGAGGGACACAGGATGGTTCTTAAAATCAGGAGCATAGGCACTTCTGGACACTTCATACTTCATTTCCTGCTCATCTTCCTAAAACACTGGGTTTTGTCATTAAACTTCCCTACAAATTGCCAGTGACTTCCTATGGTTTTCAGGGTAAAGTTATTCGGTCAAAAGCAATGCGGTTTTGACCTAACCTCCAGATGAGGTCAGCACTTTTTAGCCTGGCCTTCAACGCTCTTCACAATGCCAGCACCCTCCCTCCCCATCTCCCTCTGCTACTCAAGGAGGAGTGTCTCCCACAGCCAGTGTCCTGCTCAGAACCCCCTGAACACACGACGGGAATTTCACCTTCTGACTTCTAGATCACTTCCCAGATCTCAGATGCCTTCCATTCTTATTCATTCATTCTTTGCCATTCAACCAATATTTATTGGTCGTGTAACATGGACCACATTGTTTCATGGCTTCTAAACTATTAAATCCCACCCATTCTTCAAGCTATGTTTCCTCCACAGGCTTCCTTAACTGCAAAGCACCATCAGAATCTCTGTCCCCCAGGACTCACAGCCCATCCACCATTCTCCTCCGCTTAGCAAAGCGGGGACTTCTGTTTGGACTTGACCTAAAGCCACCAAACAAGACTGTGCTCTGCAAATTACTACCTCTGTGGCCCCTGAACAAGTCAATCAACATCTACAAGTTTCAGTTTCCTTGTCAGTAAAATAGGGAAATGTTTATATCACAAGACGGCTTGTAAAGATGAAATGAGACAATATTGGTGGAAACTCTGTTTACGTAAAGAATTCTTATTTCAGATCTATGTCAACGTTTAAGTATGTGTTTTATTAATTTTGTTAATTATGTACTTTGAAATTCTTTCCGATGAAGCCTGCTGACTGTAGAAGAGACCTGTGTTGAGGTGGGCACCCCATTCAACACCAAGCGTCTCTTTGGGCTGCATTACAGCCCCAGCATTGTTTCAGCAGCAGGGATGTCAGTGGGGACTGTTCTCACGGGGGAAGGCAGGAGGACGACTCACCAGTCTCACTGGATTGATTTCATAGACAGAAGAACATTCCAAAGACCACCCTTGCATTATGCTTTAACTGAGAACCAGAATAAAGTAAAACAAACAACACACTGAAGCAAAGCCTGAAGTGTTGAGATTTCTTTGTAAATCTCATCCTTCAGCAGATTTTATGAACATGAATTTTCAGTAATAGGTGAGAGCAATGACTCCACTCAGTGGTGGGAAGCAGTGGGCTCACCAACAGGAAAAGGGTAGCAGCTTCTTCACGACCTCGCAGGGAGAGGAATGAAAAGGGTCTAGAAAAGTCTATCACCTTCCATTGAAACTACTGGAGGAACTATAAGGAATTGTAGGTTAAGCCCTAAGAATGTTCTTAGGTAACCAAGAATCATTAAACCTTGCCTAAGAGCAGTAAAGCTAAAAGGATGGGAGGTGAACAGGAGCTTCGTTTTAGATTCTCTCCAAAAGGGAGAACCATCAACAAGGCAGCTCCAACAGCGAGCTGGGGCCACTCAGGACGTGCTGCGTGGCCGAGCCTCCCCGAGCCTTGCAAGCCTCCCATTCGCCGCGGACCCGGTGGAACGCAGGTTACTGTGGTGTGCAAGGTACTTTTCTTCAGTGATGAAAAACACACTCATAGTAATGAGCGGTTAATGATGAGAAATAAACCAACAATGTGGGTTACTGACTAATAATGCAATGCTGCGTCTAGTTCGTGAAACAGCAAAAATATGTCTATAGCAAGGGTTGCTGTATGCACATTTTTTTTCTTGCCACCACAAGCAAATAACCTCTAATTCTCTCCCCCACACACATACAAAACATTTCCAGGGACATGTCCTTGGGTGGTGGTTGAGGAAGGGGAGGGGGGACAGCTGGCATGAGACGCAGAGACTGGGAACAAGTGCACAGTGTTCATCTCTAGGGACCCACAGAATAATTGAGAATTGGCTCATTCATCTCCATCCCCTGCTCGGCTTTTTGCTGCCCCTGAGCCTCTGCTGTCCCCAAGTGGCCGTCTGGATCACTTGGTCGGCCATCGAGATGTTATGTGTGTAGATAAAAGTTTGCTAATGCTTCCCGTTAACAAGGCTGTAGCGTGTGTGTACTCCTTATCCAGCTTTATGTTTCCAAAGCAGCCGTGGTATGGAAGGGAGGCGGGCAGATGTGCAGGCGTCCGAGTCAGTCTAATCTGGTTCCACATCCCGGGGCCAGCATCCACAAGCAACGTGGCAGCAGATCTCTCAGCCTAGCACCTCTGAGCCCCCCAGTATTCAGCCCAACACCCCTCAGCCCAGTGCCTCTCAGCCTGCCATCCCAGCCCCAGTCTGTCCCACACAGGTGCCCACACAGGTGATTAAATGCTGTAATGCTGCTTTGACTTTGGGGAGGGCTGCAAAGCTGAGTAGTTAGAGACACAAATTGTGAGCTGGCTGTATCTGGACCACAGCCTGGCTCTATTATTTACAATCTGAGTGCCCCTCGGTCAATGCAGTAACTGCTCACCTGCCAAGTTTCTACATAACATGGAAGTGGGGAGAATATAGTTCAATGGCAGGGCGTGTGCTCAGCATGCATGAGGTCCTGGGTTCAATCCCCAGTACCTCCATTTAAAATAAATAAATACATAAACTAATTACCCACCCCCCTACAAAAACTACCAAAAATAAATTTTAAATCACATGTATAGAAGATGGGAATTCAACACCACCAATCTAGCAAAACACATGTAGCTTTTGGCATAGGATCATGGAGTGGTCACTCTGTGAGAGGTAGCAGTGTTATTAATAATTTGTGGGTAATCTTTGAGAAAAGAAAAGCAAAATCTGATTTTCTGCACAATGTCAATCTAAGAAACAGTGCCTTTTGGCCTCTCTGTATGCTTAAACAGCCAAGTAAGTTGCTCATGAGAGTATAAGAAATTGCACTGCTCTGCGGGGACCACACAAAAACCCTGTCCTAAACTCAATGAAATTCTTTAGCAGCATTTTCATGATCTATGTACTATAAGTCATGTAACAACTGATGCAAGCTCATTATTCAGTACAGGAGTATAAAAGTACATAATATCACTGGAGCGAGAACTGGTTAGTAGAAAATCTTGTGAAAGCTTCATGATATTTTAATGTGTGTATTTGTTGATACACCTAAGGTTCCTTCTCCCTCGTGGAGAGAAGCGTTTTTCTTTACGAGCTTCTAATTCTTCAGAAAGTGCCAATCAGGTGAGTGACTCACTTGAAGCTTTCCACCAGGGAAGCAAATATGCCCAGGAAATGGGCAGCAAAAATCTTGAACAAAAAGTTTAATTCCTTGATCAGAGACACAGGTCAGGTGAAACAACAGGTGAAGAATATGGGAAAACAGAACAAAGCCAAAAATTATATATGGTTTGGAAAGGAATACAATGGTTGGAGCTGATAACTGGGTAACATGGTACCAAAGTCCATGTCCCCTTTAAAAGCTCTCCCGAAGTCAGTACAGCTACTGGATGTCTTGAGGCAACATGGTACCAAAGTCCATGTCCCCTTTAAAAGCTCTCCCGAAGTCAGTACAGCTACTGGATGTCTTGAGGCAATCATTTCAGCCTCTCAAGCCTGTGTTCAGTGCTTGCAAGCATTTCAGGGCAGTGCATCCAGCATCTGGCTGGCTGTCCCTGCTGCAGGGGTTTCATTTGCAAATGGATGGGTAAAATCAGATGGTACTTCAGGGCTTACATGCTGGATATTGCTAAGACAGTTGTAAAGAACCATCAGATATGGTCCCTGCTCTCAGGGAGCTTACAGTCTAGATGGAAACTAGTTGTAAACTCATGGCAAGCCAGGATACCTAACTATGTAAGGCTGCTTTTTTGTTTTTGTTTTTTAAGAACCCTAAGTGAGTGGGTTGAGCCCAGGACACTGGGGGATTCTGTGCCTCACTGACCTAGGAAAGGCTCAGCAGGGGTGAGCACTGCTGGAGGGAAAGACAGAGTCCTCCTTGGGCCTGCCTGCTTCTTCCCTTTGTCTCAGTTCCCTGGCAGGGGTCTTGCAGATTCCCTCTTCTTGAGAGGAAGCGCCTAAGTGAAGATTAACTGGCTATCAATGCAAACCAAGCTGTAAAGCTTTTTACCATAAAACGTCTTTCCATTTCTAAAAAAGAAATCCACAATTGAAAACTTTAGCTATTTCATTAAGTCCCCAGTGGTAAGTCTCTGTGACTTATTTCACCAACGTGAAAATTCAACTCATAACAAAAGTAAAAACTTTAATTCTATAAGAACAGAAGAAATTCAGCTTTTTTAAAGAAAGAACTCTATCAACCCAAATAGGAATTGTCACATGTAGTTTTATCAAAACTTGCTTGTATTACATGAGAGCTTTATCTCTGAATGGCAACTTGAAACACACCAGAGACACTGAGTTCCATGAAACTATCAATGGTTACAGAATGCTGAAAATATTACGGCTAAGTCTTCCTTTCCCCCATGTGTTGTATCTGTGGGGTGGGTGTGTGGAAGGCGAGAGGCTGGGCATCTGGTCATTAGGTCGTCCACCCCGGGGAGCCTGGAGACAGCCCATTCCACCAACGCACCAACTTTTGTTAATGAGTCTAGCAGTAAAGATTAGGTTTGCCTGCATATGACAGAAAACTTTATATAATACCGGCATAGGTAAGACAGATGTTTATTCTTTTTCATGTCAATAAATGTCTGGAAGGAGGCAATCTGGCTGTTGTGAAGTCTAAGAGCTCCACAAAGTCATCGGGGAACTGGACTTCTCCCACTTTTGTACCTAACTTTCTTGCCTGTGTCTTCTATCTCAAGATTACTTCATAGCCAAAGACGGCTGCTGGAATATCATCCTTCTCATCTGAGTTCCAGGCTGTAGGAAGGAGGAAGGAAGGACAAGAGATCTGCCCTTCCCAGCCAAAGGCCACACAATGCTTCCCCTCTGCCACTGGCCACAATTTACTCAACATGCCCACACCAAGCTGCAAGTCTCTTCTTGCCTCCGAGGGCAGCGCCCTGAACAAAACAGCAGTTTGGTCACTAAGGATTAAGGGGAGAATGGATGTTTCCTCTATCTGGCAGCCCCTGTCTCAGTGTGTGTGGAAACATGTGGAGACGCCAGCAGGAGACACTCCACCTCACAGTTCTCCGGGCTAAACTTTCGTTCTTGTTCCTCCCGACCCAGCCCCTCCTGCTTTCATTCCATTCTCTTCCCCTTTGATGGGAGCCTGAGTCAGCCCAGGGCCGTTTAGCAGACTCACTGGCCAGGAAACATGGTCGAATCTCCGCCAGAAAAAAAATCTTCTTTCTAATTTCTTTCCTAATGCTTTCACCCCTCACTTCCATTAGCAACTTCTCAAAAGAGGGTTTATCCTCCGGGACCACTGGTCCATCCTGTAGCCCTCCGAACTCTCTGGGTTATGGATGCTCTGCTGCGCTTCTCTCTTGAGGCTCCGCCCTCCAAGGCGCCCCAGCCCGACCTTCCCAGGCTTGGTCGTCCGTGTCCAGTTCTCTGTAGCTTCCACAGTGTGCTGTCCCGCCTCTGCTTCTGGAAACTCTGTGCCGTGTGTGTGTGTGTGTGTGTGTGTGTGTGTGTGTGTGCGCGCGCGCGCCTGTGTGTGTGTTGGGGCAGGGGGGGGTCCTTCTGGTTTTCTTCTCCAGGCTCTGACCTTTTAAGCCACCCTCTGGCTCAGCCACATGGTCCTCGCGCCTCTCGTGTGCAGGTGTTCTTAAACACCGCTGTTCTTGGCTTACTCTGCTCTTCTTTAACCACAAGATTTACCTTGGTAATTTCATCCAGTTTAACATTTTCGGTTATTAGCTCCCCGTGGACACTCTCCTCTCTCTCCCCTTCCCCTTGACGTTCTATATAACGAGCGGCTGAGACACGAGGTGCCTGGGGAGGCTCCACTAACGCTGTCATCCCCGCACACTGTGTCTCATTTCCCTCCCGTAATTCCCATCACCGCCTCCTCTGGCTCTGTGCTTCAACCTCCAACTCGGTCCTGGCTGCGCCCATGGCCGCCAGGCTGGCTCACCCAACTCCAGCCCCAGCTCCCTTCTGACAAGTAGCTGCCACTCTCCTCTGGCCCGAAGCACAGTTGTGATTCTGTGGCTCACATATTTGCAAATACTTAATGGAAACTTCTTGCCCGTGGTTTCCAGCCCAGATTCCTGGGTGTGTCCTTAAACACCCTCCACGACTCCTCCACTTTCTCTCTCTCTGGTCCTTCCACCCAACTACTGCTGCCGACCTGCTGCTTATGTGCAAAGCCTTTACTCAGGCTATTCCTCAGCCTAGATCATGCTTTTCCCATCTGTGCAGCTTTGGAAATCTAGGTGAAGTGTTCTACAAAATCTTCTCTCATCTCGAGAGACAGGGTCCAGTCGCATGCCATCTACATTACTTGCAATCTTGTACAAGTTATCTCCTGAACTTGACTGCAGTCTCCTTAAGGACAGGAATTTTGTCTAAGTTTCTCCTCCCTCAGTCCTTCCTTCCCCTCCTCCCTCCCTCTGTCCATTCTCTCTTTCTTTCCATTTCCAATACTTAACATAGTGCCTTTTACCTGGGGTGTTCAAAAAATATTTACTAAAGGAATAAACAAATGACAGTCAAAAGAAAACAAGTCAAGGGCATGATCAGGCTGGTGTGTGACCTGTGCAACTGAGCAGGTGAACAGAAGGAATTTTCCTGTGTTCTCCATTACTGGGGCAAAGTGTCACTGACAAAAGAACAGGGAAGTTTTACCCACGTGGCTTAGCCCAGAGACTACACGATATTTTTATTGAAGCAAATGTAATGGCAAGAGAATCAGAGACTGGTCTGTGTACTTGTCCTGCTCACCCTCTGTGTCTAAGAACAGTCATGGCCACCTGAAGAAACGAAGGAGCTGTTAAAGTGAAGACACGAGTGTCTGTGTGGAGGCAGAGCAAAGGGGGAGAAAAGATGGAGGAGCAGCTAACATTTTCTAATCACTCTTAACTCACCTACTTGAGTTTTCTTATTTCTCTGAGCAAGGTTATTTTGACTTGCACGTCAAAATCTCCAAATTAGGTAAGTGCTCAGAAATAAACAGAAGAGACTTTTTACCTGGGCTCTCCATAGGAGAGCCAAAACACTGAATCAGGAGTGATTCTCGTATCCAAGATTGGAAATCTGAAATTGAAAAGGCCCATTTATCTTCTGACCCACTATGACCCAGAAGCAAAATGCTGGCTTAGAAATGAAAAAGGCTAGGATCACTCCGGGGGGTACTGTGTGGGGAAGCAGAGCTATGCCTCCTTTCTGATGGGAGTCAGACCCATCTGGCTGAAATTCCGTTATGTTTTCTAGTGTAAGAGACCAGGGCTCAGGAAGTCCTGGTTCAATTTGCAGTTCACGTGCTACATGGCCTTTGGTCCTCTCACTCCCTGTTATGCACCCAGGAGCTATTTGTCTGAATTTCCAACAGCTAATGCTTTCCTGTACCCCTCGGGCTACCCAAGAAATCCACCAAGGCCTTCCACTGAAAATAATTGTTTCCAAAATTCCTCAGGAGTTGTAGCATCTAAGGTGACTGGGGCAGGGGAGATTTATTAACCACTGTCTATAGCCTTCTTGGGTCTCTCCCCACCAAGTCGACTCAAATAAATACATAATCAAAGTAAAAATTCTGTGCTTGCCCTGCAAACACAGCTTCAAGAGCTGCCTCCTAAAAGGAACCCTCCTACTCTGCTAGTGGGAATGTAGACTCACGCAGCCACTCTGGAGGACAGTATGGAGGTTCCTTAAAAAACTAAAAATAAACTTAACATATGATCCAGCAATCCTACTTCTGGGCATATACCCAGAGAAAAATATAATTAAAAAAGACACATCCACCCCAATGTTCATAGCAGCACTATTTACAATAGCCAAGGCATGGAAACAATCCAATGTCCAATAGCTGACTGGATAAAGAAGATGTGGTACATATATACATACAATGGAATACTACTCAGCTATAAAAAAGAATAAAATAATGCCATTTGCAGCAACATGGATGGACCTGGAGATCATCATTCTAAGTGAAGTAAGCTGGAAAGAGAAGGAAAAATGCCATATGGTATCACTTATATGTGTAATCTAAAAAAAAAGAGACACAAATGAACTACTTATTATTTATAACTTAGATGATTGATTTCTTGAATATGTGTAAGCACATTTGACTGTCCTTTACAAATGGATTAGTGCATTCTGTTGATTATTAAAAAAAAATTAAAAAATTAAAACCCTACAGCTCAAAAAAAGAAAAGAAAGAAAGAGTTGTCTCCTCAACTCCCATCCAACCAACTCGCCTCCATGAAGAGATTTCAGAGCTGACATTGTTCTCCAGGCTTTAAAATTGACACCCCCCCTCCCCCAACAAACTCAATTATCTAAAAAGGGCAATCTCGGGAAAATACTAAGGTATTTCTCAACAAAAAGATACCAGCAGTGACTGCACAGACCGAGTTCCGGGTTAGGACACAGGATGAGAGGCGGATCACTTCACCTACGGAAGATTAAGAACCGAGAGATAGACCGCGCCTTCAGTCATAAAGATACGCGCCACGGCCACACGGCGTTGTAGGAAAAGCCAGCAGCTCTGCTCTGCTACTAACCAGCTGTACTTTGCGGGTTTTTCCCTAATTTTTTTTTGTAGGGGGAGGTAATTAGGGTTTTTTGTTTTTGGTTTTGGTTTTGGTTTTAGTTTTAAGGGAGGTACCGGGGATTGCACCCAGGACCTCGTGCATGCTCCGCACGCTCTCTACCGCTGACCTCTACCCTCCCCTGTAAGCACCTGTACTTTGGACATTTTCATCTCTCTGAGCTTTAGTTTCCCGATGTATAAAAAGGTAAAGCTAAGGCTGCCTTCTACGTTTGCTGTGAGATTAAATGAGACTGCGGTCAAGTCAGGAGCCTGAAGAGGCAGCCGCGGCATCAGTGGTGGCGGCAGCTGTAACCAGGATGGCCGCGGAGGCCGTGCCCAGCTGCTCTCCACCTTGACTGAGGACCGAGTAAAAGGAACCTGACGAACGCTTAGGAGAGGTTTAAGTTGGATGCATGGAATAATTTCCTCATCGTGAGGCCCTCAGAGGCGCCCGGTTGGTCTGCAGGAGGACAAAGTGTCTCTGCGTCCACGACCAGGCGGTGGGAAGCTGACGCTTTCACAGTCATAGTCTCCATTCTCTGCCCTGTGCTCAGACTGGTGGCAACGCGACCCTCTAAACGGCCGGGAAAGGGCATTTTATGTAAGAAATCCTTTCCAGGTAAGCAGGAGTCTTTGACAGAAGCCCTGTGCAGGCTGAACATTCCTGAGCCTCGCGTTCTCTGGCACAGGGGAGTGAAAGAACTGCTTGATGGCTTTGGGTTTGGGGGGCCTTGTCGTAAACGTCTGGCTGGCAGCGGCTCAAGGCAGCGCAGCCCTGTGCGCACTGAACCATCTTAGCGCCGGAGCCGGAGCCGGAGCCGCAGCGCAGCCGGGGATCCGGGAGGAGCCAGGCACCGCCGCCCTCTCTTCAGTTTTAAATCAGGAACTCACGAAGTGCTGGTCAAGTGTGGGCGGGAACTGCTGGTTTGGGAACTTCCAGACACCCACGGAAGCACTCTCCTGCTTTTCAGTATGGAGGCAGTGAGCTTAACAGCAGTTTCTACAAAAAGGGAAGCAGTGACTTGAATAACTGCCACGGGCCTGGGGGCTTTGGGCCAAAATCCCTGGAGATGTGTGGGGAGCTGGGAGAACACAGTCGACGGTCTTACATGAGTTAGGCTGGTCTTACTTATTGCAGGATTCAATGCCCAGAGCAGAGTAAAGAGGGGAGCCTGGCAATGCCCCGAAGGAGGATGGCACTGTCTTGGTTTCTCAACGGGGTTACGGTATCTCTGTAACCCAGGCCCGCAGATCTCCTACAGTCTCGCCCTGGATGAGAAGAGATCGGAGCACAAAGTGTTTCTATTCTGAGGAGCAACTGTTTTTGGACATTCCAAAACCTATCTGTTATTTCTCAGTTTTTTTTATTGGTTCATAAACGCAACAGATGCTTAGACTTGTAAAGAAATTTAGACAGAATCTAGACCGTTCCTAAAATTTAATTTTTAAAATAACTTTTTGTTTCTGATTATATAGTTCATTATGGAAGACGTGGCAAAGAGAAGGATAAAGAAGCAAACATCCTTTACCCACTCCCTCCCAGGAAACAGCCATCCTTGCTGTGTAAGTGCACTTCCATCTTGTGTGCGCGCACACAGGTGCACGTGTGTGTGTTTAAAACACACATCCCTAACAAGTCAGAGAAAAATAAAATGTTACATCTTGGTGTATCAAGACCACCCCTAGTATTTCTTATAGGGACTACGGCAACTTGTGTCCTGATTTGTTGTTCAGCATATTGTTGCAACATGAGTGAATTTAAATAAATTAATTAGAAAGGTAAAAAAAACCTCACATATCAACACACAATTACGATTATATTATATGTTTTTACATCTTAATTTTTAACTTAATTTTATATCTCGATGATTTTATCATGTCCTTACAATGTTTTCACTATAAATAGCAACATAATATTCCATCATAGGAGTAAGACATAATTTATTTAGCCATTTCCATACTGGTGGACATTTTCTAATTTCTATTTTTTCACTATTATTAAAAACAAATTTACAATATCTAGTTACTTCAGTCTATTTCTATCTTTAATTATTTCCTTAGGTTTAATTCTTAGGTGTTAATGATTAGGTCAAACTTGTGAATATTTTAAAATCTAGTTGGCATACCAGTCTCTGTGTTAGGAATTAGAAACTGAAGTCAAGAAGTCTAGAATCTTCTGGAGACCGCACAGTTCTTCAGGCCTGGAAGTGTGCCCTGAGCCCAGGTGACCTAACTCCCTAGAAGGCTCTCTCACGTGTGTTTCAGGATCCAGTAAAAGTGAAGGAAGCAAGAAATGGTGTTACCAGTGCAAGTTTCATTCTTTTTCCCAGAAAAAACACCCCTGGGAGTGTTTATGTGTTCTCAAATTGCATGTGTGTGTGTGTGTGTGTGTGTGTGTGTGTGTGTGTGTGTGTGTACACTAATAAAAATCATCCAGTGACCTGGGTCAAAGAGGCTTTCTCTGGGGCAAATTGCTATTTACCCTGATGCCAAAGCAAAATATAGTTTCTGCAATTAAAATAACTGAAGTTGAAGAAATCTGATTATCTGTATTGCACTTTTGGCAACTTCCATTTAGAGGATGCACGTGAAGTTAAAGCTGGCTTATTTAGGTTGAGGGAGTGGAAACCTCTTGAGCTGACCAAGGTAGGGTAACGACAAATTTCAATGCTGGCTTTAAATTTTAGAAATTAAAAAGCAATTTGCAAGTTTTAAGTATATACAGAGAGGCACAAGGCCTTGTTTAAAATAATAACTGTGGCTTAATAAAATGCAGAAGCTGAGAGCTTCCTGGGATTATAATGAAAGATACTTCTATGTTTGGAAGACATTTCTGTAATTTGCATATTTACTGGGGCTCTTGCTGAGAAGACCAAGGACAAACAGGATCCTTGGTCCATTAACTTTGTGTGTCAAGTCCATGGCCTTCTTACATGTCTTGGTATAAAAATAAATCGGTGGTAGAGTCTGTGATGGAAAATGCCCCTGCCTCACCCCCCTGCTCTCACTGTGGGGAGCTGGCTCGTCCACACTCTCAGGCCAACTGCGCCAACTGAGGTCAACTTTCAATGAGGGAGGGGCTCCTGACCCATGGACTTATGTTACACTGAGGAAGGAGACAGTTCTTTTTCAATCTGTAAGTCTGTCTTTCTTTCTCTTCTCACTCCTCTATGTTCTTCCATTGCCTTATCACTGCCCAGCTGGCTACAGTGAACCAATGCAAACTTGGAAATTGTGAGAATTTGGGGGAAAAGTTTATTTCTAGATTAATTTTAGACCTTTTTGCATCTGAGAAAAGCTGTAATTGTTGAGTTATCGATACATCATTGGGAATAGATACAACCCTGTGCTTTAGAGCAGACAGGCTGAGGTTGGAGTCCTACCTCCAACACTATGTGATCTTGGGCAAATTACTTAACCTCTCTGAGCCTCAGTTTCCTCATCTGTAAATTGGGAACAACAATGGTAACGACATCATCCAGTGGTGAAGCTAAAACGAGATAGAGCAGATAAATTCTTTAGCACACATTCTGGTACTCAGTAAGCACCCAGTCAATGCTATTTTTAGCCATTGGCGTTGTGGTTGTCCCCCTTTGACTGACATCTTTCTCTCATCTTGACTACTGGGTGGTAACATTATTGTTACCATTTCTTCAGTAATATATTTGTCACTGAATGAATTCTTAATGTAGCCACCAACATATTCTGCTTTGATTTTAAAATTGTAGTTGAACCTGAATTTTTAATCTTCTGAAATCTAAAAACCAAATTAAATTAGCTATGTTAAAATTAGTTGATGCAAAAGTCTTTATGCTTTTGTTTCACGGAAAAGCAAGCCTAATATTTTCTGAGAATCTTGTTATAATCTAACACCAGGTGAAACCCTTTCACTTTTTTTTTTTTTTTAGTTCATTTGATGAGTTGACATTTAGGAGCTTTGTTATAAAGCAGTATGGAGATTTCCAGGTAGTATAGGCTATGGATGAAAAGGAATCGGAGAACGAGAGAAGGAGTAAAAGGAGAGGTCTAAGTTGTAAAAGAAGTAGGAACTGGAACCCCTAGAGAAGATCAGAGAAGAGTCTTGAGCTGGTTTGGGAAAGGTGGCTCTGGGCTGGGTGTTCGTGGCGGACAGTAAATGAGTCTGGCCACTCAATGCAAAGGGGGCAGAGGACAAGGGCACGTGCTCGGAGGAGTCCAGGCCGTTCAAGAGGCATGTGTATCTGATGCAAGTTTCTTTTCCAAGTTACCAGGTGCAAGAAGCACAACCAGAATAAAAGATGAGCCAACCCTACGGCAGCAGATTATGTTGAGCAATAGAGCAAGGTTTATCTGTGAGTGCTATGTGGGTAGGTCCTGACACCATCAGGAGGAGAGGATTCTGGGTCATTACCAAAAATGGAAGATCATCCTCTAGTGGTGCTTTGAGAATGCTACAAGCACATGACCTTTCATGTAAAGACATTCAGTAGGGATGTGAGTGTGTTCACAGGTGCAGAGCCATCTCTGTACGCATTATCACCTCATTTTCTCCAGGCTAAAGAAGCCTGCTTCCTTTTCTTCTCTAGATGATATTCATGAACAACAAGTGGGAATCCATGCACTATAGTTAATTTTATCAAAATATTGGCTAGAATGCAATGTATCCTGATCATCACTATTTTTATTAGTTAAAAAAAAGCACAACTAGCATTAACTTTTCATTCATACTAATGTTTCACATTTTGTTTTGTTCATGATGTTTGGTCAAAAGAAGATTCAACAGAAGAACTAGAGAAAAATTAATAGCTAATAACAAAATTAGGACCATATAGACCCCTCTACCCTTCTGGATTTCAAAAGAAAGAGGAAAAAACCACATGTACAATTGAACTGTATTAGCTTTAGTTCTGGCATCTTTTATTCAAATATCTTCACCCTTTGCAACTAGCAAAATCAGTACGTTAACTTTCAAACTTTCAGACTGCAAGTTAATCCATATTTTGCCTCAGAATATGATGGCCACAACCTCCAGTACTCCACAAAAGTCGAAAAGGGAAAATGCAATCATAAATATTTAACACTTCAAAAATTCTCATTTGAAAAAATTCAGTGTAGGTGCCTATAGAACATAGCTCCCAGGAATAAGTTAGAACTTGAAGGGGATTTGTTCTTTTGGTAAAGGTGGTCCTCCCTTTCATTATATTGAACACCTGTGTTTGGTCTAAGTGGTAAATATGATAAGGAATTACAGCTGGGCCAAAGGAAAGTAACATTTTCAATTAACTGTGGTCAAAGCCTTTTTAGGGTGGGGTTTCTGTTGTTGTTTGTTTAAATTAGAATAGGGGCTAAAGCAGAATTCATTCCATGCTTTGATAAATATTTACTGGACTGCCTGTTCTCTTTCTTATAGGATACTCCCACATCTGTGCTTTGGACTTTGCCCTGAAGTAACATGATGTGAGGGATAAGCCGTAGACAGAAAACACTGAAGCTCAATTTCAAAGGCAGTTTGTACAAAAGAATCCCCAAATAAACATATTCAATTGTTGAAATTAGCACCACAGAAAAAAGTGCTTTGGGACCGACAATGGAAAGAGTAACTGCCACAATTTTCAGTTCTAATGATGATAATATTATCAGTGACAATGACTTAGTTTCCTGCCTCATTTAATAGTTTGCTAACACTTTTACATACATTGTCATTTTCCAAAGTGGCTTCAGGGAGATGGCGGGGCTGGTTTTAAAGGAAGTGGGACTTCAGAAGTCTCTGAAACTTTACATCTTTTCTGTGCTTTTAGTAGAATTGCGATAGGGAAAATCTAGTTCTTGGTTTTATGACAACCTGTGTAATTTATAATTTTAGGTAAATTGTAGCCTTTCTGTACAATTGTAATCAAAACAATATAACGTTATGTTAAATTATCTTAAAGTAAATCATATCTTCTTAATCCAGCTAGATTTGAAAGTTTTACTATGGACGTTATTGGCTTAGGAAGACTTCTAACTGGAAGGAGCTCAACATAGTTATGCAGCACTTTCCATTTGTAAAGAATGTTCCATTTCATTTTTCATGTGTGTCTCCAAGCAATGCCATGATGTATAGCAACCTGGAGGAAAACTGGGAAGGATGATACAGACTGGGCCGAGTCTGTGTTTAAGCCGGAACTCTTTGGTGCTTCTCTGGGTCCATCAGGCTGCCTTCTGATAGAGTGACAGGATTTCCACATCTCATAAACTATTAAAAGGCCTCACTGAATACAGCAAATAAAATTTTCTATAAGTACTCATAAAATCTAGTCATGATGATGGTAAAGCGTAAGCCTTAGTTTATTCTGTTGGAAAGGCAGAGGTTTTAATGGGGTAACTAAGCTTCATAAGCTCCTGAAACCAAGGCTTTCTGACTGTGCAGACATCTCCGCTCTCCTTCTGCAACAAGGGATTATCGCCCCAAACAGTGCCGTTAACCCAGCTGTCACTGTGATCCCCATTCTGCTTAGGAGAGGCTATGATTTCAGTCATTAGGAAATATTTTCTGAACTTTATTCGGCTGAAAAAGCAGGGAGATTTTAACATGAATGTGATTTATTGATGACTCCTCCCTTGGATCTCCTGAAATCCAGCAAAGGACATTATGGTGGACTAGCTGTGCTACAAAATAGCTTGTAATAAAAGAAGACTGTTGTGTCAGATACAGAATTTTATCTGATTTTCTACTCATTCAATCACATACTATATCCTAATAAGTAGACTATGCTTAATTCAAAATGGAACATTTTACAGTGACATGCTTGGGAATGCATCCCCTACTAGCACAGATGGCATAAAAATGCTTAGTGATTCTTTTTTCAGACTTCATGTCATGCTGTGGGAAGATATGGCTGAAATAAATACATTTTATTTTGTTTTGTGACATTTTCCCATATGATTTAATTATAGAGAGAAGGGCACACAGACAGCGTCACTATTAAGTGGGATCCATTACACGCTTAAGAGCAAATTCAAATCTTTTGTGGAGCACATTTTTGGAAAATAAATTGTGCACGCCATGTAAATAATATGACATTCGGTTGCAGTCAATTTGGTTTATGTATTTTGCCCAAAGGAACAGGTGATGCAAAGTTTAATTTGCCCCTCGTCTACTTAGTCCTAATAACTTGGCACAGTAAGCAGTTCTTGGGATATCAATATACCAATTAACAAAATAATTCTTTCACTGCTGTTGAAATAAAGATTTTGATTCTCATCTACATTTTTTTATAGTTGTTGTGCAGGGCAAATGAAACAAACAAAACAGAAAGGAAAGCAGGCAGAGAAGATGGATTCAGTGGCAGATACAGAGGGAAGGTGCGCAGACCCGTTCGCATGTGCTCGGTGGAGACGGCCTCACCCAGAAACCCCGTTCCAAAAACCGGCTGCGGCCAAGGAATTTGGGCTTCTGTGTTACAGAACACACAATGCATCTGTCTCATACTAAATTTGTATTTGGATGGAATTAAGGGATCCCATCAACAAAACCAGTAAGGACTTCAAGTGAGAAAACTATTATATTTGAGTGATTTTTTTCAATACATTCTGTATTTAGTGACTTGGTGAAAAATAGCTAATGTGCTGCAGATGCAGCGATGCCCTTGGTTCACCCATTTCTCTGCCATTCTCACCTCCACTGTCCTGAGTGAGCTTCCCTGGTCTCCCACCTGGACCATGACCGCTGTCTCCGAAATGCTGTGTCTCTTCCCCGTTTTCCCCATTCTGCTACACTCTCTCCCTCCAGTCACTGCCCTGGAGGCTGGTGGGCAAGTTGTTCCGGCTTGAATCTGAATTCCCTCCTTGACAGCCCTGGCCCAGGTCCGCTGCCTCCCCGCTGGGCGCTCAGCCCCATCGCAGCGTTAGCACAAGAAGGAGGCATACCTGTGCCTCTTCCCCTATCCACAGCAGTCTCCTCGAGGGCAGGGCTGTGTCCTCTCCACCGGTGTACCCCCAGTCCCCAGTTCTACTAGGCAACAGTAAATACGGGGTGGGTGACTGAATAAATGAAGTCACTCCCCATCAGTTGTTCTTCATTGAACTTTGGTGTGAGACCAGACTCCTCAGCTTGGTGTTCACTGGGTTCCAGCCAAGTCTCTGTTCTGTGGCCCCCTCACAGCCATCTCTCCCCCCACTCCTCAGCTCCAGCCCCTGTCTGCACTTGGGGCCATTCTCTGAATAGGTGCCACAACCCCTCTGTTTTGCTAATGCTGTCCTTCAGCCTAGAATACAGTTAACGTTCATCTCAGGAAACTGTAAGTCCTCTTTAAGGGCTTTTCTTCATCAGATCTTTCAAGACTCGCATCTAGAACTGATTGCGCCATCCTCCCTTGTATCTTATTTGTAATTGTGCAATACGCGTCTCAGCCCCTGGGGTTAGGGACTAGGTCTTTTCACTTTTCTTTAACTCTCACAGATCCCAGCATACATGTAAGGCACTTAGGAGATGCTTAATACATGCTTTTGACAGCAAACCGCTAAGACCACAAAAGCAAACTTTTGTCTAGCACCTTACAGTTTCCATTCATCCATTATCCATCCATCCATGCATCTATCCATCCATCTCTCCATTCATCACCTTAGCTTGCATTATCTTGTCAAACCACCACAGCTGCTCTATAAGGAGAGGTTAACATCTAGGGCCTTAGAATGGTCCAGTGACTTGTGGAAGGCCACTCAGCTAACATGAATATTAGGATTCAAATCTAGGTTTCCGTCTCTAAGCTGGGTGGCTTATCTAGTTCAGCAATGTTTTAAAATGAAGTGTGACAGGGGTCCCCGCTTGAGTCTAAGGTCTAAAACCAGTGCACTGGAGGATTAGAGGTGGAACAAATTTGAGTACTTTAATATTTGTTACTCTGATAGTTTTGCAATCCAGCTCCCAGGATTCCTGCTGTAATGAAGGATTTTGAGAGACTATACGGTGCTTTCTCTCCAGTAACCCAAGGAAGGGATGAGCGGGCGGTCTCCTTGCCATCGCCCCGGAGCCCATGGAGTAAGGACTGGATGTGGAGGCTGAGCTGAAGTCATGGCAGAGTCTTGTCCAGACCTGGGAGAAAACTCTTATCTGAGCAAGGTGAGTCCAAGGACCCCACAGGGTCCTCAGTTTAGTAGCCCAGCATGCGGGCAGGGGCTGGGACAGCTCCAATGGCTAACTCAAAAGATATTTTCTTGTTGGATAGAACAGGAGAGAAGGAGATTGGCACAGATTAAACAGAAGCTGAAAAGACTGTGTCATGAACACATGTGACTCAGATATTTGGAGGAATTTGAGGAGAATTAGGGTTATTGAAGAATGAGTGAAAATAGAAACAAACAAATACTATTTTATCTTTCATTGTGACTCAGCTTTTATTTCCCAATTACCCTCCCTCAATATGGCCTTAGAATTTTCAAAACTAAGTATTTTATGTCTTTTTTTTATCAGACTTTTTTTTTTTTAACGAGGAACTTCATAGAACTTCGCAATTATGTGTGAGAACAAAAAAACAAGAAATGAAAATCTGAAATAATGCTTTTTTTTTGCAATTTCCACTTATCTGAGAAAAATTGCTCTTTGATCCATGACAACTTAAAAAATAAATCACAATATCTAACTCTAAAATATAGTATTTTGTAGGTTTAAAATAATAATCCAGATCTATAAATTCTGTTTCCCTTTGAAAATTCATCTTTGCTATTATTTGCTTTGTATTATACCTTTGTATTATACAATAGGAGTATTACTCACTCCAAAAGGAATTTAGGCTGAAAAACTAAATCTATTTGGCTATAAACTCTCTTACAGAGTTTAATATTTAATATGCTACTAAAAACTTTAAAAAACTATTCATAGGTAATTTCTAAGTTTATAAAATACAGTTACAAAGTTAGATAGAAGAATAAAATCATGTAAGTATGGACAATAATATTTTTATGCTATTAAAATCCTCAGCATTTAAATCTAGCACAAAAATAGAATTGGTGAAAAAGTAGTTGAATTGACAAGTAGGTGTGGAGATGGTTGAAAATTCGCAGGTAGGAGATGCTACCAGGCTTTGGACTGTGTGCAAAGGAAGTAACCAATTATTTCAAAAGAGGAGGTCAGGTCCTGTTTCCCTCTAGTCCCTCCCTGCTGAAGGCCCTGAAGCCCTCCCCCTGCAGGGAGAGTTGTACTCATTTCTCAATGAAACTTGATCAGAACAGAATTGCATTAACAGGCCAACCTGATAAGATCTGAGTTAGCCTTGCTGTGTGGCCTCCAGTGAGTCCTAAGGCAGCCCCAGCCACCCGAGCGCTCTGCCGCCTCCCTAGCCCTGCTGGCTTGGTCGAGTTGTCATCATTGGCTTTCCGTCTTTATCACCAGACTCCATGTTCACAGTAGGGGTAGGCAGCCGCCGCGCCCTGCTTTGCTGCTGTGGGTCTGTGGTCTTCCTGTAGTTGTTCTTAGCCCTGCTGCATATTACTACTACCTGAGAAGCTCTAAGAAACGCCCCTGCCCAGGTGGAGCCGCAGACCTGAATCTCTGTGGGATAAGGAAATCAGAGGAAATCGCACAGGCATCGACTCCGGTAATCTGCATCAGCCAATTGAAAGGACATTCTCTTGTTGGATCAGACAAAGTGGGAGAGGAAGAAATTGGCAGAAACTAAATGAAAGCTGAAAAAACTGTGTTGTGAACACATGTGACTCAGATTATTCAGAGGCATTCGAGGGGTTTTGGAGTCATTGCAGAACAAGGAGGAATAACCATCAGCATCTGGGCTTTTAAAACTTCCCATGTGGTTTCAATGTCCAGCCAAGATTGAGAACCTCAGTCCACCCAGGGCTTGACTAAACCTGGAGCCATGTTGATAATGATGACTGGTTTCCAAGATCACCTGTTGCTGTTCCCTGGCTGCACCCATCTAGCAGGGTGGTCCTTTTTGAAGGACGCTGCCTGCCCAGACCTGGCTCTCCTGGCTGGGATGAGCCCCAGCAGCTAGCCAGTTACTCCCAGCTTCTCCTTCTGGGAGACGCCATACTTCAGAGGCTCCAACAGACCCCAGACTCAAGGCTGCTTGAGGGATGTTTACTGCAGATGGAGTTACGCTTCTCTCCTAATGAGTTGGAGTTGTATTTTAGCTTTCAGGGCAAGTCCTTTTTGGTAGGTACATATGCCAGCCTCTTCTACTCAAAAGATCTAGACTTATTAAGATTTCATGCAAATCCATTTGAGAAGACATTACTATTATGGCTAAGCCATACATGTGTCTGTAATTTTCATCCCTTTCTAATACATAAACAGATAGCCCCTGGAAACTGAGAGGTCCATACGGCTCTAAGTAATTACTTTCAGGTGTTGTGTGATACATGCCATTAGTCCACAGAGCCAAAGAACAAACTCACTCCCAACCTGGGTGTCACAGGACACCCAAAGGCAAAACTCAAAATTAAGATGTGGGCCTTGACAAACACCCTCTTAGACTTCTACTGGGGGACGGGAGGGGTGAGACTGACATCTAGCAAAATGAAACATGATCTGTTTTTTAGAAGATATTTTTCAGATGTATTCATGCAAGTGTGCAAAGTATATGCACACACACAAAATATATGTTATAATATGACTTTTAATAACAAAAGCCTTGAAATAACCCAATGTCTATCAAAACAGAACTGGTATATGTAGGTGTAGAGCCAAGCAAAGGAATCCAAACAGTCTGAATATATGAGTAGATCTGTCCTGAGATAAAATGTTCTACAAGGCATTTTTATATTAAATGGGAAAACAAAATAAAACAAAAACAAAAAGCAGAAACAAGAAAACGCACAACCACTTCCTGAAAATTTGAAAATGACTACTCTAAATAGGACATTTGTCAAGAAGGTTGCTAATATGGCCTGTGTTGGGGATGAAAGGGCCAGCCTCACTGGTGGAGAAGATCCAAACTCAAGAGTGATGACAAATTAAGTAGGATTAGTAAAGTAGGAACTGAATCCTGGAGAATCTTAGGGCTATGATATTTCAACAAGATGGAAAGGTGACAGGGGCCAAGCGCACTGGGTATTGGTGACACAACATGGAGATGCTAAGGAGCAGGGTGTTTTCTGCTGGAGCAGATGTGAGTGTGGGCTTCCCAGCGGTGAGCACTCTGGACTTGCCACGTCCTCTCTGTGACGCTGGGCGTGTAAGAGCTCTGGGCTTCCCTGCCTCATCTGTACAGAAGATGCTTGTGAGTAAATAAGATAATGGTTAGAATGAACCTAGTGGAATGCCCAAGATATTAAATACTCAGTATGATAGCTGAGGAGGTTAGAAAAAATATAGAGAATGTAGTGGGAACTCCTCTAAGAAGAGAGGGTTTTGTTCCCCCAAGCATATTGAAGGGGGAAATTAAGCTGAGTACATATATTCTCAGCAAGTTTCAGGTTCAGTAATTTTGAATTGAGGTTGGAAAAATGGAAAGAAAATTGAGTTGTGGGGGCAAAATAACTGCTTCACTTAATTACTAAAATGCTGCACTTTCCTATCGTGATGTCAATACTGTGCACACTGCAATTCAAGCTCCTGTAAAACAGCTATTTTGTTAAAATTTAGGACAAAAAGTATGCCATTTACTAATGCATCAGTACATTTTAGTGAGTATAATACATGAAAAGGAAGAAAGTAATTATTCACCTACAGGTCAGACCTCCATTATTTTAAGTCTTGGTGACTTGCAGAGCTCTGCATGGAAAGCAATACAAATACATTCGAGTTAACTGTGTGGTAAATTAAATATCCTGGATATTAAATAGACCTTCACTTGACAAGACTTCTTGAGGTACAGAAAGGATGCTGAACAGGGATCATTATTATCTAGTCTGTGGTGATAGCTTTGAAGTAGATAGATTCTCTGCTGCTCACATATGTATTTGCACTATCATTTCTTGCTTATTAAAATGGCTGTAGAATCTTTATTAAGCTTCCTGGAAGTATTAGCTCTGTCAAAATTAAGAATCTCATCAAACTATGGTATCCTCGAAATACAATAGATGACAATGAATCCAATCCTTGGATTTGACAGAGGACAGATGATACAGAGTAATTTCTTTGGTTTGTGTCTCTTAATCTAATAATGGTTCTTAGACCCATAGAAGAAATAATTAAAATGAGAAATAACAAAGGTATGGTTGAGCAACAGCCTGCAGGAGGAAGCCGGACTCTACAAGAGAAGAGAGTAAGGCCGAGTGGGGGTGGCTGGTTTTGGGGGAGGAGGGTAAGGGAGTCACAGTAGTGTAAACACAGTGGAGACTGGGGCCACCAGAAGGGAGAGGGAGTCTAGTGATGTCGTAAAAAATGTAGGATTGTTGGCTCCAGACTTCGAGTAGAATGAGGAAATGGCTGGAGGTGTCCCTTTGGGACTGGATACCATTGCCATAGCGACCTGAGAGAGTGTTCAATGCGATTATTTTGCAGAAGAATCTAGAAAATATAGGTAGTTTGATCAAGGTTATGCTGTGCTTGTAGAGTAAATAAGAGAATATACAAAAAAGAATTTAGCAGATTGCTGGTTATAATTCGACAATATGGTGGCTGAGAAAGGAAGGAAAACGCGGAGGTGCGCAGAGTCGAGAGCAAAACCCATAATGACCTGGGGCCTGCGCTCTTAACACTGCACAGTCAACTCGAGTGGTTCTTCTTTTAAAAAAAATCCTGTGTGAATGCAATAGGATAACCTTTCCTTCAGAGCACAAAAATGGTCATTGTTTTAGCTAAAAGGAATAATGACATTTTTAACCCCTTACCAAATGCCGGACATTTAAATTAACATTTAAATACTTAACAAATATTATATATCACGTGATCCTCACAGCTTTATGCAATGACTAAACAAGCTCAGAGAAGTTAGCTAAGTTGCCCGAGGTCACACAGCCAGCAAGTAGACCATCTGTGAGTGAACCAGCTCTCTTATTTCTTCAAAGTCCATGCTCTTGCCATTCAAAGCAGCTTAATCTCAATGGAATGTTTCTGCCTCTAAGGAACATGGTAATAGTCTACTCAGGAAGGATGTGGATGTGACTTCTCCGACAGTTTAATATGGCAGCAAAATGAATAATTGGCTTACTCTGTTGTGATTAAAAAAAGAGTTTCTAAAATGAAAGAAGTCACGTTTAGTTTGAGAATCGTACTTGAGCTGGAGTCCAGCAGCTTCAGCGTGACAAATCTGTGCCTGTCGTGGGGCGAAGAGGTGCCTGGCACACTGGGGTTTGCGGTATTTTTCCCTAGTGATATGTAATTCAGTATTGCATATTTAAGTCATCTTCAGATTGTGATGTATTATAGAAGCAATGCAATTCAGGTTTATATTTTAACATTACTTCTTCTCATTTAAAAATAATTTGAAACACAAATTTAAAAGTTGTCATTGCCACGAGTTTAATTCTGAATGACAACATGGCTTGCTGCACCTTTCAATGATACCCATCCTACTGTAATTTACAAGCCTGACTTCTCTCTCTCAGGTTTTATTGCTCTTGGCTATTTGCATAAAAATGGAATCTTTGATCTTTAAGGGTTCATCAGCTCAAGTAGCTCATTCCACATCCTAAGACACAAGTAATGATGGGTGAAAGGGGTTTAGTGGTTTGGTTCAACCAGGCATGCAGAAGCAGATTACTAAAAACCATCTTGCCCTCCTGCATCTCACCCTGGCCACTTTTACTGTAGTTCTCCACTCAAGCCAATCTTAATATCGCTTCTGCTCCAACACGAATTAAGGTGGCCACTCCCTGCAGGTACAGGTCCTAACACAGTCAGCAGTTTTCATTTTACGAGAGCCAGAAAAATGCAGGCTAAGGTCCAATCTGGGCTTCTCTACTTCCTGGACAATTTGGGAGAATTCCTTAATCTCTCAGAGCCTCAGTTTTCTCCTCCATGAAATGAAGGGTGTTAGTATCACATGGCCATGGTGAGGATGAGGAATGAAAGGGTCTGAAGGTAAGCCCACAAATGCCTTGTTTTCCCTCCCTTTCCAAGAACTGTAAGTCTTTCCCATGGATGCTCGGGTTCTAATAGAAATATCAAAGTCAAAGTCCATCAGTGGAGGTGCTACCTGACATGGGTCAGAGGATGGAGAGCACTGAATGCCCGACTAGGAAGTTTGGGTTTTATCCTACAAGCAGCAGTTAGTAATTATACGCAGGGGTAGAGATATGCTTCAGAAGGGCACGCCTGCACTACGAAGCTGTAAGATAATAAATTGGTGCTGTTCTAGGCCATGGACTTTGTCAATTTGTTACAGCAGCTATAGAAAACTAACACAGTTGTTCTGGGGGAGGACCAAGGCAGTGGGGACGGGACGGAAGAGGTTTGCTGGACACGGGGTGTGTAGTGAGTCAGCACAGGCAGGATTTTGTGACCAAGTGAATTAGAGGTGATGGTTTAGAAAAAGCTAGAGTTAAAATCTTCCAGGTTTACCTGGTGACTGGGTAGATGGAGAAGGCAGGTCAGCAGGAGGGGCAGGATTAGGGAAGATAAGAGATTAGTTTTAAACATTTTGAGTTTGGACTGTCTTTGAGACTTTGGGGAAGATGGTAGTTTGATAATAAGTCTGTGGTTTAGGGAAAAGTTTAGAACCTAAATTTTGGAATCCTAAGCCTGTAGGTGGTGGTTGGATCCGGAAGAGGGGCTGAGACTCTTGAGGGAGAGGGGCGCGTGAGCTAAGAGATAAAGGGAAAACCCTGGCAGCTCCCAGACGGATGAAGGAAACACACCCAAAGGAGGTGCCCTTACAACATAAGGAGTGATTCAACAGGAGAGTCCTGGAAAAGGACACCGTACCTGCCTCAAGGGCACCAGGAAGAGTTCCTAAAAGCGGCAATAACTCATCTGAGTTCAGAAGGATAACTGGGAGGAAAGAGGAGAGAGGGTATTCCAGAGAGAGGAACTAAATAAGATAAAAAAAAAAAAAAGCCATAAAATGGCCCAGTTGTGTATAAAGAACCAGAAAGTAAAATGAGAGAATGTGATTGGGCAAAAAGGCAGATCGAACCAACAGAATATCATCTTCAACTGAAGTGGGGGTAGACTAGAACAGAAAATCAGAAAGGGTTTCTGATTCGGGCATGGGATTTAGTCAGTAGACTGGATTTATAGTGATACTGAAAATGAATTTTTAAAGGCACAGATCAGAGATATTTTTAATTAACTTTCTAGTTTCCGATGCTTAAAAAAGCTGCCAGATAAACTTTCCTATTGTATGGCTCTGATTGAGACACGGCACTCAGAAAGTTTCTCCAGATTGCAAAGAGGTCGATATCTCCTTGAATCTGGGCATCCTCTTATCATCAGTGCATCAGGGCCTCTCTCTGTTCTTAAACACCTAAGATGCATCCCCATCTCCTGGCCAGTCTCCTTAGCCCACCAAGCTTTCCATTCCCTATTCTTTCTATACCCGGATTTTACTCATTCTTCAAAGCACAGTTCAAAGGTCACATCCTTCAGAAAGTGTTTCTTGATTTCTCAAGTTGGAATTACTACTCCCTTTATTGGGAAACCTTTCTGGTCCTTATCACATGATAATTTGTCATGGAAGGCAGATCTTTTCGTCACTGGCCACATCTGTAACCTTCTAGCACAGGGCGTGATTCAAGGGCAAAGGAAGCAGAAACACCTTTGGAAGAGGGGCTTGGGAGGAGACTTTTATGCCAATTTGGATACTCACTGAAATTTTTAAGCAGGGAACTCACATTAGGAAAGCAGGGGCTCCACCAGCTGATTTGGGAGTTTTTGTAGAATCGAGATGATGGGAAAACAGTAAAGCAGAAAGTTCTAGTTAGAAAGCTAACTCAGTAATCTAGGCATGAAGGCTTTGGGAGCCAAGGACAGCTCATTTTGCAGGATCAGCTATGATATATATACGTATGTCCCATGTTTTTTCACATTAATTATTTTAACTTATGCTAGTCTCCTCTAGGGTAGTTGGTACCTCTGGTAACTTCTAGCGTTCCAAAGATGGGAGCTTTGGGCCTGTTTTACTGATGTGATAGTTTTGGCATGGAGCACATAGGAGACCACAGGACAGAGGTCATGTGTGTAAGAGACGTGGTTCTAGCTGTGGTTGCCAGACAAAACACAAGATGCCCTGTTCACTTTGAATGTCAGATAAATGACCAAAAAAATGTTTTGGTGTAAGTCTGTCCTAAATAGTGCATGACATATACTTTCACTAAAAAATTATTTGTTGTTTATCTGAAATTCAGATTAACTGGGCATCCCATATTTTTATTTGCTCCATCTAGCAAGCTTAGACTGCCCATAAGCAGGAGGTGATATCCAGACACAAGGAAGTGATTTCTGGCAAACCAGTGTGGGTAATTTCATTCCTTTTCTCCCCCTATATTTTTATGACCATTTTGTCTGTCTCAGTCCTGAAAATGTAAGGATTCCTCCCGAAGTTCACCTCATGCAGTATTGCACATTACGAACGAGGCAGAGTCCACAACCTTTTAAGGTGAACTGACAGGGTACTTCCCTGAGCTGTCAAAATGATCTTTCTAATGCTTAGCCTAAATATCTAGGTTGCTGACCAATCTCCTCATCATCCCTGCGGTCGCTTGAGAACAAATGACCACAGAGCACCGGCAAGAACCTTTAGAACAACACCGTGGCCGTCTGTCCTGTTGGCTCTGACCTTTCTGTTTGGCCGAGCACCCTGGGCTCACCCAGCATCAGCATCCATTGGCACAGCGGCACCCAGGCTTCCGGCTGCTTGTTCGGGGAACCGCCATTTACAGAGCACGACCCCCCGGGAGTCCCGGAGCCGAGGCTGAAGCGCTGGCTTTTCCCACTTGCCCCGTGTCCCGGACATCCCCAGTGGGGAGAGGCGACACTAACATGCCCTTTCCTCCGGCTCTTGTAAACGCCCACCCTCCCCCAGAGATGCCTCACCACCCTGTGCAAAGTCCCCGCAGTTCCCCTGCCTGGAGCCTGAGCTCCTTCAGTTTATAATTTCTTTCCTCCTTCCAAACTGTGTTCATCCTGTGGAGCCCAATACTGCAGCTGAAAGCTTTCCGCCTGGCCGAGGAATCACTCCACGCCTCTCACACTCAACAGCAGGCGTACCGATACGTCACAAACGCCTCCCCGACTCCACTCAGTTTTCACTTACCAAAACCTCTTCATCTTTCCCACATACCAAATCTAATTGGCTTTCCTTCTTTTCTTTCTCTTTTTGCATTTATAGGATTATTACTGTTCAAGACAGTAGTTTGCATTTGTCTTTATTGACTTCCATTGTGTTTCATTGAGCCATCCATCCAGTTTGCCTGTAATATTTTGGATGCTTCAAACTGTCAAGTGACATAGGCTCTCAACTGATGTAAAAAACTCTCCTTTTAGAAACTCCAAGAAATCACATGACTACCATGGAAATAATCACAAAACATTATTTTTGCATTTTAAAATATATTATCTAAAAGTGAATGTTGAATACATTGGAAAACAAGTCTCAAGGAGAAATCTCCCAACTGAATTATTTCCATACCAGGTGGATGAATGAAACAAACACTGAAAATGCACAGGTGGGCATCCAGGATTTCTTCCCCCTTTTCCGTGTGAGAGCACCGTACCATCGTAAGGCAGGTGTCTATCTCTCAGACCGCAAATGCAAAACTCTTAAATATCACCTATATTGATTAAGAATACAAATTCCTGACTATACTTCTGTACTTAAAGATAAGTTTCAACCTGAAGTGTGAAAAAACAAAACAAAACAACACAACCAACCTTTCCTCATGGTAGGAAGTTTCTACCCAACATGTAAATACAAACAAAAATTATTCTATGTTGAAGTCTGTCCACCCATACTGCAAACTGTTTCCATTTTCCTTTATTGTTCCCTGATGTGCTCATCACAAGAGCACAGTTAGGGCACTAGCCTGCAAAGTGCTCGGCCCTGGAGCAGCAGGCAGAATCCTGCCTAGCCTCCCTCTCCGAGCTCAGCCTGCCGCTGGGGTGGAGGTGGGAAGAAAGCCGAGGGGTGAGATGCGAGAAAGTTTGTGATCTCTGCCTTGAACAGAAGTCTGGGGGTGTCATCGTCTGCACTGAAATATAACAGAAGGGTCTCTCTCAGTCACGCTGCCAGGGTCAGTCATGGCTTTCAACACCTTCCAACATTGCTGTGAACTGCTGGGCAGATGGGTCTAGGGGCCAGTTTTCCTTGGTCTGCACATCCTCCTTAATGTACTCGGGTCAGGAATGGAATGCGGACCCAGCCTTAAGCTGGGGATGAAAATTCTAAAACTGAACCACAGACCCCACTGTACCCACAGTTAAGATCTTGGTCCTTCCTAAGTTCTAGACTTTGTTCTCGTCCAGTGAGTGCGAAACAGAAACAGGTACTTTTACATGTCGTGGGGGATTTAGACGCGTGTAAATCGGTGAGGGAGAGATCACCATCAATACCCTGAACGTTTTGGCTCTGATTAACATACACATTTGCATTTCATTAGTATAAATGGTCAGTGCAGGATATACTCCAGCAAAGATCCTACATGTAATAGGATTTCAAGACGAGTTTGTCCATTTTTCCATAAATTAAGACACTGGGACCACAGAAGCATTTTCTTCTACAGTCACTTACTGTCACAAAAGATTATTTCCTCTTTTTTTACCCACTAATTAGTTAGAGATGAAATAATACTTGAGTACTTCATAATCTTAAATTCACAATATTTTACTTAATTAAAATAGGTAATTTAGAAAAATAATTGGCAATTGCTAAAACCTCTAATGCTAATGAGAATTGAGCTGGAAGCATTCTTTCATCACAAATTGGTACTTAAATGTAAAGTTCTGCACACAGCTGGAAAGTGCCATCGTAAATGGTAAGTATATTGAGCAGCTACCATTAAACCAAAGAAACCAAAATTCAAGTAAAAAGAGAAACAGTGCACTTTAGAAGGAACATTCGGGGGTAGTTTTTAAGGGCTCAAAAGGATCAATAAGACTTTCTAAGCATTTATTAGGAAGAATATTGTTACAGAGCACATCTGTAAATTTCTAACATACTAACTAATTTCATTTCAGGCTTCATTCTAGGAATACAGTTTCGATAGTAAGTTAAAAAAATTAGGGCTTTTGGGCATCGTTTTTCTTGGCCCAAAGGGTAAGTTTCAGTTTTTACTTATGATTTTCAACATAGAGTGTATTCATGTGACTAAATTCATGCCTGCTGATAATGATTTAAGTGAAAGTGGAAGAACTGAATCTGGAATAAGCAAACCACACTGTCTTGCACATTTTCCTATTTAAGACAAATAAGAAAATGCCTCTGTGCAACACCATACAACGCAGCACAGATACGTGCTAATTTGCAGGAACACCAAAGAAAAACACATCCTTTGGAGAGCTTACTTGTTCCGTGGGAGGCTGTCTTTTTCAGGCCTGGAACAAAACCCCGTGGATAAGGAGTAGAACGTATGCAGACATCATTATGTGTGTGTTGGGGAGGGAGGGGAGGGCCGACCACTCTACAGCGTGGAATTTGCTATCGCATTTTCTCCTTAGTAACACATTAAAAAAAAAAAAAGAATTCAACAAGAGTCTAAAGCACAAGGAATTTAGAGACAACAACAAAAACCCAGCACAACACATGTTTCATTCTAGTGGAGAACAATGGTGATATTTCAGCTCCACCAAACGTGTCTTTGAAATACAGATTCTTTATATTCTTTTGCAAATAAATGTCCAAAATATTTATCAAATGGCCGTTATGTTAAATCAAACTAAGTTGTTTTCAGATTTCATGTCTTTTTTTGGGATGTAGAAATTTTTTAAAACTCCATATATTATTCACTTAAGATTTCTCTTAGAAAATAAAACTGTTATCTTCAGTGAGAGATTTTACTTTAAAAATCATTATTTTAAGAGAAGCTCTGAAACTGGTTTTTCAAGTTTCAGGGCAGAACAAATATCCTAAACCAATAATGTTATGCTCAAAACCCAGAAGAAAACTTCCTTGGCCATGATTTGCACTGAATTTATAATGTAAAATATTTGCTTGCCAATATTTGTGTACTACCGACTGCATACTATTCGCTGGGCTGGGGAAATAGGGAAGGTGCTAGAGAGTTTCAAGACAGATGAGCCCAGATTCCAGTCAGGGAGGCCACTATCTAGCAGGAGAGATGACCCTATTGCTGTAAGTCCTGCATTAAATCGTGACCTAAGTACTAGTAGGACACAGATGGAGTAAATAATTCTACCAGTTTCTCCCTTTTAGAGGGTGGGAGGAGGGTGATGTGAGCCTGGAGCAACCCCTAAGAAAGTGACATTGAGTTGACCTGGTGGTGGACTAGGGGTAGGACCCTGCTGGCAGAGGAGACAAGGAAATGGAGGAGGGTGTGGCAGAGGGAACAGAGGGACAAGAGGCAGAAGGAAGATTGGAGCCAGACAGCAATGTGAGCATGCGTCCTGCTGAGGACCAACCACCCCCAGCCGCCAGCCACTGCTCAGCTCCAGGGGTGCGTCCTCCGGCATGACGGGGGTTACCCTGCTTAACCCTCCCAACGGCCCTGTGAGGGAAGCACTGTCACTGTCTCCGTTTGTATAGGTGATGAAACAGTGAGATTGCCAAGGGTTGGTGGATCTCCAGTGCTTGCCAGACAGTGGGCTCGTCTGGGATCCTGAATGGAAGACACTGTCATGTCATGGGTCAAGGGCCAGGGGTGGGAAAGGGAGGTGAATGCCTGCAGAGGAACATCAGTCAGAACATGATCGAAATAGGCAGGTAACAAGGAGGGATTGAACTAAGGTGTAAGTAGAAGACTCCGGGAAGTGAAGAAATTCATAATTTAAAATTCTGTGATAAGCTAAGAGTGGGGAGTTCCAGGGAGGCAGGAGGCTCAAGTGTTCCTGCGTCTTCTAGAGGAACAGAAATGAGGCTGGGTTTTGTGGTAATGATAGCGCCCAGGTGGGAACGCATTAGAGGGAACATTTTGGATGTGCTGGGACAGGCGCCTCCAGGCTGGCAGGAGGTGTGGAATCTTCTGGAACTCCAGTAAATCTGGGCATTATCAGCTGATTGATGAATGGGAATGCCCAGAGAGCAGAACCTGAGGGAGGAGGACCAGCAGCGAAAGGGAAGAGGAGGAGCAGCCAGGAGGGGCAGAGTCCGGCAGCCTTACTTCTCAGCACGGTCACCCGCGCATCAGCGGGTGACCCAGCAAACAGGTTACAGGATGTCAGTGAGTCAGGGAAGAAAAGAACCCGAGTCTGGAAGCCAGGAGACTACTGGCTGCTTTATGAGAGAAGCTTCAGGAAGACATTTAGTTCAAAGTGGAATGAAAAGTAGAAATGAGAAATGAGAAAACTAGGGTTTCCTTAAAAGACATTGTTTTGATGAAGTTAGTGGGGAAAGAGGGTGAGGCTGAAAGCAGGGAAGGCCTTTTGGCTTTTCACTTTAAAAAACTTTTGGATTGGAGACTTGAATGGGGTGTGCAGAAGAGTCAAGGAGTTGGAGGGGGTGGGAAAGGCCTGCGTGGAGCCCCTCCTGGGAAGATGTGGTGAGAGCCTGATGCAGAGGCTGGTGGTGCGGGAGGGGAAGGGATGACTTCATGGACCTTAGGGGAGGGGAAGGAAGCCAACAGGGCCCAGGGTTGGAAATCCTTCCTTCCTAACAGATCCAATCAGTAGTTACACAGTTTCCTCCAGCAGAGCTTGGCAGTTTGCAACGTGACATCAGGGGCATTTTTTCCTGCCATAGATTTTCCACAAAACATGCACTTTCTTCTCCAGGATCCTTGTGTGTAATCGCTGGTCAGTTGTGAGGCCAGTTTGGTGCAAATCTCTTCCCCTCCTATCAGCGGCCCTGGAAGCTCTAATTACAATGACAGAGACAGACCACACCAACAAAAAGACAAAAGAGTTCCAGTGTAGGCGCCGGCCTGGAGTTCCGTGTGTTGTAGGGCCTCCCATCTTCCATCTCAAATACAAATAACATGCAAAACTGAAACCAAAAGAAAAGACTTGGAGGGGAGGTGGTGTGGGTTTTTTCTTTGCAAAGAAAAGCTGTAATGTATTTTCCACGTTCTGAACGTTACATTGTACTTAAGTACCGGGTATGCAGCCATTTGAACCTTCAGGGGAAAGGGTGCATTTTGAGGTGCTGTTGTCCTATTCTTCCAGAAAGTAGGGTGCTCTAAAAGGAAGGCAGGTGGCCTTAGACACAGCTCTCCAGCCAGAAAAGAAATGTTTTCTATGGAAGATGCTAACCAGCCCAGGAAGCCCTGAATTGGCTTGCGCAGGTTATCCCAGGCCTAGGATATTGCTTTTTGATGGAATCTTGGATCTGCTCCTTAGTATAACAAATTAAATAAATTATATAATGAAAGAAAAATTTAAAATATCCATAGGGTGTACGATACATGTTAGACATTGTCCTAAGAACAGCGGAAAGGTAGAAATGTGATTGGCAGGAAAACCACACTCAAAAAGCTGCCTCTAGTGACCACAGACACTTGAAACACTCAGGGTGCTAACAGCATCAAAAAGAAACATCTGGTGAGAATAATAACACCCTTCACGCTGTAATAGTCCATCACATAGTACGAATTTCTAACATTTCTGCAGGTGGACAGGAGTTAGGCATCCCTGTCCCTCCACCCCAAGAGTAAATTCCCTGATTAATTTCTTCTTTTATTTAACAGGAGAAAAGCAAAGTTTAATAACATGTAGACATGAGAGAGACTCAGGAAAACTGACTCATTCCTCTGCTTTATTTCATACTTTCGACGGTATTAACCAAGCAACGCATGTTAACCAGATCTCTACCATGTAGAAGACGTGGTATTAGGCATCATGGGGGGAGAAAGATGCATAAAATGCTTAGGAAGCGGGCAGTGATGAGTCTCGAGTGCAAGTGTGAGTCCCTTTCTACTGTGGTTGCTAAGGAAAGTTCCCGAGGTGGGGTGTGGGTGGGCTTTGAGGAGCACGCAGGGTTTAGTCAGAGCGGGGCACTGCACAGGGGGCAATGGTGCACCCCGAGGCCGCCAAGTGTACAGCGTGTTCAGGGAGAGTGAACAGAGCAGTGTGGAGCACAGAAAATGTGTGTGGGAGGGACGTCTAGGAGAACAGTCTTCAAATTGTATCATGATAGGCCTTCACTGACACACTAAATCGTTTTTATTTCCTTTGGAGATGCTGTAAGAGAAAAGATGCTCGTGTTTCTCCTCTACTACCCACGTAGTGCTTCTGATACCAGACATGTGGGTTCTTTCCCGACACTGCCTGATTCTCAGACACCAGCTAGGGGTCCTACAATTCAGTTTGATCGTGACACTAACTGGGTGAGAGCAGACTCCATAGGTTAAGGGCTCAGTCCCATAAGACTGCCCCCTAGTTTAGACCCCGATTTCCAGTAGTGGGTCCCTTTGTTACCCACAACTTCTGTCTGACTTGGTTATAAATGGGAGGCTCCCATGACCCCCTCCCTGGGTTTGATCACTTGTTAGAGCTGCAAATGGAATCCAGGAAAACAGTTTACTCACTCCTGCTGACTTATTACAAGGGTATTTTAAAAGATGTAAATGAACAGCTAGATGAAGAGGTGCACAGGGCGAGGTCTGGGAGGGTCCTGAGTGCAGGATGCTTCACCCTCCGGTATGCAGATGTCGTCATCAACTTGGAAGCTCTCGGAACCCCGCACTTCAGGGATTTTTATGGAGGCTTGATCGTGTGGGCATGATCGGTTACTAACTCCATCTCTAGCCCGACCCCCTCCCCAGAGAATGGCGGGTGACCCATCAGGTCACCTCATTAGAACAAAAGACGCTCTATCATTCAGAAAATGACAAGGGTTTTAGCAGCTCTATGTCAGGAACTGGGGGTAGAGACCTATATAAACATATTATTTCAGACCTATATATACATTTATTATTATTTCACAGGGGTAATTGATAACTACTGATGATTTTCAAGTAAGGGAGAAATATGATAAAAGCTGGGTTTTAGGGCAGTTAGCCACTCTGAACATAGGAGGTGGGCAAGGCTGGTCAGTAGACTTTTAGAGAAAATTTTGTAGTGGGATTAGAGAAGATGAATGCAGGAGACAATGGATAGAATTGCCATATGCATCATAAATTGGTGGGAAGTGCTCTATTCCTTATTAGATTCTTCTCTGAGTCTCAGTTTACTCATCTTTAAATTGGGAGTGTCAATCCTGATCATATCCTGAGGTAGTCATGGGGGTTAAATAAGTTCAGTCAGAACAAACAGACTACTAATATCCAATAAAATGCTCAATTTTTATCTTCCTATATTTAAGAAGTAAACATACAAATGTGTTTTTTTGTAATATATTAAAGAATGCATCCATTTGTAATGATCATAGTCCTTCCTTTTATTTGAATGTTAAACACTCTTAAAATTCTATGCATTGAACTGTGTTGAGTTCAGTGTGTGAACTCACATCAGTCAGACATGGATGCTAATCCTAAGGCTAACAAAGAAAGACAAGACATTCTCAAGTAACGACTGTGGGAGTTTAGACGGAGTTTCACAAGGGATGTTCAGCTAACTGCAGAGGATATTCACAAGGTAATTACATTCCATGGGCCGACAGGATGGAAGGGGGATGAGCAATTTAGAGGCACAGAGAAAGGAGAGTTAACTTCCATACGCTGCAGTTCGACCGTGTGCAAGGTGGCATAATATTGTCTACATTTTCAGAAAAATATTGTGAAAATGAATGGAATATTATCTCCAAAGCAATTAGAGATGTTTGGAAAGAAGCCACTATGAGAAAATTGTGAGTATATCATTTCTGAAAAGGCATTTTCAAAACAGGTTAGTTTCATAAGGAAAAATAGAAGAACAGATTTGTCTTAAAAGATGTTTTCCGGCCCTTGTAGAATGAGATTGAACACCTTATGTGAATGGAAACCCTTCAGGATTGCTACTATGAAGAGCTGATAGAGATGAGTAAGCTGCAGCTGAGTCACCTGTGGCAAGGAGAGAAGGGGGTCTACAAGATGGAGCGAAAACATAGTGTACAATACTGTCAGGATTTTCTAGAAAAAAGTTAAGATTTTCCTTTCCTTCAGACAATATGTTACACATATGGCAAGTTTCTTAGCTTGATAAACATCTACAAGTAGATAACTTTGAGACAGATGGTAGTTTCAGGACTTTGCCTTATTAATTTCCATGCCATTAGACTGAATACTTCACAATTCAGACGATGGCTCGATTTCTGTTTTGGAAAATCAACAGAATGCATCAGGGTAAGTGACCAAGGGTAGTACTGAAAATACCTCGGTTGCTTTCGGTAACTGATTATTCTGCTGTGAGGGGGACGAGAGGGTAAAGACCAAGCCTTGGGTCTCCAAAAATGGAGACCAGGCCAGAGATGGCATCTCCTGGTCGCTAGTGGGCGCTACACACATGGACTTGTGAGAGGAAGAGAGGAGCAACTTGAGATTGGTGATCTGCTACGTAGGGTTTTTCTACTTCACAGAAATGTCAGAGTATTTTAGCATGTCAGGGAATTAAACGCAAGGCAGGAGAAAACAGTAGGAGGGAAAGCAGTAACAAGTTACTGTTATTTATGCATACATGAAATTCAGTAATTTAAAAGTTTTCACTAGCAGAGAACTAACACACATTAAAAAGGTCACATTAATGAGTGAAGACAGAGTGCAAGCTGCCCCCGCCCCCATCTTGCCCTGCAGGACCAGCTCTCCCATCTCCTCTCCGGTGGGAGTCAGTGTCCTCTGTGCACAGTGCCCAAGGCCTGGCCAGGGACTTCTGCTAGAGCAGGCTCTAACAGAAAATGGAATTCAACACCAAACTGCCATGCCCTTCACTCCAGTCAGTTTCTTTATACATCTTACACAAGCACATTGAGACTCTTCTTGGGAGCACAGGTTTGGAAGATGGATGAATAATTCAAGGAAAGGCTTCAATCTGGGCACTGTGGACACTCTGTATTCTCTGCATGGGGCCGTCCTATGCACTGGAGGGTGTCCAGCCCCATGCCAATACTCTCCCCCAACCTTCATTTGAAGCAACCAAAAGTGTCTCCAGACATTTTTAACTGTCCCCTGGGAAGGAAAATCTTTCCCAGTTGAAAACCAGCACTCTAGATAGGACAGGAAAAGGTAATTGAATGATTGCTACTTCTGGATCCAAGGGAGTATCGTGGTATTTGTAACTGATGGAAGATGTAGACAGAAAATGCAGACTGCATTGCTAAGATCTGTTCCACCAAACAACAACAAATAATGCTGGTGTAGTTCCTGGCATCATAGCAAATGCTAATGTCACAGTAAGTTCAAGAACCCTGTACTGAAGGGACACTCAAACCGCTGATGCAGTTGCAGCTGGCACCACAGGAATATGGACTTCAATTTACAAACCATTTCATACATATTGCTTCATTTCATCCTTATTACAATGTCAGAAAGGCATTAACCCTACTGATGGTTTGGAAACAATACCCTTCTGTTCCAGGATCCCACTAGGATACACCATTGCATTTAATCATCTTATCTCTTTTAATTAGTTACTATGTTAAGTTACAATAATAAATTTCTGATATTGAACCAGACATCCATTCCAAAGATAACCCTACTTGATCACGATGTATTTTTTTGACTTGACAGTATATTATTTATATTTTTGCGTTTATGTTCACCCATAAAGACTGGTCTATACTTCTCTTTCTGGGACTAACTTCTCTAGTTTCTCTATCAAGAGTTATTCTATCTTTTTCCTTGATTCCCTCTTTTTCAGTTCTCTGGAATGGTTTATATGAGAGAAAGGAATAATCTTGGAAGATTTGGAAAAAGTTGACTATATTATGAGCTAGTTATGTTTTATTTTTTTCTCTTTTGGGAGAGCAACTTTTGATTACTTATTGCTTCTTTAGAATGTTTATTGGTTGATTAGGGTTTTTATTTTTTCTTGAGTGATATGATAATTTACATTTTTCTAATAGATTGTTTCTTTCAATTAAGTTTCAAATCATTAGCATAAATTTGTTGAGATTTTAATATTCTTCATGGTCAATTTTGTTAATGTTCTATGAGTACTAGAAAAGAATGTATATTCTCTGTCTACTGGGTGCAAAGCTCTGATCTAGACATCAAAACTCACCTGTTAATTGTGTTGTTTAAAATCATCTAATAATTTTTTTGTCTATTTGGTCTATTAGTTTGTTAGAAGTATGACCTCCACTTCATGGATGTGTCAAATTCTCTTGTATTCTGTTAACTTCATCAACTCTGACCACGATGGTGCTGTACCATAAGAGGAGAGAATTCAAGGAAGTCAGATCTGGGCTCAAAGACTAGATTAACATCTTATCTCCTTAGACAAGAAATAGAATAGAAATACTGGGCAGGGGATGAGCCAGAAGCTGCAGGCCTCCTGACATTCCATTCACAGAGCGGGCAGTGGTGGCTGAACGCTGTGTTTGTGGGAGAAAGAAGAATTACAAAAATCTCTCAGCAAGATGGAGATTAGGATGGGCTTAACACTCAGAGTTAGAGGCTGGACTGGAGCCTTCCATTACTAGAAACATAAATAAACAAAATCTACTGCCTGGTGCTGACTTCCTTGAATTCTCTCCCCTTACGGCTTATCCATCAGTGCTATGTGCTTGGCTCAGCAGGCCTTTGTGTGCAGCAGGGTGGAGGCGTACCGCGCCACCGTGGTCAGAGTTGATGAAGCATTCCAGCAGCAGTACTGATGGTACCCAGAGGGAGTGACTAGCTCAGACTGGTTTGGTTGGGGAAGCCTTCAAGGAGAGGATAGAACTGAGCTGGTCCTGGCAGGACAGACCACATTTGGACAATGCGGAGGAAGCGGTCAAGTGTTGCAGACAGGAGCAACAAACAATAGAGGAGCAAAGAGGAGAGACAGACTAAACTGAGGGACTAGTTAGCAAACAAATCTGGTTAGAACAGAAGATCTATGAAGAAATTAGTAAAAGGCAAATTAGGAAAATTGTTGGGGCCAGATGCTGGACACATTGGGTTTCCGACTCAGTTTTATACCAAAAGTGATGGAAAGATACTGAATTTTTTGTATATAGAAACAGAATGGCTATTATTGATTTAAAGTTTATTTTTGCCAACCACTGGGCTAAGTGCTTTACACAAATTATCTCATATGAGCCTCAAGCAATCTTATGAAATAGACTCTGTTATTATATACATTTGATAGATTAAAACATTGGATTTAGACAGATTAAACAGTTTGCTTGAAATCACATAGACAATGGAGCAAGCTGAACAAGGGTCTGAAAGATACCAAGTTCCTAATTCCTGGAACCTCTAAGTGTTACCTTGTAAAGAAAAAGTCTTTGCAAATGTGATTAAGTTAAGAACGGTTAAATGGGAGATTATCCTGGATTATACAGTAGGCCTTAAATTCAATCACAAGTGTCTTTATAAGAGAGAAGCAGATGAGAGACTTGGTACACACCGAAGAGCAGGAGGCGATGTGAAGACAGAGGCAGAGACTGGGGTGGGGGGTGCAGCCCCAGCAAAGGAATGCCACAGCCACCCGAAGCTGGGGGAGGAGAGGAACTTCCCCGAGAGCCTTCCCTGCGACACCCTGACTTCAGCCCAGTGAAACTGCTGGTGGACAGCTATGCTCCAGAACCGTGAGGGAACACACTCTGCTGGTTAAGCCACCAGGCTGGTGGCTGTTTGTGTGCAGCCACAGGATGGTCATGCAGGCAGTTTGAGGCAGAGTCAGAATATTACCTGCCATTGTAACTCTAGACTCATATTTTCATCAGTACCCTAGTGAAAAAACACTGATTTTGGATGATTACTCTGGAAACGAGTCATAGAACTGAACAAACCAGACAAAGCTAGACCTGGGAGATCATTTAGGCGGCTACAACAGTCACCTAAGTACAACCAAGTATTTGAATTGTAATTAATGTTTCCACTAAATTTTTATTCATTAGTACGATTAACAGGTGGGGACAAAGAATAAATGTTCTAGTGCGAATTACCTTCCCAGGGGATTGCTTATCATGGTGATAACTTAAATGGTTTCTTTGGGTCGAGTTGTCAGATAGTCATCCATGGTGGTAAATGGATATTTTTCATTTATCTCTCAGAAGCCCATTTGTGGCCCTTGTTCTGGTTCTCAAGTTAGGAAAACTTTCAAATCTAAACTGAGGTGTTAAACAGGAAAATACTTAAATTTCTTTATAATTCAAGTAAGCATCATTCACAGTTTATAACTTGTAATTATAAAAACGTTACTGTCAAATTGAGGGCAGGTTCGCAGTTTGCTTTAAGTGTGCGGTGTTT
Organism: Camelus dromedarius; assembly: GCF_036321535.1. NCBI lineage: Eukaryota > Metazoa > Chordata > Mammalia > Artiodactyla > Camelidae > Camelus > Camelus dromedarius. Next base: position 4,891,970 of record NC_087441.1, read on the forward strand.
GGCACTCAGATGTGCAAATTCCCGTGGCCTCCTGACAAGCTCTCTGTCTTCATCTACTCAGCCATTCTGGGCATGGGGCTGCTGTGTCAGGCCCTGAGGCAGGGAGACCTGGGTTCCAAGACTGGAAGAGCCATTTTAGCTGCACTACAGTTTCCTCACCTATCAAATGGCAAAATATCTTGCCTATTTCAAGGTCATGTTGAGAAGTATGTGATTGTTGGTACCATGTCCAGGTACCAAGTGCAGCAGGGTCCTGGGGCCAGGAGCCAGGCACCTGGGTTTGCATCTAACCTCTGTCATTTACCACCAGGGTGACTCTGATCAGTTTCTCAATCTGCAAAATATTTTCCTTCTTTTTAGGTCTGTTGTGAGGGCCAAATGAGTTGACTCTCATGTAACGTGTCTGGCACTAGGGGAGCACTTTATGACTGGCTATTATTGTTGGTATTGTTTATAGCAGGCTGGGTGGAGACCAACACCTGACCTAGAGCACAACTTTGGACCCTGTATCTAGAGAACGCGCTATGATTTTCCTGGGAGTTGAGGGTGTGAGAAGTATGGAGTGAAGGGATCTGAGAGCTCTCTCCAGTGCTGGAGTGTCCATTCCCTTTGCCACATGTGGAATCTTGGGGTTGTTCTTTGAATCAGTGGGATTTTTCTGAGGCTCTTGGTGGGTTAATTCAACACTGCCTGGAAATAAGACAGAATCTTTACTGTGTTCAGAATTGGGGAACAAAGTGACACTGACGACTAGTGAGCAAACAGTAAAGCAGAACAGGAAGGTGCAATTTGAGGAATGTGTTCAAAAGGGGGAAATATATGATGGTCAATGCACATATTGTAGGTCATGGATAGTGATGAAATTTTAATTCGTCTCCAAAAATCTGTGTGGTGTTGCAAAGAATGGGGAGACACACAGGCAAGCCGCAGGCAGATACCGCAAAAGGGAGCTCGTTAAGCCACCGATTCCAGTGGGGACGACACGCAATCTCCTCTCACACTTCAAGGTTGCTGCTGGTTTCAAAGCTGTCCTGAAGGCTCTTTGCTTATTTTTTCTCTCTCAAAATAGTACAAGTGAAAAAAATGCCCTCCCCTTGTATTTGGAAACATGCCTACAAACAGGAGTCCTGTTTCCAACTATGCATTTTCTCAAACAGTGATGTGACCAAAGCCTTTATATTTGAGGCTCTCTATGTTGGTGTTATTTATAGAATTTTTATTATTATAAAATTATTTATTTTTATTATTATAAAATATCATACTTTGAATATTATAGAATATTTTATTATAAAATAAAATCTAAGTTATACATTTAATTATTTAGAATGCATTTTAAATGAAACAAACAAGACCATTTCCAATCTATTCAAGATATCTTAATTCATCACATATGATTCTCTTTAAAAAGTATTTCACTGAATAAATTATTCAAAATCAGTGTATAGTTGGCATAAAATAGATTTTGCATTAGTTTATTCAGTAATCCCTAAACTGGCAAAAAATCAAGGTATATTAACACAGTTTCAGTTATAAATATATAAACCTAGATTATGTTACAAAAGAAATCTAAGGATTGTAGTAAACAGCAAAGTATTTTTAAAAAATGAAGTCTAAACTAAATAGAGCTGTGCAAAACCTTTATGGAAAAAAATTTAAAACATGAATGAAATACAAAATGAACTAAGTAATAGAAATATATAATCTGTGAATGGAAAAATTCGATCATTTAAACATGTCACTTTCCCACAAATTAATCTATAATGAATCCAAAGCAATTCTAAAAAGTAATATCAGCAAGGTTTTCCATAGATCCTGACAAGCTGATTCTCAGCAGCAGAGTGGAGACTGGATCAGACAGTTCTGAAGAAGTAGGTGGAGGGCACATGAACACAAGAGAGGCAGGAAACATGCATGCAGAAAGAGAAGCTGCCTATGTGATCGCGGCCACGGAACAAATCAGTGGGTCAGGGATGGAGCATTCGGTAAATGATATTGGCAAATCACATTCCTATGTCAAGACATTCAAAACTTTTGAAATGGATTAAAGATTAAAAGGTGAAAAACAAAACTTTGAATCTTTAGAAAAAATATACAAGTGTGTATCTATGAACTCAGGGAAGGCTTGTCTTCATCAAGGTCAAAACCCTCAAATCACAAAGAAAGGATTCATGAATCTGATTATATTAAAGTTACACTCTTATTTTTGCAAAAGATCTCATGAATAAGGGTGAAAATTAAATGAAGTCTGGAAGTACACATAACCAGGGAGTAGTAGTCATAATAAATAAAACACAACAAATTGATAAGAATATACAACTGAAGGAAAAAAATGAGCAAAGCATTTAAATAGGCAATTCATAGAAGAGAAATTTGATGAGCTAATATAAGAAAAGATGCTCAGCTTCAGTTGTCATTGAAGAAATAAAATCAAAAGATACCATCTTACACCCATTTGTTTAGCAAAAATTAGAGTTTGACGTTTCAAGTGTCAGCCGGCTTGTGGAGGGACACTTCTCTGCTATAAATGAGCATGTAAGTTGCACAGCCTCTGGCAGTATTTAGAAGAGTGAAAGATGCTCCCAGCTTCCAAGCCAACTTGCGGATATGCACCCGAAAGGTCTCCACGTTATGTATAACAAGAGAAAGGTGGAAGATTTCCTAAACCATTGCTTAAAAAAAAAAGTTAGAAACATTTGCCCAACAATCAACAACATGGATAAACTGGGGTGTATCTATGCAATATACAATCCTCAGTAATTGAAATAAATTAACTAGAATCACACGTAGCAGACAGATCTCAAAATAACGATGCATGAGAAAGCACACTGCAGAATGACATGTACCCTAGTATGCCGTGTATATGAAATGTGAAAACATGAAAAATGTACTATTTATGGTATGGATATGTGTACTGGTAAATGCTGATTTTAGAAAACCTCTGAAGAGAGAGGAGGAGTAATGTAATTAGAGGAGGGGTCCCCAGAGGGTGTCGCTGTTATGTGAAATGATTTTCCCCTTAAAAATCTTGTGCAGTAAGCATGAAAAACTGTAAAGATTTGATAAAAGTGATTGATGGGTACATAGGTATTCATTTCCAGTCTATGTTTTTCTGGATGCTTGAAATATGAAAAAACAGACACGAATCCACTGTTATTATTAGATAGTAATGTAATAGGAAAGCAAATGCTATGCTGCAATTCTAGGAATTAAAGGATCCCCTCCCCCATTCATTTCAGATTTTTTGACCTTAAGATGCACCTTACAATCAAGATGTACATTAATGGAGTATTTTCCCCCCTTAAATGTCTAACAATTCTTGGTGCTTTGACTGTAGTGTTGGTCTATGTTATCACTGATCTCAATCTCTATGTTCTTGAGTATAGAAATGAATTTATGAATCAGGTAATTTGACTGCTTTAAGCTATCAGTTCATTTTTCCAAGAGCAATAAAGGGAAATCTTTCTCCACAGCAGGGCTGGTTCCTTGGGTGTGCATCCTGTGAAGCTGCACAGGCCCACATGCTCAGAAGGGCCCGGTGCTTGGTTTAATGCTCTGCTGTAGTCGTCTTTAAACTCTTAATAACATTATCTTTGAATCTGTGCTCTGTGATTGAAGTGATGGGCCAATGGAGCATGTGCATGTGCAGAGGAGACAGGAGGAAAATGCGTCCTCTTGCCCCATTCTCAGCATTTGTTGTGCCCAGTGGAAAAGGAATTCTGGTGGACTCACGACGTGTGGGGGTCAAGGTAAGCGTTACATCTAAGACTGAATGAGCACGGGCACTTACAGTCCTGAGAGGCCATACTTTCTGTTTGAACTGGAACTTTCTTGGAATGCAGAGAGAAGACAATGGCATTCTAAGACATAAGTAACCAAAGAATCCTAGCATATTCTTTCTTACTCCTGTTACTTCTCTGTGTTAATCAGCAGCTTAAGCTGAAAATGATAACATAGAAAAGGGAGAGACAGGGGGACCCATGCTGCCTTTTCTTTTCAGTCTTTCCATAGTCATCACTCTGCTGAAGGTAGAATATTGGCAGAATATATATGCATCAGGAAGTGAAATAAAATCAGTTGAATTCGTTTAGTGCAAAATTGCTACTGTTTTTGCAAAAACAAAACACACATATGCACATATGAGCTACAGAATACAAATCATGTAATTTCAGTGATTTCACATATAAGTTAGATCTCCCTATGTTTGCATTTAAAATTGGAATTGAAAAATATAAAGATGAATTATAAAATTCATGCTAATAATTTATAGTTTTAATTTGTCTTTAATTAGAATACCATTACTGGGCAAATTAAAAAAAAAAAACCATGACAAACTGAGAAAGAGAGAAAAATATCATGGAAAAAAGGAAAAAAAACTATATTTTAGCTAACAGCACTTTTTCCTACTTTTGAAACAGGGAGTTCCATAGTTTCATTTTCACTGGGCCCCTAAAATTATGTAGCCAGCCCTGCTCTAAAGGCAAATTTTATAGCATCATGCTACCAGTGGTAGAGTCTCAGTGGATAAGCATGAGGAGGAACATGTCTCCTAGAACAGAAGGAAGCAGGTAACAAAGCTGGACAGGAGGCTCCTCCCCTGGGCTGTTCTAATTACATATTTCCTCTAAATGATCTACTTTTGTTTTAGAAGCAAACATAAATCAGACTTCCTTTGCTTGGGAGTTATACACACACACACACACACACACACACATACACAGTTAATTCTTTATCATCATCCAAAATAAACATGGTGTGCAGATTTTTCTTGTTGCAGAGACTGATAGTTGTTCTAAAATCCATTTCCTCTTGTTCGTGAGTGCTCAATGGACTACATTTCCCAGAGTCCTGTGCAGTAAGGTGTGGTCATGTGAGTTCTAGTGAACGGGCATGAGTGTAAGTGATATGTGCCATGCCCAGACCTGGCCTGTTAAACCCTCTTGTTCACCTTTTACTTCTTCCAGATGACTAGGATCATGAGGCTACAAAGAGAAAATGCAGGTGGCTAACAGGCACAAGACAAGATGCTAACATGGCTAATCACCAGGGAAATGCAAATCAAAATCACAATGAGGTATCACCTCACATCTGTCAGAATGGCCGTCATGAAAAAGAACACAAATAACAAATGTTGACAAGAATGTAGAGAAAAGTGAACCATCATATGCTGTTGGTGGGAATGTGGAAAACAGTACAGAGATTTCTAAACAAACTAAAAATAGAACTACCATATGACCCAGAATTTCTACTCCTACAATACATATATCTGAAAAAAATCAACAAAAACACTAATTCAAAAAATACCTGCACCTCAATGTTCATAGCAGCATTGTTTATAATTGATAAGATATGGAAACAACATAAGCGGCCATCAACAGATGACTGGATAAAGCAGATGACTGGATAAAACACATATATATATATATATATGTGTACACACACACACACACACACACACACACAATGGAGTACTACTCAGCCACAAAAAAGAATGAAATTTTGCCATTGCAACAATGTGGATGGACTTAAAGGGTATTATGTTGAGTGAAATAAATCAGACAGAGAAAGAAATACTGTACAATATTACTTATATATGGAATCTAAAAAACACAACAAACTAGTGAATATAACCAAAAAGACTCACAAAAGTAGAGAACAAAACAGTGATTACCAATGGGAGAGGGAAGGGTAGGGGATTGAGAAGTACAAACTATTAGGTCTAAAATAAGCTACAAGGATATAATGTACAACACTGAGAATATAGTCAATATTTTATGACAACTATAAATGGAGTATAACCTTTAAAAATTAGGAATCACTATATTTTACACCTGTAACTTATATAATATTGTACAGCAACTGTAGTTCAATTTAAAAAAATACTAAAAAAAAAAAGAGAATATGACAAAGCCACCACTAGGCTTTGCAACTGCATGGACCAGAGTCCTCCTCTTCTCCCCATTTCATCTGAACTCGACCAGCACTGTCCTCTTAACCTGAAAAATAAACATTCTATTTCTTTAGCCACTGAAATTTAGGGGTGTAACTTTAGCATAGCCTAGCTTAACCTAACTGACACACTTAATGTGAACGTCACATGGGCAAATGCAGCCAACAAAAGTTACCTGGAAATTACCTTCCCTAGTCCCTTTACCTTTCGTCTTCACTAATCCTAGGGAACAATTTTTAAAATCGTATTTTCCTAGTGTACGTCCAATTGATATTATTTGAATTGCACTTGGAAATAAAGCTTTTGCCCCAAAATTAATGTTAAACACAATTAAGAGTTATTTAGGGGTTTTTCTTCTGTACTTAATAAATGCCACTCAGAGCCCAGAAGTAATTTATCAGTTGAGTATTGTTCCTGCCAAGGAGATGTTGGAGTGGGTGGTGACAGAAGTCCCAGGTTCTCCTCCCGGATATGCTGATCACTCGTAAATTTCAATGTCTAGCTTTTGTCTCTAAGAGGGCACTGCTATCAGCTTTGCTGGATTATCATAAGGCTGTATTAACCTCAGGGCACATGCAAACTGCTTAGTAAATCTTACAGGAAAAGTAATATAGAAAGAATAATATTCTAGTTGTTTTACTTTAAATAGAAGTTGGGAATCAAAAGGGAAATTTGTTCTCATCACTTTATAAATAATGATTCTTAGTATTCAGATTCTTTTCCTTTTCCTTGCAAGAGATCGTTTTATTATACTAAGATGGGAGGTTTCTTCTATTGTTTGAGTAGCTGATTGATTAAATTTATTGATAAGCACATTCAAAGGTTTGCCATTAAAATAACCATTCTAAAACAAAATATATCTTTATTAGACTTCTAGTAAGTGGCATAAATAAAACCAGACATACTTGTGAAAATAAATTAAATATACTTTATCTTAAATAAAATAAATCTTATTTTTAAATCCATAGAGATTTAACTTATTAGTAGTTTAAAATAAATATTCTGTAAAATAATATTATAATGTATTACTTATATTTAACTAGACAAACCAAATCATGTCTTTCTGAAATAACACTATATGCAGTAAAAGTTGCGTGTAAATGACCGAGCAGTAATCTGAATATAAGCTGTGTTTTCTGTATCTGTGTTTTGGGTCATTTAAGATACAGCTGATGCAAAATATTAAAAGAATAATTAAACAAAATATTGAATAAGTTTATTGAGCACATACCATGGGCAAAGTATTGTGGTGGGGTTATGTAAAGGGATAAAAGGACTTTCAAAAAAATGAGAACTTTACATCACACCTGTGTGGAATTTTACACTCCTAATGACACACTCACATGTCCTGTCTTCCCCCAACACTTCGGTGAGCGAGCTAGCCTCACCTCACAATGAGGACACAGCATTCAGCACCCACTCTATTAGTTTCCTAAGGGTGCTGTAAAAAAGTACCATGAACCTGGTGACTTAAAACAACAAACATTATTGTCTCAGTCCAAAATCTCTGCAGTATCTAATGGAATAATCTGTTTTGTGCCTCTCTCTAAATTCTGGGGTTGCCAGCAGTCCTCAGTTTGTAGAAGCATCACTCTAATGTCTGCCTCCATCTTCACAGGGGGCTCTTCCTTCTGGATATGGCTGTTTCTGTGTGTCTTCTCCTCTTCTCATAAGGATACCTGTCACATTGCATTAAGGACCCACCCTACATCAATTACACTAATTATGTCTGAACAACTCTGTTTCCAAATAAGGTCATATTCTGAGCTTCCAGGAAAGATACAAAATTTGGGGGACACTATTCAACCCAGTACTCCACCTACAACATTTCTGTCTGAGTGGAGCTTCTTTACGGCTCTCCATCCAGGGAAGAACAGAATTCTAGGCCCAGGACCCACTGTGCTCAAAGGCGAGGCAGAAGTGCTTGCTCAGTGTAGTTGAAGCTTGGCTCAGGGGGTGGAGGGTGAGGACACAGGTGTGAGGGGCGGGGATCAGTGGTGGGAGAGGATGCTAGAATGGCAAATGTGACTCGAGTGGGGCAAACTTTGCAAACCACCTAATAAAGTTTTGACATTATTGCAGGGGAGTCATTGAAGGGTTTTGATGGAAAAATGGTGAAGGTGGTGGGGTCTGTAAGATACTGGTTAGGAGCTGGTTAAGATGGTTGAAATTAGTGGCAAGCATTTGAAATAGAGTGTTAGAAGAGAAAGTGAGAAAGAAAAGAAAGAAGATTGACATAGGAAAGAAAAAAATGGGCAAAAATTAGCTATTGACAATCTTAAGGTGAAGGGAGGAGGAAAAACAAAGGGAAACACACAGACGTTGGGCCCAGAAGACCAGAGAAAGTGAGAGCTCTCCTGACAGGCAGGTGAACGTGGCATAAAGTCCAATTTTGTCTGTTTACTTTCTTTGGCTTCCCTCCACCCACGTGAGTTGCTAAATACAACAACCCTTCATCCCAATGGGATATACGTAATCAAGACATGCAGAGAACCAAGTAACTCTGTGATTATAAAACTATACAACTCCATTATTTTCATTGTCCTTTGACTCCTTGCCTAAGGCACTGTTATTTTGTCTTTTGCGTTTCTCCTTTTAATTCTTTTGTTCTGCTAGTTCCCTAGGAGCTGTTAAGAGACTCTAGATGTATATTCTTTCTTCGGAAGATGACGCTTATTCCAGAGTGGTGATGATCCTTTCATCTTTTTCTTTGTCTCTTAATTTACTAGAATAATCTATCCCTTCTCAACTATTTTTTTAACAAGCACTTACATAGCATTTACTATTTGCCAAGCACTGTTCTAAGCATCATATAGTATAAACCCAATTTAATTTTCATAAGCAAAACTATGTGGTAGGTACTGTCACCCACATTTTGTGGATGAGGAAACTGAGGTGCAGTGAGGTTGGAGAAACTTGACCACAGGTAAGTGGCAGAGTCTGCGCTCCTCACCACGGCCATGCTGCCTTGTGGCAGTAGGAAGACCAAGGTTGCTGACCAGGACAGCATTTGTTTATCTCTAAGACCTGGCAGTCACTGGATGCAAAGCACAGTGTAACCTCTAATCCTAAGAAAACAAGAAACAGTAACAATTTTGAAATGTAGCTACTATTTAGAGTGAATACATGTCAAGAATAGAACTATTTCTGATGAGATACGGGACTGGTAAATTTTTGGTCTGGGGATGAGGGCTGCAGTTTCACAGCTGTGTCTCTCACAGGCTCACCTTTGGCCCAGTGGCACAGACATGCCATCTCTTGGCGGCAGTCACAATAAACCTGGACACACACAGATGACAATTTCCTATGATGAGACTAAATCTGACTCCAAAATTATTAACATTATGATCTCAAAGTAGTGGTCCTCAAATTCAGGCGTGCGTAAAAATCACTTGCAGAATTTGTTAAAGTGTAAATTTCAGACCCTTGGCCTCGCTTCCCCCCAGATTCTTGTTTAAGGAATGTGTTAAGTCCTGGGGTGCTCTGCTCTTAAACAAGTGTGATGATTCTCAAGACGTTTGTCCAAGGGATGGTTTAAGAAGCACCATTAGAGCCTGAGGTACTGGAACCATCTATAAGTTTAGGTATTTTCCTCAATATTTTGAATTATTTTTAGAATATTTAGAATTCTCTTATATCTAACGTTTAATACATATCATCTAAGTTTCTGCTAAAATAACAGATGGTATGAGAGATCTATCAAATTTTATTTGTGAGGTCTGAAAATTGTAAGTTCTTTAAAACATACTTAAAGATTGATTACTTCTGGAAACTTGATGACACGGACAAAAACAACTTTCCATGAGGTAAATGTATCCAAAATCCATATTGAGTTGGAAGTTTCCCCATCAGTTATGCATAATCTGTACGCAGTTTTGGCTGAGGACAGTCTGAGACCTTGTCTGTGATTATTCTAAAAGGCACGAGGTGCGAGAATCTCCCACAAGCCATGTACATGATCTGTCGGGGTTTCGAGCCTTGGAGCTGGAGTGTCCCTGCGCTGGCGACTTTCTGTTTCATTTCAGCAGTAAATTAAGTTATATAACTTGCAAGCATATAGCTCAATTTTTTAAGAAGCTCAGTCTGCAGACAAGAGAAATGACAAAGGCACCCTCAATTCACTTTCTCCACGATGGAACCCCTTATCAATCAGTTCCTGTCCGAATACCAAACTCCAACAGCCAGACCGCAGTGGCTGAAGGTGTTTGTGTTTCTCCTCCTAATACACTTCGTGCCTTATTTAAGTAATTAGGTTTTCCCTTGCTCAGCTACTCCTGACAAGAACTAAATTATAATTCTTTAGGGGGATGTTTAAATTCATTCTCCATTTACAACTGAGGGCAATTTCTCAGCCCTGCTTCTTGTTCCGAAGAAAGCCTAGATTAATATACCGGGAATTAAGCTTTTGCTCTAATTCCTCAATTTCATCCAATTTTAAGTGGCTTTTCTGAGCATATAGAACCATCTTCTTCAGATAATCTCACCAATTTTGGCATTTTAGAACAATTACACTTTAAATTCAAAAACCTTCTGGAAATTGAAAATGTCAAAGCTCTTTGAAAAATAATAAATAGCAATCAAGGAACAAAGGGATATTAAAAAATACATAGCACATATTCTAAACTTCATGTTATGAGATGGGTTACAAAAGCAAGTGAGACATTAAAAATATATACATATGTAGTGAGGAGACAAAAGACATAATACTCGAACATGATGTCTTAATTTAAAAACAATTAGCAGGCTTTAATCAGGCTTACTATGCATTTCAAATACAAGCGGGCTTTGCAACGGGCACATGGTGTTCAAGCGACAGGACAGAACCCAATGACAAGGCAGACCATCATAAGCCATTTCTGTAAGCTGTAAAGGTAAGCACTTCTTGCATATGTATTATGAACAGAACCTATGCTTTTCTGGGTATGGTCAAACCTCTTGCTACTTAAATGTGACTGACCTAATTCTACAGTCATGGAAAATAAAACTAATAAAAATCAATCCAAACAAGGAAATACAAAGTGATCTGAAGGTCCTTATTCTAGAACAAGAAATATTTACTGGGCTTCCACTACATGTAGGTGGTGCTGAGGCCACGGGATAAACAAGACAGACGACCCTTCCTTCATGGGGCTTAAAGTCTCGGGACAATGAAGTCACAGCCAGTGTCCTGCCATAGAAATTTGAACTGACAAAAGGACCAGTTGAAGCATAGGTTATTTTTTATAAGTGGCATAAAAAGGCTCGAGTAGTAGTAGGCTGAGGCAATCTGCTCTTTAAACTTCATAATCTGACAAAGTATCATAACTGAAAAATATTTGTCTGAAATAGGATGTCTTTAATAAATGCATCTATTTTTCTTTCTGTAACCCCCAGGAAAAAGAGGCCAGTCAGAATGTTGGAAAACATATCTTTTTTGCTAAATTTCACTTACTCTGTTGGTATCAGTTTTTATATTCCATGAAAAAACAAAAGGAAGGCACCATTATGGTTTGAGTCTGCAGCTTCCTCTGCATTGTACTAACGTGACTGAGGATGCCCTGCAAGTTCCAGCCACATAAGGATTAAGAGTTGGTGGGGGTGGGTGGGAAGGGCACGTCCTCCTGTGCATCTGACCTGAGCCGGGATGCAGCCCAGTCTGCGGCCCATCCACAGGCTCTCCCCAGTTTACACCAGCGCCCCTCCGGCAGCTAGGGGCTGAGAAAAACAATAAACATGTGAATACACAGGCATTCTGAACTTGCCAGCACCCTCATGCTCTTCTCCTTTCTGTCTTGGTCTATGCCACTTTGCTCTGATCATTATCTTGGGTTTTAATTTTTAACAAAATCTAAATATATTCACTCATAATAGGAATGGTTTATATGAAGTTATTTTATTTTCATCTCCGCAGTGCCCTTTTAGATTCTCTTGCCACTGTTTTATGTGCCGTATTTTAATTTAATTGAGTACGTGTAGAAGAAAGGTGAAGCTTGAAACACTGGATGTCAGAAAGACTGGGAGAATTACTGTGACCTGTCTAAACTGCATTTGCTCTGTTCCTTTTGTAAATGCCCTCGTAAATACTGAAGACAATCTCAGGTTCAGTGCTGTGTAAAAATAAAATGTCACAGAAATTAGTTCTGTAAAATGAGAAGAAGTGGAAGGAGTCATCTAGAGGAATTAAGTGTATTCAGCAGACACCATGTGGTGGCTCTGGCGCCTGGTCTCAAGGTCAACCATTCCAGCAAAAGGTGTAAGGCTTAATCCAGGGGTTAATGAGACAGTACTTCACACATGCTGCTTGAGTAAAACTGCATACTGTCGTATTTTGGCACCTTGCTGTAAATGAAAGAATTGATTGGCAAATTTTGATTAAAATAAGTGTCTCTCACCCAGCCAAACTCCTCCCGCACTGCCTGTTCATCCAGTATTGCTGCTATGCTAGAATACATGTAACTGTTTCTGCACGTATGTGCCCACATACAAACGCATTATCTATTGGATAAAAATAAAAGCTTGCTTTCCTTTTGTCCTCCAATGTGTGTGTATGCACATTTTATCTTACAATAATCAGTGGTTCTTTTTTCGAAGGCAGAATGTATATCTTAATTTATCAAAACTCCATAGCTTTCCATTCTCCTACTGATAAACATTTAGATATTTTACAAATCTTTACTATTTCAATGACATCTCTGTTGTTATTTCCAAAGGACAGTTGCCTAGAAGTAGAGTCTAGGGGTGGTGCAAAATGGACACTTAAGACAAAAGTGTTAAACTATCTTTCAAAATATGGTGCCTATTTGCCATCTCATCAGCCGCAAACAAGAGTGTTTGTTTCTAAGAATCTCATAAAAACTAGAGGTCATATCTCATTGTGATTTTCATCACTTTGCTAATTGTTAACTGCTGACCATCTCTTTGCTCTTTTTGATTATTTATACTTCTTCTCTGAACTGCTTCTTCCTGTTGGGTTGTTTGTCTCTTGTCTCTATTTAAGAGCTTCTTGTATTTCTGGTGTTAAGCCTTACTATTTTGTGTATTGAAATTATTTTGTTCCAAATTGCCATTTGTCATGGAGCTCTGTGTTGGGTTGTTTCTCATTGTATACAAGATTTTAGCTTTTATATAGTCAGATCCATCAATCTTTTCCTCAGTGCCTCTTAGAGTTTGTGTTGTGGTTAGAAGCACCTTCTCCATTCTGATACTATTTTAAAAAAATGATCTTATATTTTTCTTCTAGTACTTTTATAGTTTTACTCTTTTACACGTAAATCTTTGCACTACTTCAGAAGTTATTTGTGGAGTGCTGGGAGGAACACATCCTGACTTTATTTTCTTCCAAACAGAGATGAATGAACTCAATTCCATTTATTGGATAATTCAGCTTTTCCCTACTGGTGTGAAATGTCACCTTTACTGAATATCAGATTCTCATATACTTTGAGATTTGTTTCTGGACTCTCCACTGTTTTCTACCAATTCATCTTTCAATTTCTGCACTATTTTATTTTGAGTAGGGGAAACACTTTCTTCTCCTTTATCTCTTCCTCCTCCTTTATATTTTCTAAATATTTCTTTGCTGTTTTTCATAAGAATATAATTCATAGGAGTATACATTTTGGAGTGTATAAAAGATAGAACTTCTACAAATTTACAGAATGCTTATAGAGAGGATTATTTTGGAGTATCAGAATAACAGCTGTTCAATAGTTACCACCTTATTATTTATCGCAGAGCTTACACTAGGCGGTGCAAAGGACATCCTATAATTATTCTGCTTTTGGAGGGTTCAGCGTGTAAGAAGCATTTGTCCTCCCCATTAGTTCTGAGCCCCAGCCTCCTTTCTCCACTCTCAGTTGCCCTGCTCCAACTTCCATTCTTGTGTAGGATCCCATTCTTGTGGAAGCTCTGGACATTTCTTTGTAGGGTCAGAGCCTCCTTCCATCTGCCTCTTTTTGAAAGAGTTCTTAAGAAAAATAAAGTAAAATAATTTTATATTTGGTTTCATTATGATCTATTAAATTAAGATTCAACTAGAAAATTAATTCAAAGATTTAATCAAGATAATATATGTGGCCATTTCCATTAAAAAAAGCTGGACATCAGGTTCTATAATTAGAAAGCTTTGCTCTAATTTAATATCATTTCTTTGAGAAAAACCAAATTCAGTATATTTTTTTTTCCAGTTTTGACATTTGTTTCCTAGATAGCAGGGTTTTTCCTGCATCATATTAGCAAATATATAGGATTAACTTATGTTCACATGACCAAGGTTACATGGTTGGCTCTAGAATAGAAGACTTTTAACTGAAGACTCACTATACGTGGTCTTAGATAATGGAATATGTGTTCTAAAGTCATATTTTACTCTGAACATTTTTCCAAATTAAAAGCAAAATTAAAAAAAGCAAAATTGATAAAATTGTTTTAGAGTTGGTCTTTCCCCCTTTTTTTCACTTGCTACACTTCCAATTTTTTTTTCTTTTAAAAAATATAACAGTTCTAGTGGGATGAAGATGGAGAACACAAACAAATCAGAGTCAGAAGTACATTACTAAGTCAAAGAAAAATGTGTAAGCTTGTCTACTTTTTTTTAGGACATTATCTAAATGTTCTGAATGTTTTATGCTGGGGAATTTTTATTCTTCCCAGCTGAGAAAACAGAGACCAACTGCAATGCTTACAGTAGTCATCCAAAAGAATGAGAAGCAGCATCAGTAGAAATGACCACTAATGCAGCACCTTCTTTCCCCAAATAACCTTTTGCTTTTATAGATTAACAACAAAAAAGATTGCCAACAAGAATGAAACAGATGCTTTACAAAGTTAAAACAAACTCAAGAAGACGAGTTCCTCTAACTGAGACGTGAGATGAAATTCACATAGTAGGTGCAGTGAAGCAAACACAGGAGTGCCACCTCAATGCTGGGTCAGCTGGAAGCGAGAATTACAAAAGAGATTATCAAATCTATGAGATGAAACCAAACAAAAGTGATGCCCTTCAGTCTGCGTCACAGAAGTCCCGTAGTAGACAGATATTCATCAAACAGATGTGACATATGCTAACTTGTAAGTAAAAGGCTTTGTAGTATTTAGCAAAGACATAAGAGTACTCAGTGACACTAAGATGTAAAGCTGCAGCAATGTGACAGTCTTGCCCAAGGAATGGAAAAGAAAGAAAAATGATCAGATGCATATAGTGCTATATAGTTTACAAAGTGCTTTATTATATGTGCTCTTCACAACAAAATAATTATTTCTATTTTTTGATTAATAAACTGACTTGATGAGGTTAGATATGTGGTTGAAAACTCAAATTTCAGGCATTCATTCACCCCTGAAAACATTTACTGAGTCAGATGTGGGCAAGTGTAGCCATCTTTTAAACTTGTAGTGACCATGTTTTCAAACTTTGACTTTGGAAAGTAGAAGGCTGTACCTAACAGTTGAATTTAGAACAGTTTCTATTTTATTTATGGAGCAACACTTTGGCCTTGAAGACTAGAGGTCTAACTTCCTGGCATTTGGCAGAAGGAAGGAGTGCCCAGGGTCTGGTGAGGTGTGGTGTGGTTCCCATGACAAAGGAGTGGGCGCAGGCCTGGTAAGGTCTGGTCTAGCTCGTTTCCCCACACGATGGGGATTCTTTGAGCTCCTTCATTACCAGAGCTCATCCAGGGATGCCACCAAGATCAGCTCTTAAAAACTCTTCAGTTGCAAAATTTTGTCTAAAATCAGTACGATTCAGAAAGTCCACAATGTGAAAAAGCTGCACAAGTAGAACTACTTTGATGGTAGAAGAGGAGGAAGTACAGGCAGGGTTCCGCTGTGCACAGAGTGAGTGTTCAAATGGTGACTAAGCGAATGTCTGTATCTCTGCTCGCCCTCCTGGCCAACTTTATTAACTTGTTCCATGTCCCATTAGCCCAGGGTACCCCTCTATGCTATGTGAGGACCTTCACACTCTAATAGAATCTTCTGATGCTAAAATGCCTCGCCCTGACGGAGCCACTAAAGTGAACGTTTCACACGCTGAAGGTGAGGCAGCTAAGAATAAATGAAATGAGCACGTCACACGTTCTTGGTTTGTTCACAGGGGCAGGTGCACAGCTGAAGAAAGGGGGCTCCCCTAGATGCGCTGCAGCGTACAGCTGATGCTGTGGGAAGGCCAGCGGGAGTTACAACGTAGCAGAACTTTCCAAAAATAGTTGAATACTAGGTCAGTCCCCACTATAGCTTTTCCCTCTTATCTTATTTCTCATATTTTTCATTCCAGAACCACACAAAACCCAGCCTTTCCGCCTACGACCCTACCTTTTCTGGAAACAATTTCAAATCATGACCTTATTATTGAAAAGGGCCTTATTATTTTTCTTATGCCATGAATGGGAAAACTAAGACTCTACACAATGTGTCTTAGAAAGGAAGCTAGAGGCTGAACTGACACCAGAAATGGGGACCATCTGGGGGTCTCTCAAATACGGAGATACAAAATGAATGCTGGACTGAGCCCCCAAACATAATTCCAGCATGTAAAGGTGTAAAACAAACAAATATATAAAAGGATATTGAAATTACAATTAAAATAGAAACTTCTTTAGGGGGGATTGTTTCCTCAGCAATTCTCCTGCCTTTGACTACCTACTGCCACCACTAAGATACTACTGAAGTGGCATCTGGGCATCCTTGAGTCGTCCTAACCATCTTCAGTAATTTATCCCTATACAAGATTCTTAAATGAGAAGCGTAGGTTACAGTCACCTTTCGTCTGTTCGTATTTGTAAAGGTTACACTATAAAGCGTACTAGGTTTCATTATTCCACAGTGAGTGTATGGCGCCTCCAGATGGTGCTGAGTTGCTCCCAACAACCTCCCTGGGTTTCTTCTCAGCCTCCCACAGGCACAGCACTAGTCCCGTTGAGCTGGGCACCCCTCCCCGATGCAAGGCCGGGGAGAGCCCGTTCTGTACCGGGTACGTAGTCCTCCCCAGGTGCTGGGCAGAGCTCTGAATGTTCTGCTAATGTTAATTCCATCCGAGAAACAGACTTGGTGGGGTGAGTATGACGCGTATCCCACCGTCACAGCAGGACCGTGGAGACCCGGGTAAGTTAATCGGCTTGCCCACGTACCTCATGGCTGCTGAGAAGTGCGGCTGGTGTTGGAAGCCAGGAGTCCGGCTGTGGGGTGGGCCCTCAGTTGTCCCCTCTGTGGCCTTTCGCCCTCCCAGTTACACGGCCATAGTTAGCCTTCCCCGAGAGAGCCTCGCACAGTGGCACTGGTGCAGCCTTGCCTTGGAGATGTGACCTCCTGCCCTTCAAAGAGCCGCGTGAGGGCTCTGCACGAGCAGGGCCCCCAGTGACCCAGTGACACCTTCCCTGCGCTGAGCCCCTTGCTGGCTCTCATAACTCCAGCTGAGTGACCCAGGAGGGTGTCCTGCAGAATAAACTGGGCTTTTTGAACTTTTCCAAGGAAAGGATATAAGAATAGGTCAATGAAAGTATGGAAGACTTTATCTGTTCTGTCTTTAGAGTTTTTCTGAGTCTCTTTGCAAGGGTCACTCGCCCACAAGTTTGGGAAGAAAAAGGGAGGTGGATAGCATCGCAGACAGAGAATCAGGCTCTGCCCTTGAACGAACACTCTCTGGAGCATCAAATCGCCAAAAGATATAACCCTTAGAGGCAGATTTCACACAGAACTTCTGTTACCTTATTAAGTCAAACAAGTTAGAAGCCATATGTCTCCTAAAAAATGGAACATATTTGTTTACAAATATACATAGTAAGTGACAAGATGTATAGAAAATAAATATGACACCCTCCGAATTTCAAAACTAGTTTTTCTTTACTAAGTTATCTAATGAAGTAGGTAAGGTAAAATTACCCTAAACTGAAAAAATATCAAATAACACTTTTCCTTTAAAAGGCTCATAAAAGAGGTTCTATAAGTAAAATACAGTTGTTATGCAGTAACCCTGTTTGCCTAAATTTCTGTCAGTTTTAAATGGCTGTTGTTTACATAAGTTAGCAGTGTTCTCTTGAACAATGAGGAATGGATTCTCACATCTCCCCAGCTCTGCCACACACCGGATGAGGAGACTTGAAGTCAGCAGCTCAAAGGACAAACTGTACTGTTGCCCCTGTCACTCTGGAAAGCTAAGTTATGCACGGATAGGACGCGCTGGGAGTGGACGACACACTGCTATTCATATACCCTTTCATTCCGGAATCTGAAACTATTCTCCGGGTGTCACCCTAATGGGTAGGTAGGTGGCAAGTATTCTTTTCCTCTCCGTTGCACAGTGTATAAATACCTCAGCAGGCAGTGCGCTCCGAGGAAATAATTACTGTTCTCACCACTGTTTCCCCAGTGACGCTATCTCGTGCCACGTAATGAACTACTGACAGAGTCAATAGCAGACCTCAGGTTCTCTACGTGCCATTTAAGACTAGACATGTATCTTAGCCTTCATCACTGGAAGAGGCTGAGTTCCCTTCGACCTCATTCTAGTTTTAAAAAGCTCCTAAATGCGAGTGATTCTGTGCCTGTAGACTAAGACAAGGAAACGTCAGTGCATGGTCCTGTCCGTGATCTTGTCTTTCTCTCCCCAGCTGAACCATTTGAAAGCCATATGATCTAACTATGGCCCCATGTAGTGACCTTGACTCCCCTTTTCACTGGGCACTTTCCCTTGAAACCTGAGAATGTCCACTCCTTTCATGACCTTTCTGATTTCTGGGAGGCCCTCAGTGCCCACCCCTCTGTGTCCGATAGCAAACCTCCCTTCTGGGGTCTTCTCCAGGCTGGAGCAAGGAGCTGAGGCCACGGCACCGGGCCACTCAGGAACTCTGCTCCTGTCCCTGGCTAGAAGGGGATCAGTTCACAAGTAGAGTTGGTATTAGACCATGATGCTAACTTCCCAGGGGGACCCTAAAAAGATGATTCTAGAAAGCAATGGATGAGCATCCCCTGAATTCATCCTCCTTTACCCATATTCTGAGTTCATGTCTTGTTCAGTTTACGCCCTCTACTTTGGCATTCTCATGCACCTCCCAGATAAGTATTCCCTCTGTGGGTGACAGGGACGAAGCCGGCAGGGTGGCGGGCATGCAGGACCCGCCCTCCCAGCTCCCTCCTGCACATGTTCCCTCCGAGGTCCCAGCAGCATCTCTAACTCAGGCATGTCCAGATTGAGCTCCACTCCCCGGCCCCTCCTCTTTCTTTCTGTGCTCCTCCCCACTGGAAATGGCGTCACTCTCCTAACACCCAAGCCTTTCACAGTCATTTCCGAGTCATCTGCACCCCCATAATTTATCATCCATTAGTTTGGCTGATTTGTCCACCACCACCTCTCTGGCCTTTTCCTCCTCTCCATTCTTTCAGTGCGAACTGGTGTTCAGGCCCCGAGCCTCTGACCTAAATCATAGAAATCACAACTCAAGCAAAAACCTACTCTCACTTGTTTCTTTCAAAAACCTTCTCTAAGCCAGAAGTAGCCAACCAGGGGCACTCTACTCACACTGTGGTTCTGACTCTGATGGCTCATCACTTCTGATTATAAAAGACAGTCTTCCGACCCGAAGCACCACCCTCTCCCCAGAAAGCCTCCCTGACCTACCGAAGTGGGAGGGAGCGTGGGGACCACGGTCCCAGAGTCAGCCCTCGAGGAGGACCCCACACATCCACCGGCACACGTGGTTTCCTTCCACGGGCTGCTGCGCCTCGGGTTACACAGCGGCTGAAGCAGGCAGCCTGCCTGGGGGTGTGGGCACTACGACAGGCCAGGATGTAATGACTGAATCCCGGAGGCAGGCAAGGAGCTGAAACTGAGTGCGAGACACCAGTTTTATTTTAACCTCGCAATTTCTCCAGAGTATGGATTCTAGAGTTGAATGGCATGTGGAGTGGGTGTTACTTGTAGGCATGTGATGCCTTTGCTATAAAACTCCACCTTCATTCTGCTTATTTTTATTTTCAACACAAGTCAGTCAAGTCAGTAGGCGGCTTTCAGCTCTGCCCAGGTTGCCTTCTCCCCCCGCCCTCCCTATAACATTTTGCCCTATCCCTCAGGTTAGGGGATTATGGGCTGATACAGCCTGTATGCCTTCAGTGTGGTGACAATCAGTTCGCTCTCAGAATCCATCACTCTTATGATGCCTTTCTGATTAACTAAAAAACATTTGCCATCTACATAGCTTATAAATCTTCACCTCTGGGCAATTTTAACATCAATGAAGTATAAAGCATCTCTGTTTTTCCCAAGGTCCAGGCGAGTCCCCTGGAAAATAAAGTACATCTTCCGCTGTGCTGGTCCCACAGCCAGGCTTCAGCACAGAACCCACCCCGGCACCCCAAGGCCGTATCTTCCTTTCCCATGCAGCTCTGGAGTCCAGCACACAGTCAAACATCGGTTTTTGAAATCCAAGGTTTCTAGTTATATGTAGGGGATCTGGATGACTTACTGATTATTTCAGTGGTGGATTACAATCCTAAAATGTCCATGTCACTAGGATGTCACTGACTACTATTCAGAGAACTTTTTTAAAAAAAAATAGGTTTATGAAAGTCCCTTGAAAACCTTGGCTAGCCTACCATTATTGTCTAAGAGAAATTCTTACCCAAGATGAAAATCCAGTAGGCCGCTTCCACTGCCCTCCCCATAACTCTCTTGCCCACGCAGTCAAACACTGTGTGTTCAGCTATGTCAGTAATGATGAAAACGTGAGGGTCATTAAGAAGTATGTTTCAACTGCTTGCTTTTAAAAATTCCTTAATGAATTTAATAATTTGATACAGGTATTACCCAAATAAGCAAACCCAAGTGAAAACCTGGATTATCAGAGAAGAAAAATAAGGGTGTAGAAATTCACTTAAGATTCAGAATATGATTCATTTTTGGAAATGAGTGCCCCTCAGGCATTTAAATATATGATTCAATTTGTTAAAATTTGATTTACATACTATGTGCCAGGAACGCGTTTATTAGATAAAGTGAGATACACCTAAGCTTGCAAGCACAGTCTCCAAAGAGAACTGGTTAATACAGTTAGAATAAAAATAGGAAGGAGCAAGAGCCAGGCTTAGCATGAAATCTCACAGATTATTTCAAAAGAACTCAGTTACTGCATTAAAGAGTACAGAAATCACAGGAATGCTCTGTAACAATGCAACATTGAGACAGCCATCAGTTCTCTGACACCAACCATAAATATGCTTCAAAGAAAGGGGGTTGGAAAAAAAACTCCTTGAATGCACTTAATTAGGCACTTCAAACCAGAGCAGAATGCATCCTATCAGTTTTAAGTTTATGCAGTTATTAAGCTTGAACGTTGAATATTATTTTGCCGCAGGCAGTTCAACGAGCTGTGTGGATGTTGTTTGCATAAATGCCTCATTATGCATAAATGCAGCAGGAGCACCCTGCATTTACTTCACATTTGTGAAAAGAACCTCCTTATCAATAGCATCGACATCAGTGTTCCTCAGCCTGCAGTATGGAAATCTCATTGATTTTGCCAGTGTTTACAAGAGGATCATGAAACCCAGAAACGATTGATTTCAGCAGCTCAAGTATGAGATGGAGCGAGCCACTGCGATGACTTACAGTGGAAAGGGGGGGGGGCAGGGGAGCTCTGCAGTGAGAACCAGGTCCTCCCTTTCTCGGGTTCTGCAGGGAAAGGCTCTGCACAAAGTGGGCGGTGAGACACGATGGGAACAAATTATTTGACGATAAATGACAACCAGCTTTGAGGATGAAGAGAAGGAAAACAGACATGAGAAGTGGAAGGAGAGTCTGTGTTACAGAGAATGTCTACCAGGCATCATGGACCACTCCTGGTGTGACCTACTTGAGGACCTATTTATTCTTCCCACTTGCTTGCTGAGGAAATACACAGAGAGACTGAATGACTCACCCAGGGGCATCCAACCCACCAAGACAGAGGGGTGACTGAGCCCAGCCCTCCTGATCAACTATGCAATGCTCCTTTCAGAGCTTGCTGCCTTCATTTTCTTTATCTCAGTTGGCTCATGCCAACGCAACAGGTCTGCAGGGCGGATCTGCAAAGTGCTGCCACAGAGTCCATCCAGTGGCTGCTTCAACAGATTGCTAGAGGAAGATGTGCAGACAGGATGTTGTGTAGTTCCTCTCTCACCCTGAACACGTGACCCGTGTTGTTTTGGCTTCCTAGGAGCTCCACAGGGAGGAGAGGGGTGTGAGCACCAGGGGTCTCGGGAAGCACAAAGCAGAGCCGCTGCACTCTCCAGCCTGGCTGGGTGCTCCTCAGGATGTCCTAGGAGAGGCGTGCAGCACAGGGCCTCCAGCCGTGGGTGCCCGGCACTGTTGGCTGCTCTCATTGGCATCATTGGCATGATCTCTTTGAACTTATGAGATGAGCTTTTATTTGTTCAAGTTCACTATTCTATATTTGGTGTCCGGAACAGTGCCTGGCACATACAAAGCATTCAGTAAAATACATGAATGAATACATGAATGAGTGAATGGCTCTCTCTATAACATGTGTATGAGGGGCAGCAAGGACCAGAAAGCTTATCCACTCAGCCTGGCTTCACAGTGCTGCATAAAGAGCTGAAACACAGGTTAGCAGCCTTTGACAGACTACTTACATTTCTCTCTGCCCTTTCTCTGCCTGAATCCATGAAGACGGACCTACATTTTTTCTTTTTTCTAGATTGTTTTCCCCATAAATACACCTTCTCACAACTCCAACCAGAACATAATCTCTCCACACTAGAAACATCAGTGATCATGCTTCGTCTTGTGCTTTTCCTGTCATCCGTATAAAACTAACATTCATCGTTGATGTCCCTCCAATCATCCAATCACGTACTTGACTTTGTGAGAAATCTCAGTCCCCAACTTCCTTCTCACTCTCACTGTGGAGGAGGCAGGTTCTTGCTTGAATACGTCTTCAAGAACAGCTTCCATAGAACCACAGATAAAGTCACATGCAAAGCAAAGAGTTTTTTTTTTTTTTTAATTAGAAATCCCTTCTTGTTTATCTCTCAACATTCGGCGAGTTGACATATTTCTTCTTCCATGAAAGTGTCATTTGTTTCAAGAGCATATGGGCTGAGGCATCAAAGTATTGGGAAAGGAGTTGCTTAGGGAGTTGAATGTTCTTTTCCATGATAGCTCATATCTAGTACTAAGATAATGTCATGAGACTGTAAAGACAGAAATATTCAGAAAGAAAGCAAAGAAAACTACAACCCACTAGCATATTTGTGTCCAGCATTTTTTAGACTGGAATTGTGGGGAGGTTTTCCAATTTGAGGCAGAACAACAAATGTGATTTTTTTTTGCTGGCTGGAGAACAAGGAAGAATTCACTGTAATAGACAAGGTAAAATACTAACGCCCTGAACTAGAACAGTGGCAGTAGGGATGGCTGATAATAGTGGGGCAGAAATAAAATTGCAGCTGAGAAAGTAGTAAGACTGGTAAGTGATTGCACTCTGGAGTACAAAGACAAAGAAAATACAGAAAGATTATCCTATTTGATTTTTTAAAGAAGCTATCTAGTAGAGAAATCTTACATACCAATCACAGATTTTCTTTGACAATATGAAACATGTCACTGTGTCCAGCTTGCTGGGCTGTCCAAAAAATGCTATTAGCCAAAAACAATCAAGATGTCAGCACGTTTGTTAAAGTGTTGACCCAGTGTTCTGCCATGGTGATATTTTGCTTTCAGGCCAAAACAGTGATCTAAGTTTCATCCCAAGGAGACAAAAGACCTACATTTATTTAATCTGTGTGGACAACTTTGACCTCATACAGTACCACTTATGCCAAATCTAAAATGCAGGTAACAGAAGACTATCAACAATGATAGAATTTTCCACATTTTGAGGAACACAAGATTCCTGTACATGTAGGATATAGGATAATTTGAAATGCAAACTTGTGTAAGGAGAAACCACCAAATTTCAAACAATGCATTAGGATTTTGGAGAAACTGACAGACAATGGGAGAAGCAAAGAGATAAAGCACAGCAATTAAACGTTGCCTTGAAATGTCAACAAGAGAAAGTAATTAAGACTGTCCAATATATTTGGAATATGACAAAGTAAAAGAATACCTTGTTCCAAATCAATAAATTTAAAAAAGGGTACACAGGAAGAATATATACCAAGAAACTCGTGAAAGCCCATGAAATAAAGAGGGGCCTGGATACTAGGAGAGCATCTAAGTGAGAACCAAGCTGTCAAATGAACACCAAAGTGGAAAAGTTATAAGAAGGAAGGTTTTGCTTAAATACAGGAAAAGATTGTTACAGTTAAGCTGTTCAGAAATGGCATTAGTTGTACTAGGATGCTGTGAGTACCATGTGATTCAAGGGGTCTAAGCAGAGGTCAGATGGCCACTTGCTGAGGGTGGTCTGTTTGGAGTCCCACCAGAGATGAAACCCAGCCTTTCTGATACACTCAAGGAGCTTATTGTTTGTCATCTTCATTGCATTTTGCGGCCTCTGTTTTTGGTGCATCCCTGCCTTTATCTCCAGTTAAAACTGATGGCTCTATTCCATATTCTTTCTGTACATTTTCAGTGTTTTTCCATTTCTCACCATATTTTTCTCAGATTTCCAAAAAAAGGAAAGAGTCCTTCTGGTTTTAGATTTTAATCTCCCATATCTACTAAAATTTGTTCTGTGCTTCTCATCATGTTCATTGCTCTTCTTTCTCCCTTCTCTCTCTCTTTCTCTCAAAATAACTGCATGTTCAAACTGAAGACCTACCAAGCCATGATTTAGAAAGAATGACTTTCTCCTTGAGCGTTATTAGCAACTCATCTTCCCCAAACTTTTAAAAGTGAAACCAAGGTTTTCCCCTCACTTCAAGTTACAATTAATTCACGTCTCTCAATGGACAAATCTTATGAACTCTTCTTTCTAAAGTGCACTTCTTGCAATTGTCTTGAATCATCTGAAGTTAAGTCTTGCTGACTCTGAGGACTTCTGTGCAGAAACTAACACTGTCAGCAAAATTGTCTTTCTACACAAAGAACAAACTGCTGCACATGAAGAGCTATACACTTCTGGATAACATTTCTCACTCTAAAAAGCTATCCGTATTATCATGCCCATGGCACTTTAAACTGGATTTATAAATTCAGCAAACGTGTATGCACGCTGTATTGACTACTATAAGAGAGCTTTAATAAATATATAACATATGCTATGAAAATCTTGATGATTACTTATATTACATATTCAGTAAAACTTTTATAAACTATAGCCATGTAAAAACTTTCATCCTATTGCATAAATAATGAATTTGAGTCTAGTTTTTGTCCAAGATCAATGCCACCTGATATTTAAAAAAATAAATCACATTAAATAACTAGCATTGAACATTACTTTTTTTTCATTTAGTAACAAGAATTAAAAAAAAAAAAACCTTTGGAACAAGCTGCAAGTTTAGGAGTGTTATTAGTTGAACATGGCTGGTTTAAATACTGGAAGATGAAATCAATATATTGGAATGACTTTAACACACTGTAATGAGATACCTAATTAGGTGCAGTTGAAACACTGAGTATTCCTGAAATGGAGAAGACTGTAAGCAGTTATCCCTTTTTGTTCCTCTTTTCATTTGAATAGCGCTATCAGTGTCCTTTTACTAACTGCCTGACAGTGTGCAAATTACTTAATCCCTGTCTTCATTTCCTCATCACTTAAATTAGATTAAGGATACTTTCTTCCTCCTGGGTTTGTGTAGATTAAATGAGATGATTATGAAAAGCATTAAACCCAGTACCTGGCATATTGCCATAGAAACACTAGCTAACTATTAGCTATTATTAACAGCTAAATAATACAAAAAACTTGGAACAAACTAATAAATTAAAAATCTCACTAAAAATGAAAATCAGGAATATCTACTCTAGAAACATAATTGGCAGAACAATTCCCTGAGGTTTGTATTAATGAAATACATGGTTTAGACAAATAATCAATTCTAAGAATCACATCAGTTTTTGATAGCAGATTTCTTACTTTCCCTAAGTGATTTGCCAAAGATCACAGGATCATGTCACAACACTGCATGTTAATTCATGGCCTTGGTAACAGAATTCTAAAAATGTTTATCTTCCTGGCATAAAACACTTAAAACAGCGTACCTTCTATAGAACATACTATTTTTTCAATGACCCTACATGGAACCAGTTTACCTGAACTGGTATAATATCACATTTACAGATTTAACTATATTAATGGCCACTTTTTTAAACTTTCCAAACTTTAAGCACATTTTTTTTTCTGGTTGGACATTTTTTTGAGCCAAACAAACCAAGGCATTGTAGCTTCAAAAGGAATAGCTAAATGCTAATAATTTTAATTGCATAATTTCAGAGTCAATTTTATATTATACATGCCAAGGGTTTTCAACCAAGAAATTAAGCAGTAATTAGAATTTATCTTCCAATTATAGTCTAAGGATGTTAAAACTTCAAATATGCTAGACTGTATCTCACAGGTTTTTACAATGGAAATTCTTGCATTACAAAACTATCACTTAACAGGCATGCTTGGTAGATTATGCGTTGGGCATGGAAATTATTTATTTAGAGAAACTTAGCTATATCAATATTAAAGTCATTTATACGCTAAATGATTATTACCCTGGAAAGGTTTATTTGGAATGAATTATGCTTTCTTTTTAAAACTTGGGAAACTAAGAGAAATTTAGTAATGCAATTGATTTTCTAGTAAAAGTAGGTAGACAATTTAAGAAAAAGTAGGCTAGTTTTCAGAAATAGGTTCAATGAGGTGCTTTTCGAAAATGCATGGTTAAGTGTAGATAAACGTCACATTTTAGACTACTTCATACACAGTATAAGAACACTTGTGAGTTATCATCAAAATTAGGAGAGCACTGTACTCTATGTAATTTACAACTGTGCTTAAATCAAAATATTGATTTGGCCAAACAAATGAAGAATAAATGTCAGGAGCAATTTCTAATCTCTATTTCTATCATTATTTGGAAGAACTGTCTAGATTAGGAGGGCTATGTGATTAGTTAGGATAAAAAGATTGTGAACTGTTCCACCTAAAACAAATGGTCTTTTCTTAAAGAAATGTATTTTATTTATTTATTTTTTTTAAGAAATGTATTTTAAAAACAAAAACATTCTGTAAATTACATTGCCTAAAACAGTAAGATTTATGTTTGTTCCACAATTTATTAAAATTTTTCCAAATCAATGTAATAATCACATTGATGGTGTAAATAATAACATTGAAGTCATTATTTTAGCTTTCCCCATCAAGTAATTCAGAAATAAACATCAAACATCACTAGCTGATGAGAAACAATCCAAATTTATCAAGCAAGGAAAATTTATTAGATTATGAGTTAAAAAAATTATTAGGTATCAGCTGCATATGCAGCTTAGCCACTACAATCCTTAATCTGTCATGTGGTCATTGAATTGTTTTACTTTGTCAATTATAATAAATACATTAAACTGTTCTTATAATGTCTATTTTATTCTACTTTCCTAATTTCATTATAATACTATCTTTTTTTCTACTTTCCTAATAAAAAAGAATTAAAGTTCTATTATTTGTTTAGGGCTATGATTTCAAAATTTATTATTCTGAAAGTAGCTCTTTTTGAAATTAAAAAAAATAATTAAGCTTACTGAAGACTAAAGCCCACAACTGGTTTCACAATGTTAATTTATTGACTAGCAGCATTATTTAGAGAGTATTGTATAGAAATTGAGATAGATCTCTTTTTGCATCCGTTAATGTATCCCAAATAATTCCTTTGATTTTAAAAATGCATAGCTATCCATGGTCATGTAGATCCTAGTTATCTATTTCAGTTATACATTTTGACAAGTGTTAGTTCTATAATGTGCCACGTATTCCAAAACACGGTCTTTGGTCTGGCCTCTTCTCCCTTTATCATCTTGGTCCATGCCAAAGAAATGGGTAGATACACTGGCCAAGAAATCATAAGCAGGGAAAAAAGAGATTCTAACCCTCTTAGAAAACAGAACAAATACATTCTGAATCTAACTAATTTAGATTTGAATCTCGACTGCTTCTGAATGACCTTGGGTGAAGCACTACTAAAATAATTCCATTGTCTGTAAGCTGATCTTAGTACCTGCTTCATATGGCGGCTGTGAGGATTAGGTTAGGTGATGTACAGCAAAACCCCAGAGAGAATGGATGGTGCACGGTGTTCATTCCATTCATGATAGTTTATTTTTCATGTTCAAGATAGCTGATGCCTCACTTTGCAAGCTGAATTAGACTCATTATATTTCATTAAGCCATTTTTTACATTTTTACATTTCTGATTCAGGATGCTAACAGTGCATCATAGTTTAACTGGTAACACTTTTTCTTTCTCAAGGGTGCATAAAGTATAAAATATTTCTAACACTTGATTACATCTCAGATTTGATGAAATATGGTAAAATGTTTCCACATATTTTTTTGAAATTTACTTTAGGGAGTAACTTTCTTCTAGAAAGAATTGGTCCTCAATGTGTTATACTATACTATGCATACTGCTTTTATCGATAATTGTGAGAAGGAATGCCATTGGGTAAAAATATATATTTGAACTCCTTCTGGCAAAAAGAATGGGGTTACATTAGAATGAGTTAATAGCCTATGTTTGATGCTTTTAATCAGGTGAACTTGCTGCTAGTTTTCTGTGTTCAGTTTTTCTCAAGCTATTATTGATTCCTACTCCACAATAGAAATTGATGATATGGAAACATTTTTGCTTTATAAAGCATGTGAATTTTTGGGGAAGATTAGCAACAGCTGCTTTGATCTGACAGCATATAGTAATTGTTAAAGCGGATCAATGAAGCTTCCATTTACTTCAGTACATTAAATAAAAGAAATCTGTTGATCAGAACTGCCTCAGAACCTCCATTTGTGGCAAAGCAATTTACATCTTCAGAGTTTCTGGCACTCATGTTTGGACGTAGGAGCTATTTATTTTTGACGTCTTGGCTGTAGCTCATTTCTGTCATATGACCTTGGGCAAATCATTTGATCCAATTCTTAGCTTCTTCATCTGTAAAGCAACTATAGCAATTCCAAAAACAATACTTCCCTGTCCTTTCTATGGCTGGCCTGTGGGAATTTTAGGTAATGTTGATGAAATTTCTCAGGAAATGAAATACACTGTCTGTGACAAGGAGCATAAGGTAGGACAGGGAACACCACTGGCTCACAGACTAATCGAACGTGGCGAGGGATGCCGTTCTTTTATCACTGGCTAATCTTCTGAAAGACAGGTTGAACTTCCTGATTTTATTCTCCACTTATATATGAATCATCAAATCATTAGATAATGTGATTAACTCTGAAATGACAATAACACCTTTAAACTCTGTGTCTTGTCACACCCTTTTAAAGTTTTGTGTATCTGCAGTCTTCTCTGAGTTTATCATGAGAGTGTAGAGCTGTGCTTGCTATCTTTGTGAAGAGTTTAAGAAATAAGATTCATTGTGTATCCTCTTAAACATAGTCATGGCTATCTGGATATCAATGTTTTGATGACTTCATCCAAAGACACAATTCTAAAAATGTCCTCATGATTCCTGTCCTCTTGTCTAGGTACTACTATAGGTACTAGTCTAGGTACTGCTGTAAGAGACTTTGCAGATATCTTAAAATAGGGAGATTATCTAAGATTATCAGTATTTAATCACACGAGCCCTTAAAAGCAGCAGAAGAAGGCAGAGGAGATGTGGCAGAGGGGGAATTAGAGAGATCAGACGTGTGAAGAGGGCTTGAGTTGCCATTGCTGGTTTGAAGATGAAGGCGGCAATGAACCAGATGAGGTGGGTAGCCTTTAGAAGTTGAGAGCTACTCAATGTTGAAAGCCAACCAGGACATGGGGATTTTAGTCCTACAACCACCTGGAACTGATTGCTGCCTGGAAGTAGATCCTTCTCCAGAACCTCTGTAATGAATGCAGGATGACTGATATCTTGATTTTAGCCTTAGATTCTAATCATCTTACTTAGCCAAGCTTATCTTACTACAGAACTGTGAGATAGCAAACGGGTGTTTTCTAAGCAGCTCAATTTGTGGTAGTTTGCTATGGAAGCAAGAGAAGATGAATACACCATCCATCCATCCATCCATCCATCCATCCATCCATCCAACCATCCATCCATTTAGTAGATATTTATTGAGCTAAGAACTGCCAGGAACTGCTCTTGAGCTGATGATAAAAGCAGTGACAAAGAGATAAAAGTTCTCGTCTTTATAGAATTTATATTCTAGTAACAATATCCAGATATTCAAAAAGACCCTAGAGCTTCTAGCTCATTGCTGTTTCATCCTATAGGCCTAATAGATTAGAACAAGACTGGACCCATTAGGCATTCCTGATGACGGAGAATGCACCAGGTAATGTATTTTCCTCCACGGCCTGTGTCATATATATTTGGATGGACTCTCCAGTCTAGCTGGTTGATAATTTCAGGACTAATAGTCACAAATGCTCTTTAGCTGAGTTTATAAACATGATACACAAATCATAATGTAATTTTAAGCAAAGATTTAGCAGAAATTACCCATAATGGAACTCCTAGCAAAGATTCAGCAAAAATTGGTTATAGAAATTCTGATACAGTTGATTAACAATACTTGGTGACTTGTAGTTAACAACACTGCCTTGTGTATTTGGGAGTTACTAAGAAAGTAGATCATAAAAGTTCTCATCACAAGGAAATCAAACTTGTAACTATGTGAGATGATGGTGGTAACTAAGCTTAATGTAATTATTTCACCATATACATATTTAAATAATCATGCTGCACACCTTAAACTTATACAATTATGTGTCAATTACATCTCAATAAAACAGGAAATCAAAACAAAAATAAATCACAGTATTTGAAGGCTGCCCACATAGGGAGCTTCTCCCCATGACCTTGCCAGGTATGATCTTCCCAGGTGTGATATGTGTAGGCAAGGCTGTGGAAGCTGACTCTCCCACTCTTCTACAAGAAGATAAAGGTAATGGCAGTCACTTTGAAGCTTTGTATATAACTCACTGTTTCATTTGCTCAGAAAATGCATTAAGTCTAAGCAGCACTCTTCCTCCCACTAGGGTCTCCACAAGTCTAGGGTTTCACGTTCCCAAATTTGTGCCCTGATCTCAGGGTCAAGTTACTAAAGAGCGCAGAAGAAAGTGAGGGTGTACGATCATCAGGAACCTCAAGTCTGCTTTTCCCGAGGATAGAACATCCTTCTCTCCTTAGGTCTCTCGTGGAGGTGCGCATTGATTCCGGGACACAAGGTAAGGCTGCAAAGAAGTCTGATGCATCTGGTAAGCGGAAAATAACTGCAGGGCAGCATGCTTTTAATCTTTTAAGGATTTTTAGAAGGCATTGCTGTGTTGGCATATAGTAAACACCATTTATTTTTCAGTGAATCAGTGACTGCCGTACTGCGTGGTCCTCTCTTTGGCACCCTCCACATAATCACATTGCTCTCTTTCGGAGTTAGCCTGATGCATGACTTTCTGGAGGTAGTGAGAGCAGTGTTAAGGTGAGAGCAAGAAGGCCCAAGGTTCCACGGCAAGCGCTAGATGGCTCAGGAGGTATGTGAGGAAGGGGGCGTGGCAGCAGGTTTCGACAGGCTTTTCATCACCCTCTTCCTCCTCATCCCACTGCTGCCTAAAATCCTAACAGAAATTCTTTTAGAAATGTTAGTTGGTCATCACACAAATGTAAATATTACACTGCTTCCCTCTAAATATCATCACCCTATATTCACAGATGATAAACTTTGAAAGGATAACATATATTATTTATGCTACATAGATGTAGCATACATCCCAGCCACCTGGCTAGATGGTTATTTATAATGTTTATCATAAATGAACACACTCACATGCAAACACACTAGTCAATGGTTTCTGTTGGAAGAACTACAAACTCCTCAAAACCCGTTACGTATATAAATAAATACCCAACTTGCCTAAAGGTAAAGGCAAAGCTTGAAAGAGTGGGATAACTACTGGGCAATAAGCCTGTTATTATGTCCTATTACAGAATTGCTTTTAAAATTTACTTATTATATCATTAATTAGTGTTATTAGTTTGTGATAAAGATAGCGTCAAGGCTCAAGAAATAAATTTTATGAAAAAATGTAGGATGCACTTGGGTAGGTGAAGTAGAGGGGAGTTGTAATAGGTATGCAAAATCTAAAGTCACTGAAAGGAGAATCATTTTTGTTCACTGCCATCTTAGAAGGGATACAAATAGGCTCACAAAAAGCTCATATTAAAGTACTGTATTTTAGGGAGAAAAAGTCAATTGATCTTGGAAGGATCCAAATAGAACTTGCTCATAATAACATTGCCGTCATTACTTTTTTCTTTATTACTT
This sequence comes from Camelus dromedarius, assembly GCF_036321535.1. Lineage (NCBI taxonomy): Eukaryota > Metazoa > Chordata > Mammalia > Artiodactyla > Camelidae > Camelus > Camelus dromedarius. Next base: position 4,924,301 of record NC_087441.1, read on the forward strand.
GGGACATTAATTCAAGATGTACATGAGAATATAATACAGAAAGCAGGCAAGCAAAGAAATATCGATAATATTTGCAGTTTTTCTAAGGAAATATGCCTATTATATTTTTCAGGTCCTCCTTCGTGATGGTTAAGCTTACCCTGAGCTATATGCATTCCATTCCGGCAATGTGAAAAACATAGATTTTTGAGGAGGACAATAAAAAGGGAAAGCTGATTTCACACCAAGTGGAAAATTCTTCCTACAGTTTTGTGTTTGGCTCAAGTAAACCAAAGTCAGTGGCATTGAAACGGGAATTGTGGGAACATGGTGTATGCGAGGCCAGCACTTCGTCAGCGTCATGGTTTCAGAGGACCAGTGTCACAACTGGACAGATCAGGCTTTTGAAGAGAGACCACAAGTGGTGAGAAGACAGAGGTGAGCTTTCTTTAAAGGAGCCAGCACTGGACTCTGCCGCATCCCGCCAGCCGGAGGAACCGGCTGGAGGCCCCGGCTGCTCCCAGCTGGGGCAGCTAATGGAGAAGCCGAGGGAGCCCGGGAGGCAGGACTGGAGGGCCTGCGCTCGCACCCCAGGTCTCAGTGCCCGGGCTCAGTGCGCACAGGTTCCACGTGGGGCAGAGTGCTGGCGCGGGGTCGTTTCTATCCTGGACAGCCGGGCTTCCTGGAAGCCTGAGCACTAGGAGCTGCTGTGAATGCAGGAAATCGAGAGGCCGAGGGAGGAGTCACGAGTGAACACCAGAACAGAGAACCATGTCCACGGTGGACAGAATCAGCTTTAAACGCAGGCCAGGCCCAGGGAGTGGGATGCCAGCTCAGGGCAGCATCTGTCAACCAGAACCTCTGCTCTCCCCACAGTCCGCCTCCCCACCCCTGACAGCCCTGTGGGACACAACCTGGGTAGCCAAGTGGGGAGTGGGGCACATAAAAGGCAGAAAAATAGAGCGACACCCACCCCTCTCCTTTTCCCGCTGCAAGCTTCCAGCCCTGGGCAGATCCCAGCTGGGAGAGGGGAGCACAGTTGAGGTTAGATCAAGTTCAGTTCAGACTTTTGATCACTCAGTCAGAGAAGCAATTCTAAGCACTGGAACTGTGTGTGTGACCCAAAGTGCCTGTGCATCTCATGAGTGAGTGACAACCAAGGCCCCTGCTAAGTTTCGTGCAGTCAGGGAAAGGCTCCCCCACTGAATAAACCTTATTATTATTTTTTGCATCCAACCCCCTTTTAAACTTGCCTTTTAATTATGTCATGAATAGCGACCACTCGACATAACAATTACACTGGCGACGTTCTTATTACCTCTGCCACGTCCACATAGAGACTTCTAGAAAGTCATTTATCGGCGCTCCTGAAAGATTTGCATATAAAGGAAAATGAGCATGAGACCTTAATTATCAGCAAATCCAGAACAGGTGATGTTTTAGGTGATTTAAAAAGTACAAATTATGATCTGGCTGAATATGGGGGCCTCCTTAAATTAAAGTTTTAGAAATCACTACGTGCTTTCTTGGCCAGATTAAGCCAAACTTTCTGCTGCATAAACAGAAAAGAACACCGTTTTCTCTTGGGCTAATATCTGCAGGCTTGCTCTTCTGGGGCCCAGCGTGAGCCTTTAAATACAGTAAAGCATATTATACAGGCTTCTGGAGGCATATCTTAAAGGCCTTAGCCGAATTGGCGGAAATCTCCTATTTAGAAGAGTGCCAGTTTCCAGCGAGCAGAGGGGATGTTAGTGGCCAAGGACAAGGAACCAGCTGGAATCGAATCATTTTGTCTGTAGATCCTTTGGGGAGGACCTCAGAGGGGATGTGAGGGCTGACAACACACATTTCAAAAGCAGCTTTACAGACAGATTGAGCAAAGAGCCAGTTGTCCTCAGTCGGCCCTGCATCTGACCCCACCTCCCAGGCTAGTTGAGGAGACAGACCCAGAAACTAGAATCTACTCAGTGAGAGAGAGGTTGGGAAGACCCCGAGGAGAGGAAATTCATTCTGTAAGACAGAGTGGGGTCAGGGAAGGTTCCTGAGAGGATGTGATGTCTGGGTCAGCTTCTGGAGAAAAAAAGGTGCTATCTCCTATGTCTTTGGACCGGGTTAGGATGGTCACTCAAGGTCAGGAATCGGGGTGTAGGCCGGTTCCAACGAGCAGCCAGTGGGCACAGATGGCCCCACTCACATCCAGTCCCATCTCAAGCCTTTCTTTCCATACAACAGCCGCCCTTTTACTTCAGTTTATAAATGATTAATGAGGTTAACTATGCAAATCGTTCTAGTTACAGCAAAGTTGCCTTTGGCCTGAGACTATTAAGACGTGCCTGAAGTCAAAGAAAAATGCCATATGATGTTGCTTACATGTGGAATCTTAAAAAAAAAAAAAGGACACAAACTACGTACTATTTATAACTTAGATGATTTCTTGAATAGGTGTAAGCACATTTGACTGCCCTTTATGGTTGGATTACCGCGTTCTGTTGATTCTAAATTTGTGTTTGGCTTTATTCCTTTGATAACTATGTAAGTTTAAAAAGCTAAAGCTCTAAGCGGTTCTTACAAACAATGAACAGTACGTACATGTGAATTTCAAAATGGTTTTATCTCTCAGTGAGTTGCTCTTCCTAGAATAAACTCTGTTTACCCCCTCAAAAAAAAAAAAAATAAAAAAATAAAAGACACAGCCTGGGCCGTGAATTTATCTGCAATTTGGAGTTTTTCTGACAAGTCTGATCCCCTGTGAAGTTACACGGTGGGAGCAGTGGTAAAACTAGAAAGATGTAGCTAGTGAAAGTGGTCCACGGAGGTTTGGGATGAAACTTGCACACCAAGGTTTGGACAGATTCATACAGAAAAACTGAAAATATAAAAGCTATTTAAAAACTGAAGGCAGTGTCTGTGTTGGAAAGAGGTGGGATTTCAGTAGCCCATTGGGACAGGCAATTCCTGGTACACCTCTCGTTTACCAAGGTAAAGCCCTTTGATTAGGTAAATACTTCAGCTCTCTTCTGAAATGAAATGAGGAATCCAAGGCAGGAACTAAAACTATCTTCCGAGGGGAGGAAGAGTTGAACAGTAAAAGCTCATATCTGTTGTAATATTTCTGCAAGTAGGAATTCTTAGCATCTAGAAAACAAATTTTTCTTTGTATTTCTGACTGCTGGCATATAAAAAATATGATTCCTGAACATCTTATTTTACATCTAATCACCTTACTAAATTACTGTATTAATTCTAATAGATTACTTAGCTTTCTTTGAAGGCACACAAAACTACATATACAGTTTTCCCTACAACCCAGTGAGGCAGGCAATAGACTTTCGTAGCACCTGCTAGTTTGTAAAGCAATCTCCATCACATTTCATCAGCCATTCCTCTCACCCTCATGCTGCCTGCATGTCTACAAAATGATCTCCTTGAAGTTCTCTGCAGGTCAATGAAATGGTTTTAATCTTCCCAACAACGTGCTTTTCAAATATGGGGATTAAGGCACAGAGGAGTTATGTAACCCATCAAAGTTCACATGGCTGGTAAACCCTGAGCCTGGATTCAAACCCAAGAAATGTGATGCCAGAGTCTTTGCTCTTAAACACTCTCCCATTTCTTGTTTTTCCACATAGAGTGCCCCCCACCATTGTCCACAAGCTGAACCTCTATTTACTGATCCAAACCCCATTCAGGGACCGCATGGTCTAACCCTCTCGCCCAGCTGGTTGGGCAGAGACAGGCACAGGCGATGCAGTCTGCCGCCCTGAGTGAGTCCCTCGGGTTCTCTGGAAGGCTGGCGGCAGCAGCGCCCTTGGGAGTCTGGGATATCCAGGGCGGCACTCAGAGCTGTGAAAGCATTTGCTCACCTCTGTTAGTCTGCAACATTACTGAAGGAAAAACATCAATTTCCTGCCATCTCCTCTGCTCAGAACTTACCTAGATTCCTTTCCTTTCTTGACTAAACAGCCCCTTCCTGATGAAAGGCACAGAAGAGAACTTTTCATTGTTGTTAAAAGAGGGCGTCCTCCTCACGCTTTGCGCAGCCGGTCCATGGTCAGTGCGGCAATGTGAGGGAATGAATGGAAGGCGCACTGGACCTCCTGCTTTACTCCTTAGGGATGGGGTCGCACCTCCACACACCTTGGGGAAGAGTTTCACAGTCTGTTCCAAGTTAACAGCATTCCCCCAAATTTATGTCTTTCCGGAATCTATGAATGTGGCCTTATTTGGAAATATGATCACGTCGATGTAATTAGCAATGTTAAGATGAGGTCATCCTGGAGTAGAGCGGACCCTTAATCCAGTCCTTATAAGGACCGGTATCTTTGTAGGAAGAGAAGAAACACACAGGGGAAAATGTCACGTGGAGACGGAGGCAGCAACTGGAGTGATGCGTGTACAAGCCAGGGAATGCCAAGGATGGCTGGCAACACTGGTAGCCAGGAGAGGGCAGAGAATGGATTCTTCCTTAAAGACTGGAGAGCATGACTTTGCTGACACCTTGATTTTGGGCTTCTGGCCTCCAGACTCTGAGACAGTATATTTGTGTTGCTTAAGTTGCCCAGTTTGTGGTCATTTGTTACAGTGGCCTCAGACACTAATACCCAGCCTTCAGAACTGGATTCTGATTCCCTTGGTCATCATCCTACCAGGTTCTGTGTTTCTAGATATAGACAGACAACTCTGAGAATAATTTTCCCTCTGGCCAGAGGCAACCCCATGGAGGTCTGCAGAGGTGAGTAGACAGAGGCAATTTACAGTATGTGCCTGCCCCCAACATAATGGTAAGATGGTCATTTCATGGGCTGACCACGTGTAAGGTACATCAAATGAAGGTACAGAAGCCTTGGCTTTTCCCAGGACTGTCTGTCCCTGGGGCACTCTCTTGGATCGCTGCACAGTCATCAGGGTTTACAGACACACGAGTCCACCGCCCCCATCCCCTAAGAGTTTTGAGGCTCTGGAAGCTTTGCTTATAAAGAATGCTTGGAAGAAGGGACTTGAACTTGGAGAAGTGAAGACTGAGGGGGAAGGAAAGTTTTATGTAATTTTTTGAGGGCCTGCTATTTGGAAAAGGGATTAGACATTATTCTGTGTGGTTTAAACTAGAGAGATAAGCGAGACGGAAATATTAGATACAGATTTCATTCATTGTAGGAAGTGACTTTCTGTCTGGAAGTAGAACGGGCTGCCTCATGAAACAGATGACTTAGGGCAGGACTGACTGAACAAAACGAATGTATGTAAGTCTGAGCTCTTATGCTGTGCACCGGAAATTGATATAACATTGCAAACTGGCTATACTTCAATAAAAAATATTAAAAAATTAAAAAACAAGAAATAAAACAAAAATATTGGTCAGGCCCACTTGGTTAGTGAATAAATTCCACACAAACACATATTAAGCACCTAATTCTTCTAGGTGTGCCACACTCTGCACAGAAGAAAGAAAGCCCAAAACACTTTGGCCAAGGAACTAATAGTCTGATGTATTGGAGTTGAGTAAATTTGGAGAGAGCAGATCAAATGCGCCTACAAGTGTCGGCCAGCTTTGTTAGGATCCTAGGATTCTTTTCAGACAAGCTAGTCATATCTGAGTGGAAGAAGAGCTAGTCGGAGATCAGATATATACATGATCATTCCAAGTCTAGCTTTCAGGAATTGTGGAGTGGGATTCAAACACTTTCGTCAATCAACTTAGGACATTCAACCGCTTTCAAATCTAATTAACATAATGATTCCAAAGGAACTTTGAAACAAATTTCTAACATACAGATCATACTAAAAATTATATATAACTCTACAGGGGAAAAACCTTAATCTCAAAATTAAATTTAAAGCTCTGTGAAATACACACTATACAAGTCAATTATAAAACATACGAACTAAAGAAAGTTTTGGTAAACAAGCAGCTCCTATAAGTTCATCAACATTTTAAAGGACCATGAAAAATAGGTCCCACAGAACTCACGGAAATACTGAAGAGGGTTTGAAGCAGGTTGACTGAGAATTCTCATTAAAAGTTGTTTTAAAAGACGATCAGTAGAAAACAATTGTTTCTATTTTTTAGAAACCACTTAAATTTCAGGGTGAAAGACCTCCAAACTTCTGGGAAATTTAATGCTTTCTCATTTCCTGTGTTTTTTAATGTGTCTGAGTTTGAACTGAAGATTTTAAGCCTCTTTTCATAGACTTTTATTAGTCTATGGCACACCTCTTAGAATTATCACAGATAAATCTAAGACTATTTGATTTTCACACACGTGGGAATGTATTATTTCATTATTGCATGTGCTTTTGCATATTCCATGACATAAAATTAATGTACTATTAGAGCTGCTGATACCTGGAGTCTCTGAACTGTTCCACTAGAGGCTGTTTCAGGACCACTGGTGTACTGAGAAACAAACGTACCAAAATAAGGATTCCCTGCAAGAAGCAGGGTTATTGGACATCCCCAATCTCCTGGCAGAGCCCCATATTTTAGCTGTAAATGTTTTAATGCCATTTATTGGCTCATGCTTCTCAAATGCAATGCACTGCATCATTAATTTTGTAGTTTCATTTCTGAAAGCGATAAATTGAGCACTCCTGTTGTCTTAATTTTCTGTAACCTTTAAAAACATTTGTGAAAGAACATAGGAAAGAAGAACTTGCTGTTAGAGAAACTCTTCCTTCTCTTTTACCCCACAGCAGTCACCAGAAAGACAGCACATTTTAGACACCCCAAATCCGTCATTTAGAATTAAAAAATAAAAAACAAGATCAAGCTTAGACCAAAGAGGACCTGATCCAGGCACCTCTTGTTTGTCACACTCGGCTTCTCTTTTTAAAATAATGACCTTCCCCAAAACATCAGTCAAATACTCAAGCTCAGAGACTATGCCAGGAAGGGATGGATTTGAAAAGCAGTTATCCTTGAAGGAATCCTTGAGTCCTTAATTTATCTGCCCCCCACCTCACCCCTCCCCGGGCATTTGGCAAACAGAGGCCTTTGAAGCAAAGCTGGGAAAACCAGGAGGTCATTCCTCATTCACAGGCTCACATAGGGGCCCAGGGGATGAGTTTCCAAGGGGGACATAATACATTAAATCATCTATTCATGCCGCTATGTAATAATTTATTCGATATTGCTATATTTGTATATAGTATCATATATGTATATAACGTTGTATGTGTATATAATGCTGTGTGATAATAATGAGTATCTGATTTAACACTCAGTCAAAGCCAGGCTTTACATGAAGGGACATACATTATCTTCAATTGTTATGCCAATTTTACTCCAAAAAAAAAAAGGCATTATTACAAGTATTTTGTGTAGATGAAGAAATTTAAGTTCAGAGAAGTTAACATGATTTACCTAAGGTCACATCTCCTCTGGCTCCAAAATGTTACTCTTTATTTCACATTGCAATTCACCAATGTGTCTTGTTCATAAATAGAAATACAAAGCTCCCCTTTCTCCTAGAACAGGATTGCTCTTGTGCGGCTGGTTGTAAGTGTTCATAGCTGTAGAATGTCGATGGGGACACAGACTGGCACTACCGGCCTCATCTGCTCCTCCCTGCTCAACTTGATTTCCCACTGGTCCCTGGGAAGACTGCTGAACTAGTCCCAGGCTACCCACCCAGCCCCACTGATCATCTCGGAGGAAGTCCAGCTGACATTAAAATAGGACAGAAATGGCAAAAAGGAACAGGGAGTAGAGTTATGCTAATGCTTGTGCTTCAAGGGAACACTAACAGAAGGACAGAGTCATTATATTTGAAGGAATAGTCCCTCTTTCATTCCTTCTTTCGGTCGTTTATACTGGATCTCATTCTCAAAAATATTTTGTTGTGGGACTGGAAAGAAATATTTTTGAATCTGATTATTTAACAAGACATTGATTACATGAAAGTAGGGAAAGAGGAAACAAATGTATGAAATTGTTCTCAAATACATTGTAATTGAGGTTGCAATTTTTTTCTAATGTTACATGCTGTAAATTTCTGATTTAATTTTAATTATAAGTAAATATATCTGTTACTAAAGACATCTGCTTAAATAAAAAAGTATATATAGTTCTGCAAATATGAACAAAATATAATCATAAGAGCAAGATTTATTTAAAATGCTATTAAAGCTCAATGACTTTCAGACTGAAAATACTATTATAATTGGAAATCCCGTAATAAGCTTCTACTAGCAGAACTAGATCTGTGGTAACAGAGCCACTTTGAAGAATAGTTTTAAGTTTTATAGCTAGAATGCTCCAATTTTGTAATATGACCCTCTGGAAATACAGCAAACTGAATTCTGGCATTGTACCGACAGGTTTCTTAGATAAGTAGAAAATGAAGCTGAAGCTAATATTATTTTCCCTGAAATGTCAGAAAGATATTAACCAGAAAAATAGTTGAGTGTAGAATTCCTGGTGCATGCATTTAGAAACATTCCCAAATAATGAGCTCTGTTTGGGACCAACTGAAGCCATTTTACAAACTATAAATTTCCCATTTTGATAAAATATAAATAGGGATATATTCCTAAACCCAATCACTTCTTTCATTAAGCAAATGAATATCTGTAAGTTAAGGAATTAAATAACTAGTATAAGGAGGAAGATGTAGCAAGCAATTGCTCTTGTTTAATAGTCTAGAGCTCCCAAGAGCTTTCTCTGTCTCAGTGGCAGCTGTACTTAATCTTCTTTACAGGGTTCCTTGAGAAGGAGGGAGATTCTAATCATCTTTTGAATAGCGCTGTTTTTCTTCTTTTATACAAAGATACAAAATGATGCTTGGATTTAAGCTCCAGATCTTTCTGTGGGGCAAGGAGAGCACTGACGTGGGGTGGCAGTGGTCCCCCCTCCTACTCAAGCAAGTGGGGGGAGTGTGTTGGTGCCCATCTTCCATGACGGGCAAGTACAGAAGCAAACGTTTATGCAGAAGAAGAGTTACAGAGACACACTTTCACAGTGAAAAGATGGAAACAGTAATAGTACATCATAGGTTTCTGTGAGGAGTTTTGAGGAAACATTTGTGAATCCCACACGTCAAAAATGTTAACTATAACTGAGACTTCGGGGGGTGGGTGTTCCCTGATGCTCGCATTTCTGTCTTTATCTCTTATTTGATGCAGCCAATAATACAGTAAAAATATGAATTATGAATCAAGAATATTTAAAGCAAGTATTTTCCACAAAGTAGAAATGCTGTTGCTAAAACTTTCACCCAATTTTTACTTTCCTGAAAGAATAACCACCTCCTGTAAATGTCTGCGTTAACTCTATAGCTTTTAGATATTTTGAAATGAATATCGACTCATTCCATTATGAACATTCTTGAGCTCTCATAATCCCAGTTGAAGTCCTTTTTACTAAAAATGTTTAATATTAAACATATAAGTAGGTCCTACTATTGAAAGACGGCTAAAGAGTCTGAAGATTCCATGACTTCCTGGATAATCTGCCTGATGAAGGAGATTTTTAATAGCAATTTAGGAATTATATGAAAAATGATTCCAAACAAAGGCCTTGTTTGTGATGGAAGCTGTCATATGTTCAGTTCTTGATTTTTCCTTGTATGTACACAAGCAGACCAAGTTGCAAAATTTTCTTCCACTGTTCCACTAAATTACTTATTGACATGGCTTTCAGAAATTAACTTACACCGTGCATGTGAGAAGTATGGAACTTCAAAGTTAGCAACATAAAAGAAAACTAGATTCATGTCATTTCAAGAAGTATGAAAGGAAAATCACACTGTCAATGAGCAGACGTGCAACACTGCCTGCCAGGAAATCGCAGCTTGCTATACCTTCGTTAGGGCAAAGCAGATTCACTGGAGTGTGTCAGTTCTTTCCAAAGCTCTTAGAATAATATTTTAAAAATAATACTTTTAATCAGTACTCACCATCAGCTAAGTAACTATAAATTTTCTATTTTGCTTTTTTTTTTTTTAGAACTAGGAGAATATCTCCTAAAACTCTCAAAACCACCAATATAAGATTTTAAAAATATTGCTTTGTAATTTTAACAGGAAATACCTGAAGGTAGAATTACTATCAAGAGAAAGGACAAACTCCAAACTTACTAATATATTCAAAAGACTGTTAAAAAACTTCACAATTTAATTATTGGAAGATTATAGAACTGCTTCAGTGCTTCTGTACTGAGTAAGTCAGCTGTATGTGTGAGGAGTAATAAATGGAACTGTTAATTTTACTCGTTCCCTAGGGAGGAGCAGGAGAAGGGGTGGGAGTTACGCTGGTTAGATCTCCAAATGGATCTTGGCTTATACGCAATAATAAATCCTAAACGTGTTGCTAATTAACTCTACTTCAAATCACTCCCTTTTTTTTAGGGCTTAAAAGACATTTTGACTTTTGGGATAACTCACCATTCATATTCTTAAACATGTTCAGGATGGGGAGGATTTGTCGGTAATAGGGCACCAAAGCTTCCCCCACCATCTCAGCTGACACAGCCAGATGCTGTAGGACTTTGAGAGTGACGCAGATGACCTGTCGGTTTCGGAGGTTCAAGGCATCTGTACGACAGAGAAAGGAAGAAGCCAAAAATAGAAAGCATTGGTTTCTACAATGTTCAGGCAAAGTGGTCTCGTAGACCCTTAAATTAAACTGTGCTCTACTGGGGATCACCAATGGATAAGCCTTTATAATTACAGCTTTGAATGATGCACTGCAGCTCTTAATGCTAGAAACAAGTTCTTGTTTGTGTGTGATCTGTTCTCCCAACTTGTACTGATTCCTCATCAATCCTAAGAAAGCAGCTTATTGTCCTTCACAGAAGAGGCTGGTGATGGACAGGTAGCATGAAAGGTAAACGATCAGTTAGTGTCGCTACAGTTAAAGGTCCCCGCGGAGGTTGACAACAGATAAATTTTTATGCAACAATCCCTTTCAGTTAGCAGCCCATGCTGCTGCCATGAAACAAACATTTTGGGGAGAAGAGGGGACGGGGAATCGTGTGTGTGAGTAGAAGCTACATGCTGGCTGGTTATAAATATCAAGAACATTGTCGGCAAAGGTGACTATGAAGTGACTATATTTAGATTCTCAAGAAAGTAGAGAAGAAAAATAATATTTTTCATGTTCAGAACTTTAGAAGGAATCAACAGTATATAACTAAGAGACCAAAGGAATACAATGTATTTTTAAAGAACAATTCTGAATGCGCAGTAACAAGCGGTGGTGCAGCCAGGACAGGAGACAGTAAGTTATGCGGTGTTTCCCCCGCTTGCAGGGTCTGGAAACCTGTTCCAGTGCGGAATGCAGAGGCCAGCGGTCAGGACATTGATAACTGGCTGCAAACACTTGGGCAGCTCCCCCCTCCACTTTCTTGGTCCCAGTTTAACCATGGAAACCTATGGAAACCTATGGAGTTTAACCATGGAAACCTTAACCATGGGAACCTATTATTTACTTTCTCATTTGACTAAAAGTTCCATGATTTAAATAGAAAGTCACATAAAGCATCTATTATAGAAGGTCAAAGGTGGTGACTGACAAACTGCAATGCCCAGGACTACTTCAGGACAAAATCACAGGCTCTTATTTGTAATATTCTACTCTCTAAAGGAAAGATTGACTATGACCTTAAAGTATGTGCCATTTACAGAGGGACAAAAGAAGCCAGGCTACCTAAAGGGATGCCACTGCGGTCAGTGCACCTGTGAGGCAGTCCTAGCATTGTTTCTGAACTCTGGCTCACATTTCCAGTAGGCTGTAACTTGCTATCACCTCAAATTCAGTGTGCTCCAAAGATTAAGTTCCCCCCATAAACTTTATCTTTTTCCTATTTTCCCCATATTTAGTATTGATATAGCCAGGTTCCCAGCCATCCGGGGTCAAAATCTGTTTCTCATCCCTCACGTTCCTCATGTGCAAAGCCATCTTGTTCTGTTTTTGAAGTATCTCTTGTATTTACATCTTCCTCCCATCCTCACCTCCACCCCTCTGCTCCTGGGGCTCCATTCTCACTACATCTCCTCTGGTTCTGGCTCTTGGAACTCCTCACTGTAGCACTGCCATACCTTCCTAACTGACCTGCCTTCTTTCTGTCTTTCTCTACTCTCTCAATCTGTCTTTTTCACACTGGTGCTGGATTAACCTTCTTAGAGCATATTTGATTATTTCTCCAGCTGTTCAAAGAGTTCAGTCTCCCTCACACCATTTTCTAGAGAATTAAGTACAAAGTAGCCAGGCCTAAGGATGGCACTTAGGGTTGAACCAAACTAAATTCTCAATTAAAAATCCAAGAATATAAGATATCATTTAGTGGGTTCACAGCTATTTCCTTTGGAATCACAAGGGAGTTTTTAGAAATAAAATGTGGTCAGCTTCATTCCCTTTAGCAACAAAATGGGGGTTGGGGCAGGGAGACACCGCAAGGTAGCCCCATAACTTCTAGTCCAGTTCAGACTACACTCCTTTTTGGTTTGAAGGTAAACACAAATGTGATGCCTAGAGATGGCTCACCTTTAACTCAGGGAACCAAGCTAAATATAACTATGGAATTCTACTGCATGATGGCTCATTGTTACAGCATTTAGACACACTGCAGGTTATACCATATATTCTGAAAAACTGAAAACAGAATGCTATAATTTAGCTTAGAAGCTGTAGTAATGAGATATTCAAGAGCAGAGCTTCAGAAGACCATGGAAGGTGGAGAGGGAGAAGGGCAGGTAGTATCTTATAGTCAGTAGTGGGGATCCTTTTACTGGTCTTGTCTGAGCCAAAAGATGTTTTATCTTTTCTGAAAGCCAGGGGTTATTGATCCCTGCCTACTGACCCAGCTTCATTTAACAGAAGAGAACTAGGAGCCTACAGAAATGTCATTCTGAGTATTAGGGGCAGTGGAAATTCTTTCAAAAAGTCTACCATAAAACTCAACATATCTAGGATTCAGTACTGCACAGATAGGTTTGATGGTTCATATACAAATAACTAACATGTATTGGACACCTCTATATGCCAAGAATTAACTGAGTGCTTTACATACATTAGTTTACTAAGTATCATTCGTCAAGTATTTATTGTGAATGTATTATATACCAGTCATTTTAGGAACTGGAGATACAGAAGTGAGCAAGACAGATATGGTACTCAGCCCCTTGTGGCTTATAATATAGTTTGGAAGAAGATATTGAACAAATATTAGAAGTGTGTTGAGTGTGCGTAAGAGAGATAGAGTATTTAAACAGCAAATCAAAAGGTGGCATTCAGCCCAGACTAGATAGCAGAGAAGGCTCCTGGACACAGGTAAGGAGCTAAGGGATGAGTAGATGTTATTTAGGTTAAAGAGAGATAACAGCTATGCTGGATCATCCCCTCTTGGATAAAGGACTTCTTCTTTTATAAGGGCTACTCCAGTTCACAGAGACAAAGTTCTCCTTAGCCATGTGGGAGCAAAGCCCCAGATAACAAAGAAACAGTCTTCTAAATGGTTTTATCATTATGTATATGTTTTTCTTGAGATCATTTAGAAATGGTAGAAAGAACTATGTGGGTATGTTTAGATGAACATAAAGGAGACTGAGGTTGTAGTAATGTCTGCCAAACCAAAATACCCCTAGGTCCTTTTTTTTTTTAATTGAAGTACAGTCAGTTACAATCTGTCAATCTCTGGTGTACAGCACAATGTCCCAGTCATGGATATACATACATATATTCATTTCCATATTTTTTTCCATTTAAGGTTATTACAAGATATTGAACATAGTTCCCTGTGCTATATCTGTCTTGCCTTATTAATCAAACAGAATCAGATACTTAAGATCCTGGGTTTCTCCCTTTTCTCTCTACTCATTCCTCTTCTTAAAAAGGACTCGCACCCACATCCAGCTAAATGTTTTATAAACTGCTTAGTGAGCAAGGATTAGACATTGAAACAGAATTACATGAGTGTGTTGTTTTAATTTTTTATATATTAAAATAAATGTATAACTGAGTGTGTATAATTTATTCATTTTTGTGAGTCTTTTTTTTTTTTTTGCAAAAATGCCTTTCTGTTGACACTATAAAGTCACAAGTAGGAGGACCTATGGAAGGTATTAGAAGAGATAGCTATCTGAGCATGTGTAGAAACCATCTGGTGACTGCAGAAAAGATTTTAGTAGCCATAGTGCCTACTAAGGTGTGCTGGCTTATCACAGTGCCTTTCTTTTAGGGCATATATGCCAAAGCTTGCAATAAAACAGACTAAAGTATGCTCACCTACTACCAATGTTAGAAGAGTTTTGCCACATAGAACATATTAAGGAGAAAACTTTATATGTATATGAGTAATCATAACATCAACCTTTCGTTGATTAAGTTTACCCTTGTATATATAGCTAATTGACCATCTGGGGATAAATTAACAATCTCTCTCACTATGGATAGTAACAACAGCTATTAGGAAATAATTATTTATCTCATTGAAACCCCAACTGAATTAACATGGTTGTGATAAATGTGATTGAATTGACAATGGCTGACAAGTAAAATGCCTGAACTGTTACTCTTAATGGCATCTAAAATGGAACCCTGAGTTATCCCGAATGACCAGGGAATGTCTCTAAAACCTCTGCAGTAGCTGTGAAACAGAGCCACGACATGCACTATAAAAGTTCCTTAACTTCGTCCAAGAGGGCTTTTTTTTTTTTTTTTTTTTTTTTAACATTGCCCATTTCCATTTCAGTTCCTCTATTTTTCTTCTTCATTCTCAGGGAATTAAGATATACCATTAAATTGGAAGTATTTTTGTTCTTACTGTGCCAATAGAATAAACAAAAAAAAAAGAGTTTTTTTTGAAACAAAGTTCTTTTCTCTTGAAAAAAGTATGTTAACAGATATAAAGAGAATATGATTCTGCAGCTTGAAAGAAATGAAATGTTTATGCTTGTGTTCTTGGGCCTGAAAGCTATTGTCAGGATGTAAGTGAGGACTTTGAACTCAAGATTTAAGGTTTTGAAAAGGATCTAACATGAGAAATCTACTGACATTATAGATCAATCAGGGGAATCTTTTCATTCAGAAAATTGGATTTCTGTTGTACTGCTTACTGCCTTCAAGTATAATCAACAAGATAGAGCTTCCAGATACATAGAGATTGTTGAAGAATAAGGGAAAAAATAATTTAAAGTCAAAGTTGTAAAGCTTATTCATCTTAGATGGGTATAAGTTACATGTATGATTTTCTTATGCATAAAATCCATTATTATGATTTTTGCAAAGTGAGAACATTTTCTACTACTAGATATGATTCACTACTGTGGAATCAGGAAAAATGGAAATATTTCTACTTCTTTTAAAATTGGATACACCAAACAGAAAGCAAAAGCAAACAGTAAATTCTAAAAACAAATTTTGACATATGATATAAATGTTAATATTCTTGATATACAAATAGCTGCCACAAACCAATAAAAAACTGAATCTGCTATTTTAAAAAAAATGGGCAAATAATATGAATAGATAATATATAAATTAGTAAATACAAGTGAGCAATTACTATTGTAGTGTTCAAATTCATTGATAATCAAATGAAATAAAATAACTATTTTATAATTTTGGATATCATATTAACAAAACATTTTTGAAAATTTAATACTCAGTGTGGAAATAGGTTTGGGAAAAGAGCTACTCTCATAAATACTATATTGTAAATCATCACAACCTTTCTGTAGCAATATGCATATAACATTTGACCCAGAAATTTCACTTCTGGGCATTTAGTCAAAGGCAGTATGCAACTGTGTACAAAGAGTTATGGGAAAGGATGTATCAATATTATTATTTATAATAAGAAACAATCTAAATGTTTACAAAACACTGGCTTATTAAGGAAAATCTAGTACACCTATACAACAGAAAATTATAAAGTTATTAAAGTCATCTGAAGGAAAAAAATTTTAAATCAGGAAAATGTCTATTAGAAGGTGAGTAAAGAAGTAGGTTATAAAGCACATTTTCACAATAATCTTATTTGAAGATAGAATGTAAACAGAGAAAATACTGAAGATTTACATGCTCAGATACTAACAACAGAGACTATCTTTTCCATTTCATATTCAGATACAGGATTTTATTCCATTAAAAAACATTGTTTTCTACTCTGCTTTAAAAAAAAATTAACAAACTTTGCATATTTCCCTAAAATATTATCCTTCATGATCATAATTTATGTGTTTTAGTGTAGCAGAATTCTAGTCCTGTCTTCTTATTCTTTCTCAGTATTTTCTTGAGTATTCGTAACCATTTACATTTTGAGACAAAGTTTAGAATATTTGGTCAGGTTAAAAACTATGCTTGGAACTTTGATAAAAATCTCAATAAATTTAGAATGTAAGTATGAGGAAAACGGTCATCTTTCCATTAGGAACATGTATCTCTTCAGTTGTTCTTGTTTTTTCTTAAGTTCCTTGGAAAAGCTTTGTAGTATTTTTCATGTAGATTCTGCATACTTTTATTAAGTTTACTCAAAGGAATTTTATTTTATTTTATTTCTACTACTTGTGTAAGATCATTTTTTCCCAATATGTTTCCTAGGAATTATTGACAATACATACATAAAAGTATATTATTTTCGTATATTTATTTATAACTGTTACCTTACTTAATTGTCTTACTGGTTCTAATTGTTTTTGAGTGAATTCAGTTGGCTTCTATAAGTACTATCAAAAACATTGCTAAATTGATCTTTGCTTTCTAGTATTCTAGTCATATGACAAAGGCTAAAATTTCTAAGAGAAAATATAGTGTGATAATGCTGAGTTTAGACATTTTAGTGTTTAAATCATTCTTATTTTGATATCTTAAGTAATATCTTTTTATTCTACTGTGTAAAATATATATAATATAAAATGTTATTTAACCCTTTTAAGTGTACAATTCAGTGGCATTAGTTACATTCACAATATTGTACAATTATCACCACTATTTATATTCAAAATTTTCCATCACTCAAAACAGAAACTCTACTTATTTAAAAAAACAACCTCCCCAGTCTTCCCCTCCTGGCCTTGGTAACCTCTAGTCTACTTTCTGTCTCTATAAATTTGCCTACTATAGATGTCTTAAAGTTTTTTTAAGTATTATTCTTTCTGACATTGAAATAATTAATTAATAATTGAGATTCTCAGCCAGACCCAATATCATTTTAGTCGAATTAGACTGAAATGGATATAAATTTTGCTAGTTAAGGGGCACTAACTATACAAAGCTTAATTTTTTAGAATAGAATGATTTCAAAACATGTTTCAAAACAAATTTAGGTCTCAAAATTGTAGAAATTATTCTCCTTCCAAAATAGAACTCAACTGCTATACAAATAAATATGATGTGGCCTGAATTCTCAATTAAAGCACCAGAGACTTGGCTCAGCTATTACAGATGTGGAGTAAGCCTATCATAAGTGTTACTATTTTTCCTTTAATTCATTATTTTCTAGTAAGTATCATATTAAAAAAGCACCATTTTCCCCTCTTATCCCATACAGAAAGGAGCTATCATTATGCAAAATTCAAATTTTTCATCAAAACTTTGTCATTACAAGTGGTTACCTTTTTCACTTTTTTGATAGAAAAGAATATATTCTGACTTTAGGACCACAGAATACAATTTAGTATTTGGTGAGACTGTTTGGCTTCCATTAAACACTTAGTTTTAAAGATAGATACATAATTAGTATTATTTTATTAAATAAAGTATTCAGTTACCAAAATGGTCTCAACATTATAGTCACTAGCATGATCTATTTAGTACACATAACACCTAAGACATAAAGGAACCTGAAAAAAATGTAATTCAACACTCTTTTCCAACCTTGTTGCAGCCAAGGTTAGGCTTGTGTTTGCTCTCATACATACTGAATTCTCTAACAGTAATTGAGAGTAAACTTACCAGTATCCTGCTTTGTCAAAAAGCAGACGAGGGTGGGGAGAGGTATAAATTAGAAGTTTGGGATTAACATATACACATTACTATATATAAACTAGATAAACAATAAGGACCTGTGTAGCACAGGCAACTATATTCACTAACTTGTAATAGCCTATGATGGAAAAGAATCTGAAAAAGAATATATATGTATATATGTGTATGTGTGTGTGTGTATATGTATGTATGTGTGTATATATATATATATATATATATATATATATATATATATATATATATATAAAATTGAATCATTTTGCTGTACACCTGAAACTAACACAAAATTATAAATCAACTATACCTCAATTAAAAAAAAGCAAGCAGAGGAGGATTTGTCTCTTTGGAGCACTCTGCTCCCCTGTCCGTACGCTGCTGGCTCAATTCAGCTTGAAGGAGTTGGGTGACAGATGAACTGATGACCAAAGGAAGGAGTCAGACAGCCTTGGTGCCTTTCTCAGAGTAAAACCAAATGACAATCTGCTGTGATGAGTAGGCACTGCTTCTAAGAATTATGGTTATGTTTTTTCCTCTGGTTGAGAAAAGGTGCCTAAATTCGCTACAGCTTTAAGATGATAGAGTAGTGGACTATGAAGAAGGGTGTAATACACACATGCTTTTCACAAAACAAGAAAGTTGAGAGCTGTACTACAAAATAGAAGATGGGTAAATACATCAATTTCTAAGAAGGAGCTGCCCTTTCCTCCCCAAAGAAGGACTTTGAAAACCTAAACACTGCCAAGCTTGACATCAGTATCTGGTACAATTCTAGGATTGATTATTTAAGCCAGTGATTTCAGAGCTCCTAGGAAAATAGTAATGATTACCAGGAGCCAGGGTGAGCTCTCTAGAATGTCAGGCCAAGCTTACAGTACACATTCTAACAAGTTTACTCATAAAGGAGATCACAAGCAGACTACATTGCGAGGCACCTGGCAAACCTCTCCTCGAGGCAAGATACAGAAATTGTTGAAGGTTAGGCTTTTTCTTTTTTCCTTACTCTGTGAATAACTGGATTTAAGTAATATGGCTTAATGGTTGGTATCAACCCACATCATCCCTACTGGAGTATTGCAGAAGTCCATACTTGACCTAGCCCAGTTTCCATCTAACATTTTTATTGTAACTTGAATGAAAGTTAAATAATCCAAAATCTATCAATTTTTTGATGACCTGAAGTTAGGATGTCTGCAGAGACATGACCATGAAGGACCAAGGAGGTAAAAATACAAATTTACTATTATTACCACCTTGATTTGGCCCTGGGCTAAACCTCCTACCTGTATGATCTGTTAATCCTTACATAATGTCTGGGCAGTCAGTTTTATAATCCCCTGGGAAAGATGAAATAATGAACTTACCAAAACCACACATCTAGTAAATGGCCAGCTGGGGTCTGGTTTCCATGAGCTGTGATCATTGTGGTTAGACCCCACTTCTTCTCAGCATCCCACCAAGTCCTGGTGGACAACAGGGCCAGACTTGGAACATATTCGGGAGAAATGTTCAGCACTAGCCAGGGAATGTAGGCTCTAGCATGGACTCTGAGCAATCAGACTAGATATCTGTTGCAACCTGAGCTTAAATCATTTATTCTTGGGGAACAAATCATCGTGATGGAGCTAGATCTCCTGGCATCTGAAAAAGCAAGCAACATTCTGCAGTAGCGGCAGGAGGCTATAGCTCAGTGGTAGAGTGCCTGCCTAGCAGACACAAGGTCCTGGGTTCAATCCCCAATGCCTCCAAACAAATAAATAAACAAGCAAACAAACAAACAAACAAACAACCCAATTACCTCCCTCTTCCACAACACTCTGCGCTAGTGCTATTCCCTGACTAGAGCTCAGCCTTCATGCGGAAGAATGAAGACTCCCAATACAAGGCTTTTAGGTTGAAAACCTACTACACATACGACATGATCTGCTAAAGAGCCTGAGATGTGTTGTCTCATTTAGTCACTGAAAATACTCATAAGTTGGGTGCCATTCTCATCTCAGTTTTATAAATTGAGCCACAAAGTGGTTAACTTGTCTGATAGCTGGGATGTGAGAGAGCTGGAACTTTGACCAGGTAGTCTGACTTCAGAGCCCTTGCCCTGAACTATCAGACTATACAGGAAGAGGGATGAAATCTGTTTATTTGAGAATGGGAAAGGGACAGCCATTATGTGGTGAATTCAGGTTGAAACGCAATCTGCTATTTTTAGCTCTTTCTCTTATTCTGTTATGCCTTTCTGACATGTGCAGCTATAACCTCCACTTCGATCATTTTCATTTTGGATCACTCTGTTTTTCCCTGTTCATACAGGACTAGATCTGATTGTTCTTCACCCTCACAGGTCCAGAAGGAGTTCTTCCTCTGGCAAGTGGCCAGGTAACTGTTTAAATACTTCGGAGATTCTAATCTCTGCCTCAGATTGCTGTCATCTTGCATCTATTAACACATTGTTTCTGTACAGGACTTCATACAGCGGACACCCATTTTATATTATGACTTTCTTTAAATAAAGGTGGTAAGGCAGCTGACAGATTGTGGGAGGGGAAGGGATAGAGAGGAGAGGAGAAAGAACAGCAAACATCAGGCAGCGGGATTTTACAAGTCCACCTGGCTATGACTGTTCAATTCAACACAGCACACAGCTTATTAAGAGCCTGTCGATCACCTGACCTGGGCATTTCTACAAGACCTCCTTTAATGATCACAACAACTCTCTGAGGTACATATTATGTCCTTTGTTTTGCAGATGAGGACTAAACCTAACTAGGAAGGAGATGGGCTAATTTGCACAAAATGACACAGCCAAGACTAGAATCCAGAGCCAGGTCCACGGCCTTTCCAGCTACACCAATCCTCAGAGAGGACAGAGAAACATTGTCTTAGCATCACCTGCTGAATGTTCTTCAGAAAATGGATGTTTTAAGCTATAAGATTCCAGATTCCATTGCCCTCAATAGCTGTGAATTCTTATTTAGGAATCTCAATTTATCAGTAGGGGTTAAGTTTGCTGCAGTAATAGATTAACCCTAAAATCTAAGTGGCTTCATGCAGAAAAGGACAATTTCTCATTCCTAGCAAATAACCAATTCACATCAGCATGGGGGTGAAGAGGAGAGAGAGAGAGAGAGAGAGAGAGAGAGAGAGAGAGAGAGAGAGAGAGAGGACTGTGCGCTGGCTCTGAAATAGTTTGAAGGGAACACACAGCTCTCCCGTTCATAGCCACTGGCAGACTTAGTCCCATGGTTCCACACAACTGCATAATGAGACAGGCTAAGGAGCAGACAGATGTTTGCTGAGCAGTAAATGTCTTGCCATAGAGTTCATGGTATTTTGAGATGCTAACTCTCCTCACTTCTGCTAACCTGTACAGTGGGTAGGTTAGATGATGTGGGTTAAATGAGCCAGCGTGTCCCATCCTTCCTGACCACCACTCAAAGCTAGGCATGTGCCTTCAGCTGATGCAATGACAATGAATCTCTGACTTTTATTTTTTTTGGAAATCAAGGGACAATGACACTAGTTCTTTCCTACAGGTATAAATAAGTAAGCATATAGTCCCAGAATCTATTCGGAGCATCCTGAGGCCAAGAAGGGAGGCAGCTTTAAGATGACCATGCGTGAAACAGAACAAGAATGACAATGGTGAGCCACTAGATTATATCAAGCCTCAAACGAGACCCTGGATTGTTCAGTTATGTGAATCATTAAGCAAAACTAGTTCTTTATGACAATTTGAATCAGTTTTCTTTTTGTATCATGTAACCAAAATAATTCTGATACACCTCTTTTTCCATATTTTCAGAAAAATAATATATTTTCTTCTCAAATAAAAAATTATTACTTTTTTACAACGATCACTTTTAAAGTAATTTACCTAGAAAATTTCAAGAGATTTAAGTAAAATTATCATATCATAGAGAATAATGCTTTTCAATTGGACTTGTTCCTTTCTAATTAAATAGAATTCTCAAAACAGTTTTTGTATTGTGATACAGATTCTCATATTTTATCCTTACTTGATGTACTTCTTTCCACTGGGTGTTTTTTAAAAGACCATTTTGCTTTTGAAAACGTTATTGTTAAAATTGCCTCAGCTGTGTCTGTGCGTGTTTGTCCTTTATAGCTGGGTGACCTCAACTCATTAGAGCTCTCCTAATGAGGCCACTGTCTTATGTCCTGTCTATTTGTAGATCAGTGATATTTCTGTAATTCTTTAGCAGCCAGGGTCACCTTGCCCCTAGTAGACCATCTCACAAATGTATGTTACTGCTCATAAATAAAAAGAATCACACAAGAGAATGTGGATGAATAAACAATTACTCTCACTACTTGAATAATTTCTCCAATGAATGGAAAGCACTGTATCATTATACCTTTTACTTGCTGTTTCACATTAGGGATTCTTACAAGGTAGCTTTTATGTAGTACGTAGTACGGCGGCAAGCCCAAGTGGCCTCTTTACCCTTTTGATCATGACAACTATACAAATTTCAGTATGGATGGCAGGTATGTGCCTGATTGAGTTAATTCTGCAAACATTTTGATGCCTCTACTGTGTACTAGGCAGTACATTAGGTGCTGTGGGAACATACTGCTTTCTAACATTACATTCTAAGTAATGTAAGAAAGGAAGATATAAAGTTCTGTGGGAACAGGAAGGCAGGGGTGGTGAGAGGACTGAAGTTGAGGATAGGGAGGGAGAGGGGAATCAGAACAGGTTTTCCAGGACAGTTCCTATTGGAACTGGGCTTTGAAGGTTTCTTAACGTTTAGGCATCTATGGACACATGAGAATGGGTATACTCAAAAGAGCAAAGATATGCAATTAGAAAAGTGTAAAACAAGTTCTATAGCACAATCAGTTTGGCTAGAATACAGGGTGCATGAAGGGAAATACAAAGAAATTAAGTCAAAAACATAATTTGCAACCAGATATTTAACGGGAATCCTTGAGTGGCATACCAAAGAATGGAAGGTAGGCAGAAACTGGATGGGAGTCTGCCCTTGAAAGATGGAGGTGTACTAGGTAAAATCTGTGAGTTAAAAGCCTTTTGCCTTTAAGAACTAAGGTGTGTGTCCTGGAGCAGAAGAAGTAGAAGGTATACTGAGCTCAGGTGTCAGAGAAGAGAGTTTTGGGCTGGCAGAGCATGTAAAAAAATTAAAGGGGGGGTCCTGGAAGGTAGAGACCAATAGATGAGGTAAACAAAAAGCCTTCATGAAAACTCTGCCTCAGCTGATCTCCAAGGGTTACACACATGAGAGGGATCCAGTAGGATTCCAGATAACGAGCAGAAGCTGGAAGATGAAAACTGAAGGTGCAAGAACCTAGGCTGCTATTTACCACAGGGGAGATGACATTTGTGTTTAGCAGGTTAACTGCCCACTAGAATTAGCACTGACACTTTTTAAAAGAATGTAACAGAATCCAGACACTAAGATACATTATTCATAATGTCCATGGTAAGAGTATACATTCTGGTCCGTACGCAACTACAATGAACAGAACACTCCAACCTGCAATAGGAGTGTAGCAAATGTGAGAAAAAGACCTTTATTTTAAGTCACCTATTGTTTTAAGCTTTTGATTTTGGAGATTGGTGGTTATTTCAACATAGCCTAACTCATTTCTTGAGTGTATATTTTTTACTGTTATTGTCTAAGAAAATCTGTGCAATATTTAAATTATTTTTTATTTAAGTCTTTAGCACAACTAACCAGTAAGGCTATGGGAGCCCTGAGTTATCTTTGTGTGAGGAATTTTAATTAATAATTTAATTTCTTCGGTTGTTATATAACTGTTTGTATTTTAATTTATTTTCTATTTTTCTGGTGTCAGTTTTGGTAAGCTACATAATCCAGAAATCTGACCTTTTCATTGAAATTTCAAAATTTTACTAATAAAGTTGTTCATGATATCCTATTAAGATATTGTTAATGTCTATAGGGTTTGTGTAATATTCCCTTTTTCATTTCTGTTATTAGTTATTTTGCTTTTTTTTTATTTATAAGCTTTTACAAGTGTTTGTCAATTTTATTAATCATGTCAAGGAACCAATATTTGGTTTTTGATCCTCTCAAATGCATGGTTGTTTTCTATTTTTATTTTATTATATTTCTATAGTAATAATTTAGTCTTTCTTTACCTTTCTTTTACTGTTCTTTCTGTCATTTATTGAGATGGACTTTCTCCTTTTTTCTTTTCTGAAACCACATTTAAGGCTATATATTTTCTTCTAAATACTGTTTTACCAAGTCATATGTGGTAAATATTTTAATGTAATTTAAAAACTATTTTTTAGTAATATTTTTGGTAAATTTTTAATATGTAATTTATGTATTTTCATTATTGTACAGTTAAAATACTTCATATTTAATTAGAATTTCTTATTTGGGCCTTATTCAGCCCATGGGTATGTAAAAGTGTATGTCAATTTCAAAATACATAGAAATATTTCAGTGATTGCTTTAAAAATTGCTTTATAGCATAAATTGCATTTTGGTTACATGATGTACAAATACAGAAACCACTGGCTGAAAATAAGTAAGAGAAAATATAAGTGCTTAAAATTATCCACATTTTAGAGATCAGGCAAGAGTGTCACATGGAGTAAAGCAACTCACATGAGGTCATGTGGCAACTAAACAGTGCAGCCAGGATTAGAAGCTGGGCAGTCTGATTCCACAGTCCGGGTTTGCAACTAGTAAGTACATTATCCTGTTGATCTGTATGCAGGATCAGGAAAGTCTTAACAGCTAGTAAGGAGGAAAGTCATTGTTACTGCATGAGTGAAGGAAGGGTATGATGAGGCAGGAAGCAAAAATTAAACACACAAACACCCAAATGCTATAAATCTATAATAAATATTCACAGAGAGATAAGAGAGTGAACATAATGTATTCATAAAAGAAGAGAACAAAATACTATTTTAAAAAAACAATGAGAATAAAGGAAAATTATGATAATTAACAAAATATTCAGTTATACTTTTGAAAGATAAAGTCAACAAAATTTCCCAGAAAGTAGAACTAAGAAGGAGTTGGATAATATGACAAAAGCACAAAGAAATTAGAAAGTCAGCCCACAAGGTGCAGTGCATTACTAGCAGGAATTATAGACAGAGAAGTAAGTGAAAATAGAGGGAGAACATTATTAAAGGAATAATACATGAAAAGTTTCTAGTGCTGGAAGACATATGTCTCTAAATTGAAATTTCCCAGGACAATGAATAAAAACATAGCCACATCAAAGCTTACCAACATGAAATTTCACATCACCAGAGATAAAGAGAAGAACCAGAAAGCTTTCAGAGATTGGAAGAAACAAGCCACAGGCAAATGGCTGGAAACTCAAATGGCATCGAGATTTCAAAGCAACGGAAGAACTTGGGAAGCAACAGAGACATAACCTCAAAATTCTGGGTGAAAATGATTTTCAATGTGGCCGAACTACTAATTAAGTAGGATGGTAGAATTTTTAGATGAGCAAGGACTGAAAAATATACCTTTCATGGACTTACAAGAAACTGCTGGAAGATATGCACTATAAAAATGAGGAGGAAAACAGAACAAAGAGCTAAGGAAAACGGTGAAACGTGAGAGAGGAGTAAGAAGTTCTGGGCCACTCAGTCCAGACTGGAGCAGAAAGAGGGCGCAAGGACAAGTTTGTCTCCAGGAGCAGAAGGAACACTGATGAGCTGTCTGATGTGCTGAACATTTGGAAAACAATATTTATTTGCTAGATCCTGAGACATTTGGAAAAAATAGTAAGTATATGCAAATCAAGCAAACAAAATGAGAGGCAATTATCTATGCTAAGAAAACAAGTTGTCTAAGGAAAGAAACGTAATCATAGCAATTGTGTGATTTGCAGAGAACAGTATTTATGTCATCACAATAATGTAACAACTGATGATCAGTTTATCTAAAATTGTATATAACTATATTGAAAGGATGGAGGGGGAAGAAGTCAAGTTTGGGGGAGAGAGGCAAATTCTTACCATTGCTCTGTGAGTGGCAGCCCCCACCAGAACCATATTGTTGGGAACAATCAGACAGTGGGAATAATCTCTCAAAGCAGTTTCCAAACCAATTTTTGTTTGTTTGTTTGTTTTGGTGATTATTTCTCCAATTTATTTGTGATCATAAAGATTATCTTGTTTTCCTTTTGTCATTTTATATATTTTTTTTTTTTGCATGCTACCTTGGCTTTTTTTTTTTAAGTGTTGCCTTATTTGATAATGTTTCATTTTTCTTTCCCTAGTACTTCATCAGATATACCATCTATTTTAATCTATTAAATGGTTAATTTTAAAGCCTAAAAACATAACCTTACGTTTCTCTAATCAGTCATATCATGAATGAAGCGAGTGTCTCTAGATTTACTACATATAAGAGAAATGACCATTCATCTCTTTTCCACAGCTCACTCCCCACCTTGTGGGAGGGTCTGAGGACTCCCAGCAGAATCTTAGCCTGGTCAGCTCAGCCTTGCCTTGACCCCACGGCAGCATCAATGGGGGTCTTGTTAGAAATGCAGCATCTCAGATCCACTTCACATATACTGACATGGAGCCTGCATCTGACAGGGGTCTGGAGATGATTTGTGTGCACAGTGAAATTTGGGGAATGGTGCTTTGGACACCAGGCTGTCCACTTGGGTTGGTAAAGATCACACATAGATTTTAGAGCGCAAGGTCAGGCAGTGGAGGAAGGACCATCTTACTGTCTTACTGTCTCTCTGTCAAGAGGTTTACTCTTCTTCCAGAGGCAAGAATTATCAGTCTAGCAGCTGACTGTTTTTCTAAAGCACGATGTCATGGTTTGCACAGCACAGAGGGTCTTGACAGCAACACCTTTACTGTTAACATCCCGTCGATATATATCGATCCTCCTTACACACATGGAACTTCTTTACATTAGATTTTACTTTGCTAAAATTGAAATACCTACTCCTGCCTTCTCTCTTTCTCCCATTTTCCTCAATGTATTTTTCATTTGTGAAAGTTTAAGTATTATTGTTCTATATAGAGAGAGTTCATATTCAGATTTTGCTTTTCACAAGCCAGCTTGGAGTAAATTTTCACAGCTGAAATCCCTGATTCCACATTTTCACTTTATCTTGGGCTTTTGGCTCTTAACACTTTCTTCTGTCTGCTCAGTTTTGTTCTTTTAATGTATAGGCTCTGCTTTAAACATTCTTATCTTCTCCATTGACTTTGAAAATTTCTACCCAGTTTCCCTAGATTGTTTGGTCACATTGCTGCAAAATGACTATTTGACATTTCATGCAATCTTGTAACTTTTTTTCCATCAACTTTTTAAACTTAATTCTAGATTTAGAGGCTTGTAATGCTACTATTTTTCAAACTGTGACATCCTCACTTTGGGGTTCTTAACCTCGCTTTACTCTCTGAGAGCTGGAGTGCATCCTCAACAACCTGTTGTCTGAAGAGCAGATGGGCGTTATGATTGCAGAGTCCATGAGTCTTTTCTTCTTTTTTATTTTCACATTTTTATTTTTTTAATTAATTTTCATTCAGCTTATTACATTATGTCTTTTTACTCATATGACTGGGAAGAAATGCATGAACGCATATACAGTGTTTCCCTTCCAATTCTCATTGCTGTCTGGAATTTACTCTCACCAAAACATCTTAGCCCCAGTTACTTCTGTTTCTTGGTGTGTACCTTTTTCCCCTGTCCAGATGTTCTTTCCTTGTAATGAGCCTTTTCTACCTGCAAAATAAGGTATATTTTTCATCTCAGAAAATTTCTTTCAGTCCTCTCTGTCATTATCATTTCTATTCCCGTAATTTTCATGATTCCTCTTGAGAACCCCTCAAACTTTTAGCTCCTGCTTGTGTCCTATGTTCTCCATTTTATTATCTTTTCTCACCTTATTTTTTATACCTTGTTTTTTATGTCTTTTCTGAGGGAGATTCTCAAGGTTGTGGTCTACGTCTACAACTCCATCTTGTGCCGCTGATCATCCTCTGCGCCTCCGCGGGGATGTTAATTCTGCTCCAGCATTTTTGGTTTCCCTTTTCTCACTCAGTATTGGCTTATTTTCATGTGAGTCTGGTCTCCTCTTGTGGATTTCTGCTTCTGTTTTACAGAGGCCGTATTTTCCTGAATCCTAAGGATGTCAAACAGGTTTCTGTGAGTTTCATCTGGATCCTATGCAAACTGTTGTTGAGGTATGGTTTTCCTCTGATTGTTCAGGATATTTCCTTCCCTGTGTGTAGTAACTTGTTTTGAATGGCCCATGTGGCTGGGTTATTGTTATTGTTCTTGCTTTTATTGGAGAGAAAGAGTTCTAAACCCAGCGTCTGCAGGTTGCTCTTGGTGCCCCTTGTCTTCCTGGCTGCTCTTAGAATCCTCTTCTGTGTTTGATAGACAAAGCTTCCAGACACTCCTTCCCGGAATTGCTCTGCTGGAGTCTGATTTATGTTCTCCTCACTGGATGGAGTGAACAGAAATCTACAATCCACAGTTTGGATTGCACACAGGGTCCCTAGCATCTCATCCTCGTCTGTGTTTTGCTGTTGCTCTCAGCAATCAATGCTCCGTTGCCAACCCTGACTACTTTATATTGGTTTTTTGTTGTTGTTTCTGACCCCGAATAACTCAAGAAGGTGGAAATCAGAAAGTGGGAGGGGAAGGGAGCACCTGTAGAGGTGCTATAAAGCAGCTTAAATGGAAGAAGGCATGAGATGTGCACTGTTCTGTTATTACTCGATGACCCCACCTGGGGCCTTGAGCCAAGAAGAGAAGGAAAAAGAAAAGTGTTTTCTTATCTTTTAATATTAGAAATCCTAGAGCCACTGAATGTGTGTCTATATCTCATTCCAGTATTATCAGCCTTTTAATTAGCTGAACTCAACCCCTGGTTCTAAAAATAGATAATCCTGTTCACAGTTTCACAAGGAGTTTATATATTTTGCTTTGCCCTTGTTAGTTAGATATTAGTTAGAATTCAAGAAAAGCTGTTAAAGAACTGCTGGTTGGTGATGGTGAGGTTAATTTACCCCTCGAATGAGCAAAATTATACTAACAGTACAGTCTGAAAACAAGGTACACACAGATGCTACGTGCTTTGACAGTTATGTGCATCAGCCTGCTTCTGGATCAGTTAGCTTCGTTTCAGAATTCCACCTGGAAAACAGTTTATGCAGCTAATGTTTTTCACTCTGTGCTGAAACCATGCATGTTCTTACATAGTTAATCACTATTCTTCTATGAGAAAAGCTTGGCTTTTATTGATGTAGACTGAGAAGAAGCAAGCTGAGTTAGATTCAGGATCAGTATATAACAGAAGCCCAGGAAGGCAAGCAAGGATATCTACAAGAAGTTTTCATCGGTCCTGGAAACTTAAACGATCAAAGTCATACGCAGTTACTACTTCCTGGCAAGTCATGTTTACTGAGTTCTTACTGTTTTCACTCATCAGCAAATGACCTCGAGTGTATGTCCTGAGAACACATCACTTCTCTCTTAACTCATTTAAGTATCTTCAAAATACTTAAATCAAATTGGAAATCAATTCACTTTGGCATACAATATTTGGAACGTCTTCATTGTAAATGGTATAATTAAAATATTACTTAGAAACTCTCTTTCTGCTCTTCAGTGTTTATGGAGCTATGAGAGACTAATGAGCAGGCCAGGATCCCAACAGGAACAGTTTACCTTAAAGAAAAGGACAGACTATTACAGCTGTTCTGATGGGCACAGGAAGAAAAGGATAACATACTTTCAAGATAAGTCCTGGGGAAAATGTTCTGGGCCTTTTTTGTTTATCAATAAAACTTGGGCCTCATCTTTAGAAAATGTAGCATTTCAACTAGAATTTAACAAGTTCAAAAATGACGACTGGTTAGAAAGAATAAATCACATTTGGAAAAGGTTTGAATGTAGCTCAGTATTATATATCCTTCCTGAAGGCCTTTAAAGATCAGCCCTTCATGCAGCTGACGCATGAGGGGAAAGGAAAATTGGTTTTTAATAAAGTCCCTTTTAAAGCGTCGGTTTTCTGTCCATATTGCTTTTCACAGCAGGTAGCACTGTCCTCTTGTTTGGTTTCACTTTCTATGTCTTGGTAGAAACTGGGAGTGGTCAGTTACAAATCTCTTACAGAAATCTCAAAGACATGAGAGCAAGTTTTAAAGTTGACTCAATTTAAACAGGACGGCAGAACTGACAAAAATCTAGGATTCTAACACAATTCAAATCAATAAAAAAAGTGACCATGGATAAGGTTAAGTAATCCAGACCAGGGGAAATGACCCAATGTTGGATTATTTTGTTCTGTTTTGTCAAACCACATGGCAAGACTACCTCCGAGACGGTGAGGGTGGGGTCCCTGGATCTGAGGAGACTAGGCAGGCATCTCATCAGTCATCCTGGGCAGTGGTCCAGCCTGGAGTCGGGAGTGAGCGGAACCTGGGGTGGGGGAAGCGGGGCCCTGCTGATCCCTCTGGGCCCAGACCCCATGGGCGACCTGCCTGGGGCAGCTCTGGCTGGGAAGGGGTGGGATTTCCCCACCCGGAGGTGCTCAGAGGCACCAGCCTCTGCGTTCAATCAGCAGCAGCAGTGCAGGTGGGCAGCTCTGGTGCAGGGAGAGTCTGGGGGAGTGAGAGTGGGTGGTGAGGGGGCCAGGCCTGGCCATTTGGACTTGACGAGAGGCCGGCCTCCCCTCCTGGGATCTCGTGCCAGTAGGGTGGCTCTGTCATAAGCGCCATCAGCAGCAATGGCAGCAGGTGAGGAGGCTGGACTGGAAGTGACTAAGGGTCTTATTTGAGAGCCATGAGAGGCCATCGCACTGGAAAATGAAAATCTCAGAATCACTTTTGAAGGGGTGCTCTCAGCCGACTAGTCAGCAGGGACTCAGGCCAGAATAAACCGACCACAGAAGGACGCACAATCTCATTT
This sequence comes from Camelus dromedarius, assembly GCF_036321535.1. NCBI lineage: Eukaryota > Metazoa > Chordata > Mammalia > Artiodactyla > Camelidae > Camelus > Camelus dromedarius. The sequence continues at coordinate 4,955,128 of NC_087441.1, forward strand.
ATACACAGACAGGTAAAGCCAGTGACAGGGTTACTCTAGAGTCCCCCAGATAATCTGCTGTAGTTAAAAAAATTCAAGTATTTGATAAAATAAATCTTTTCTCCATTCTAGATGTTTTTTCTTAAAATTATGAATTCTACCTAAAGGCTACTAAACATAAGTGTGTTTATATTGTACATTATACACTTTGCTTCTGAATGTATACATTAACGTTAATGCCTGTGTCTTTGCTATGGAACATTTTACGTTAGTGTAAACCTTATGCAATTTAGTTTATTTATGTTGCTAAGCCACAGTGCAGTATCAATGATGGGATATATTAGGAGATTTGGAATGCCTGGCCCCATGAGTCTATTTATAAGAATTCCTGCAGAACCTGGGGATAGCCTCAGTCTGCTGTGTCTTATTGCTTAATTAGCGAGTTGTCAAAGAGTGGCACCATATAAACTGAGTGATGCTTTTTCACCTGTTCACTTACTTTTCATCGGGATAATGAGCTGTGGAATGACAGAAAGAATCTTGTTCCCCCCGTGTTCCAGCATGTCGTGGATTCCTTGCCGAGCAAAAAACTCGTAGGGAAATGTCATTTCACAGAGCCCATCAAAAAACAGAGGCAGATAATGATGGTAATCCAGCTTCTCAATTTCTACCTGAAAAGAGAGAGAAGAAATGCCACGTGAAAACCAAAGTCAGGCGAGGCGCAGCTGGGCCAGCTGCAAAGGGCCACCGGCTTGGGAGAAGCCAGGTCTTCAGAACTCCAGGAGGATCTTACTCACCAACTCACCTAGCGACCTGAAGTACGTTATTAGCAGTGAGGTAAAAATCGTTGACCTTTAAATCTTCACAAATTAAAATCATAAATAATCTATACTGGGAGCATTTTAGTATTTGTTTTGGAGTTCTTAGGTTAATTTTTTACCATTTGGCAAGACTGAAAAGGGACTCAGAAGTCCATAGAATGTATGCTGAAAAGATATAAGAATAAAATGAAAAAAATAGTTGAAAAGAGATTAGCATCTGAATTTCTAACAAAAATATCATAGAGGCTGCATGTTCATATATCCTCATGAGATACCTCTCTTCAGGACCTGGCCAATGTAAGAGTGAGGGGCAAAATATGATTCCGTGGATGTCCTGTGGAGCCTGGACGGCAAGCAGAACGTTGGTGCCATCAAGGAAAAATGGGGACGACACACAGTGGGCTGGATCTAAATAGACCACTGACTCCTCAAATTCAAAATATCATAAATCTCTCTTCTGCTTCTTCTGGGAGCAGAGATGTATCATTGTTCCACTTCTGTGGAACACCCTCAGTAATGCCTGCATGACTTCTTGTCCAGATCTTTTGCAATAGAATCCAGCACCAAAAGGCATGGGAGCAAAAATTCCAGAACAGAGAAAGACATGGTATGTTGGGAACTGTTCACACGGGATTTGTTCTAGCCTGGTCCTCTATTGTCTAGAGTATCCATGACCTGACTTACTACCTGCAAGGTGACAAGTGGTGGTGATATTATGGGTGGAAAGAAGCCATCAGACTCAGATTGTGGATGTAACACACCCATGCAGAGCAAAGGATGCATCGTTTCCAGTAAGAGGTACAAATTTCCCTGGTTTTCAAGTCCTTATGAATGTGCTCAGTTTCCAATTATCACCTTATAATTAAGGAACCCATCAGGACCTTAGAGAAACCCTTTTGTGTTAGGAGATTTTTATGCCCTCCAGCTCCCTCTCAGCATTCTGGAGTTTCTAGCCATGTGCCTGTCTGCCCCTGAGTGTGAGTAACTGGTAACAATCCCAGCACGTTTCTGAGCGCTCACAGTGAGTCTGGTGAATCAATTATTCTACAGTTCCTTAAGCAGGAGGTCTGTCTCCAGACTGCTCAGGAACCACTCAGCCAACTAAGGAAGTAAGCAGTCAAGAATAGAATGTTCAGATGCCCTCTTAGAAGTGGAGCTTGGAATATGAATCTCAAATGAAGGTATATATGGACATCAGTTTTTATATTCTGTGAATATTCATAAAATTTCCTTTATTCATAGTAAAAAATTATGGAATATATATTTAATAACAACTTTCTCAAGGATTTTTGTATGTTTGAAAACATTTTAGAACATTATTTTGCACAATTAAAAATACTATTGCTACATCATTCAGCTCCAAAAGGTACAATGTTGTTATCTATCATTTCACCTTGTAACTTCACTTCATAATAATAGTATCATCTGTATTGTATTTTGATTTATATTTTTGTGATTTTGTTAATTCTCTTTTTTAACCCATTGTCTCAATTTTACATATGTCTCTTATAAGTAGCAAATCATTAAATTTTATAATTTAATATGACCTAAGACTTTGTATTTTAGTATGTAAGTCATTCACATTTATGGCTATGTCTAGTTAATGCCTGTCATCCTATTTTTTGGTCCTTGGATGTCATTTTTCATTTGTTTTTTCCTTTCAATTTTGTAGTTTTGTTAAGTAGATTGTTTTATTTACATTTTCTGTGTGATGACTTGAAAGATAAAGCAGCTTGTGTAAATATTTTATTGCAGCCATCTCATAGCTTTCTCAAACACTGTAGAACATATTTATCTTAAAGAAGTAAGTTAAAAATCTCCTACTAAGATTACTGACATACCAATTTTTCTTGGAATTCTGTTGATTTTTTTTTGTATGATTTGGGGCAACAATATCAACAACATCAACAATATCAACAATAAAAATGCCATGTTTCTTGATACTAGACACTATTGTAAATACTTTTGTGTATTAGTTCACTTAATCCTCACAACAGCTCTAAGAGGCAGGTATTAATGGTATCCCAATTTTCAAATGAGGAAACTGAGATATAGAGTTTTAATAACTTGCCTAAGGTTTGCAGCTAGTTAGCGCTGGAGCTAGGATCTGAACCCAAGCAGTCTGGCTGCAGGACATGATACTACCCAGGTTATGTTTTTAGACACATCAGGGTTTAGCATTATTGTAATTCCCTCATGAATTGGTCCCTTTATCCTCATGTCTTTATCTCTTTATCATTATGAATGCAGTTTTTCTTAATCTAGTACTAATATTCCTGTAACTGATTAGTCTAATAAAATACTAATATTACTACCCTTTTATTTTCTTCCTTCCTCTGACATAATGTCTAAAGGGCATCTTTTCTGAGTAGCTTATAGCTGGATTTGTTTTCTTCCCCCTTTCATTTTATAACAAGTCTTTAAACACAAATATTGAGCATATACATGATTCTTAATTTCAAAAGGCTTGAAAAAGAAAGAAAAGCAATGGGAGAAGAGATAAAGGAAGAGAAAAAAAGAGGGAGCATTTGAAAGACAGCAAAATTGAATGAAAGACTCAGTGAGTGAGAGAGATTGAGAAATAAAAAGATTATGTCTAGGTCTTTAAGTCTTCCTTCCTCACTGACCATGGCAGTTCTTTCTTATAAGACATTCTCTTCGTGTAAGTTCTTTTTCTGACCTGTTTATCAATTATTTGGCAAGTCTATTTCACTGCAGATCTATTGCCTTAATAATGGAATGACACTTTGCCATCATCTTTTGAGGTCAAAAACATCTCTAAACACTATAGATATTTCTCTACTTGCTACAGGGTAGTTTTTTGTATGTCACTTTCTTCTCTGCTTACATACCTTCTAAGGTCTCTTCTTTATTATTATAATATTGTTTCAATTGATGAGTTTGGCCTAGGCCTTGGGAAGCTTTCTTACAGTTCATTTACAACCAGGAGCTTTAGCATGCATTTGTTTTACCTTGTTTTGTTTTTTAATGATGTATCTAACTTCTTTTTACTGTATTTTTCTTTTTATCTGAGGAGTTCCTTCTAGCTACTGCACCATTTTCACACTGTTTTCCACAATAAAGGTGTCTATGCTTCCTTATTCTCGTTCTCTCTTCAACTCACTTCTCCACCATTTCTTTTACTCAGGTCACCGGTGACCTTCATTTTGTCTAATCTTCTAGGACCTTCTCAGTTCTCATTAGCATGACACAGTTAACCTTGTGAAGTTGTCTTCCCTCGGTCTCCTGACACCACACCCTCATCACTGGGCTTTATCCTTGATTTCCTTCCTTCAAATTCATATTCAATCCATCAGCAATTTGATTGATTCTATCTCCAACCAAATCCTTATTTCATTCACTTTTGCATCGTTTTGTTTATTACCAGTTTAGTAAGGAAAGCCACCAAATTTCCTTACCTGGATTACTGTGACAGACTTGTAACAAATCTTTTTCTGTTTTTCCTTCCTGTTTCCATTCTCTATATTTCTGGGTCCTGATCTGCTGTGCTTCTGACTAACGTCCCACCAGAGCTTCCCCCCTGACCTGTTCCTGAGTCCTTTCACTTCACACTGTCCCTCTGCAGCTCCTCCCTGGAGACACGGGTGCCCTTTGTTCCCCAGACCAGCAGGGCCTCACACATTCTTCCTTAGAGACTTTCTTTGAATGCACTCTTCCCTTTGTCTCCACACCTTTCAGTTGCTGGCGACTCCTTTCATCTAAATTTCAGTGCAGTGAGGCCCTCTTACCACTGCCTAGGGTCCTGTTTGATTTTCTCTGTAGTCCTTGTCATTTATTCATTGCAGTTCCTTAAGTTCTGTTGTTTGGGAAGCTTGTCATTGCTGAGAAGGGTGTTTGCACATAATAGGTGAATACGCAGCAAGCATGTGTTTCAGTTTTAATTCTGACTTTTGAATCTGTCCTCTGTGCTAATTCTTTGAGAAGCATCCTCAGCTCAGGAACGATGGCCAGATGATGAAAGACCATACCTGGCACGGAGCCCGGGGACCACGGCAGGGCGCTCAGAGGGGCTGGTGTTGAACACCGACCCTGCAGCATGAAGACGTACATAAGTTTCTATAATCTTTGTATCCTACACATAAAATGCCATGTTTTCTCTATTAGAACTGCAGTGATTGTTTACATTTCAGGCATTTTATGAGTATTTTAATAGACAATCAGATGGGCTTCTTGGTGCTTCTCTTTACACTCATTTTACTAGAAATCATTCAGGGCTTAATTTGCTATTCTGTTTACTTTAAAATTTTAGAAGTTAAAGTTTTGGGTTTTCATAGTATCATAAAAACCAAATATATTAATGTATGTTTATAATTAATACATTGGAATAATAATACAAGATCATGTTTCTAAAATATCTAGATGTTGAGAATAACTCAAGATTAAAATGAAAATTTAAACTAGAGATAAATTAGGGGATTCCTATTTATCTTTGTGTGGGCATTTGTCACATGGTGACTACTATCCCTTAGAGGTCTTCTAAATTGCTGGCTTCCTTTATTCATTTAAATGTACAAAAGATCATTTTTACTATTTAGCAATAAACTTTTTTCAGTTACGTAAATTATGTTTCTCTTAAGATAACTTTCTACTAACAATTATACTTTGTATTTCTTTAGTATTGCTGTAAAAATAGTAATTTTCAAACTTTTATAAAATTTGGGAATCTTTCTTTAAAGTTTGTGCAAGAATGCCAGAATTAAAAGAAAGCTATTTGAAGTGGGACAAAAAACAAGGGCTGTTTTAAACATATCAGATGAAGTTTCAAGGTAATACACTGCTTGATGACTACTTGGATAGCAACTCTAGGAACATCAAGTGTTTTTACTCACAGAATTTCTCTCTTTCAAATTTATGTTTTGTAACTTTTTAACGATCATATAGTATCTAAATGTTAATCTCTAAATCTTACAGTGACCTTTGGCCAGAAGCAATACAATTCTGACTTCATCTGTCCCATCAAATGTGCCTTTTTATCCCCATAACAAATGTTTAATATAGTAATGTTGCACTAAAAGGTCAGAAACACAATAAGGTAATGATTTTCATTAAAAACTCAAATCAAAAACTTATTCTTATACTTTACATATCCTTGCTTCAATTAGCAAAAGAAATCTGTTTATATAACAACGTCTGTTATTATGAGTCCTAGAGTAATAACCAAGGATCTTGTCTAGAATCACAAAAATCTGAAAACGTGTACTTATCTATTTATATATTATGACATCATTTAGACTTATTATGACATTTCTAAAATAGAGCTTTAACTTACTGTTTTCAATCCTTAAGGTAGCTGTTGAGTTTCTGTAAGAGGCCTTACAAAGTCTATAGACATTAAGCACTGTCTATAGATGATTTCTATAACATGTTTCAAACATGGCTGTACTTCTCTTTTTCAAATGTGTGTGGATGCATTTGTAATAAATAACTGAAAATAATTTATGCCACTTTACATTTTCTCAATGATACTGGCTATATCACTAAAATCCTGTAACAGTACATGACATTTTTGATACAAAGAGTAAAACATTTTAACATGAAAAATGCTCTTCAGTGTTAAAAAAGAGATTTCATGCATGATGGCAGACAAGGATGATGTGGACCCTTAAACTGTTATAAAGTCTAAAAAACACCAAAATATGTTAAATCAAAGTTGAGGTCAGAAGATCCTCAGATGCTAAAAACAAAAATCAGAGTCATAGAGGTGATGCTGCATGACTGCAGATTGTGTCAAACACAGACCAGATCACAAGACTTAGGATGAGCTTTTAATGTCTCAAGAGTTCAGAAAAACAGGGCATTTGGCAAAAGAAGAGGGTTAAGCTGAAACTCATACATACAACTTGGACCCTTGAAGGGCTATTCCACCTGTGATGAGAGGACCAGAAAATGTCTTCTATGAGTTTGTGAAAAAGGAAATTGAGCTTGATGTTTGACAAAAATTTTGATGGAAAAAACCACCTCTGAGAAATAGAGTCTCAAAGAGAAATCTAAAATCAAGTAATTAAGAAAAAAATTGTTTACAGACCACAGAAAGAAACTTCTGGGGCCCAGATAAAAGCAAATGCAACAATGTTAACCCCTGTATAATCCGGGTACATGGGGCTGCCGCAGAAAAGACAACCCCCAACTAAAAGTCACCAATCCTCTATGGTAAGTAATGCGCTCACCATAAGGAAGACTCAATAGACCAGCGAGCATGGAAGTGAGCTCTGGAACTAGCAAGTAGGAATAAGAGAAAAAAATCTGAAAATAAATATTTAAAAGATGCTTAAAACATAGAAGACTATTTCATTAAAAGATAACTAAATAAAACTTCCATAAAACATACAGTATCATTAACTTTAAAATCCAGCAATTGTTTGGATAATAGACCGGCTGCGGATGAAAAGAGAATGAGGGGTCTGGATCACAGAACTGAAGGGCCAGCACAGAGTCGACAGAGGGGAGTAAGGCAATGGAAAGGATGGCACAGAAGTCCCAACCTGAATACTCCCACACTTGACTCATGGGAGTTCCAGAGAGGATAGACTGTGGAGAAAGTGGTATTTGGAGAAATAATGGTTGAGACACTTTCAAAACTGAAGAAAAATGTGAATCTTAAGATTGATGATGCATTTATAGACACTTCTTCAAGAGAAAAGCTACAAAACTCCAAAGTCAAGGAAAAGATGTAAAAGCAACTAGAAACAAAAGGCAGACTACATAAAAAGAATCAAAATTAGACTGAAATTACACTTCCCATTAACTAATTAGAGGCCAGAAGACAGGATAAAAATGCTTCAATGCACTGAAAGAACAATAATTGTTAATCTTCAATGCAATACTCAGCTAAATCACCATTCAAATATAAAGACAAATTAGATGTATTTGAACAAGACATGAGACTGACAGGTTTTGTTTGTTTGAATTGGTTTGCTTTTCTAACCCAAGGATCATAATCCTAAACACAAGATAAAATTTACTAAAAATTAAGGTGACCACAAGACAAGGATGTGAGATGGAGGAGATAATATATCCAACTGTCAAACAAATTGATAAGACTAGATAAGCATTGACTATAAAAAAATTTAAAAATTATCATTACAATTATTTAAAAGTGACTGTAATACAAGAAAGGAAGAGTAGAGAAAATGAGAGGAAGGTGATCTGAGTCAAAGTAAGGTCCTTGCATTGAAGAAAATAAAATTACTGATTGACTTTAGACTTATTAACCATATTAAAGTGCAAGAATAGAAATAAAATTAACTTTTAAGAGAATAGAACGTAGTAGAGGGAATAAATAAAGCTGTATCAGCCCATAGAAGGCTGGTTAAACATCCCACCCGCCTCCAGGAGAAAACAAGGAGAGAAGAAAATACATAGGATGAATCCAAATATGTAAGTAACCACAGTAAGTGTAAATGAATTAAAGTCTCTTGCTAAGATTCTCAAAAGAGGGAAAATATACTTTAATTATAAATTTGTCTATAAGAGGCATATTCAAAATACAATGTCAGAGAAAGATTGAAAATAAAGGTATGGTTAAGAAAATAGTAAGTATGATATAGGATACATTCTTGGAAGAGAAACTGCTTTATCAAAGGGTATATATAGTTAAAATTTTAATAGATATTGCCAAGCGGTGCTTCATAAGGATGATACTAAACTATATTCTCATCAGCAATATATGAGAGTAACTCTTCCTTCATTGTCTACCCAAAGAGAATGCTAACAAAGTTTGATTTTTGACAATATTATAGGTAAAATGATATTTGTTACTTTAACTTGCATTTATCTTACTGTGAGAAATAATCACCTCTGAAAGATACTTTTGAAAGCCATTTTTATATCCTTTTCTGTTAATTGTATTTTCATATCCTTTGCCAATTTTTTCTACTGTGTCATTGACTTTTTTTTTTTAGGAGATCTTTTATATTAGGGAGATTCATCTTTTGTGAGTGACAGGGAGTTCAATTTTTCCTTTTGTATGCAGATTGTTTTTGTTTTAGAATTCATCTTTCACGGGTTCTGAAGTTTGCATCATCATTAGAAAAGTTTTACTCTATTTTGTAGCAGAAAAAATAGAAACAATTAGAAAAGGCAATTTTATAATTGTTTACTCTAGTACTTTTATGATTTTTTTCTTTACATTTAAATCTAATTCATCCATTTGTAACTTTCCTTGGTGTAGGTGTGACCTATGTTTCCAGCAGCAACTTGCTCCAAGTGGCTACCTAGTTGTCCCGAACTGTTTACTGACTAGTCTTCCACTAGTTAGAAGTTGAAACAGTACTATTTTGATTTAATTATCACAACTATTTAATAGATTGTAATATCTGATAGGCTAGCCCCCCATTATTACTTTTCTTTTCTGTTTTCCTCATTATTATAACTTGTTTACTTTTCAATATGAAATTTAGAGATAAACTTTAGATATAAGTTTTCCTGAATGGATCTATATAAAAACTTGCATTCAATAATTAGGTAAAACACATTCTTCATAAGCATACATGAGATAGTTTAGAAAACTAAATGAATATTATGCCACAAAGTAAGTGCCAAGAGAGTCCCAAATATCTGTATTATATGTGTCACATTCTTGGAAGAAAATTAAATAAAATATCAAATCATTAACTAAAAGATAGCCAGACTTTTAACCTCCACACATTTGGAGACTTAAAAACACTTTCAAATTACTTACAGATCAAAGAGAGAATCCTTATAGAAATAACAACTTTTTAAGAACTAAATCACAATGAAACCACTTAACCTTAAAAGAATAGAAAAAATGCCCATTTACGGACTCTTTTCAAGAATAGAAAAAAAGAAAACTATACAACTCACCATGCGAGGCCAGCATAACCTTGCCACTAAAATCAGATAACTACTGCACAGTCTCACAGTATAAAATAAAATACAAGGCAAATTGAATTTAACAGTATGTTTAAAATTATGGCCAAATTGGCTGTAGTGCAGAAATATTAGAATATTTAGATTAAAGGATAAAAAATTAGATCATCTTAATAGATGCAGATAAAGCATTTGATAAAATCATTCATTAAAATTAAAAACACTAAGCAAAAACCTACAACAAATATCATAATTTGCAGTGAAACTTTAGGAACGTTCCCATTATGGAGAAATCTATAGAAATCCATAGAAAAGAGACAAGAAGACTGTTACCATTATTTCTATTCAATGCTGTACTGGAGGTTCTAGCTAATGAGGGGAAAAAAAAAAACATATAAAGACTGAGGAGAAAAAAAGCCCTCTTGCTATTTGAGGATGATATGGCTATCTACATGGCATACCCAGAGAATCTACAAAAAAGTTCAATTAGGAGGAGAGTTCAGAATAATTGCTGCATAAAAGATCAATACACTATTTTTAGTAGCATTCCTATATGCCATTAAAAACTACTTAGAAAAAAAATTTTAATGTTCACAATAGCAAGAAATGAAGAAAACAAACCCTTTAAGGTAATTAGTAATAAATCTAACAGTCAATACATAAGACTATATGGAGACAATTACAAAAGATTATTGACAGGTATAAATAGAAAAAGGAGCAGTCTTCTATGAACAAATGAATACACTGACCATACTCATGGATGAGCAGACTTAAAGTTACAAAGGTAGTGATTATGTCCAAATTAATCTACAAATTCAATCTAAATTCAAGGCAAGCTTTCCATTCTTACGGTGAGAAGCTGAAATGACATGTGGGGGCCACATTCCAAGCAGTGACAGAGTGAGAATCCAAACCCAGCTTTTCTTTCCATTTACCTGCTCACCTTTCTTCACTACGTCGATGGCTTGCTGTCACACCACAAATACTGAAGGCTTTGTCTAGCTAGAAGATATTAATTACTGAGTAACAAATCTGGACTTGGGAATGGAGACTCAAACTGCTTTATGGAATAACCTTATTTCAAGTTTCTGTCAGAAGTGCTAACAAGACAGCTAAAGGTCAGTTGTAAGCAGATCTCGAATTTATGCACACTTAACCTTTATTATCCAGGAGTTGTGTGTTCCCAACTGCAGCAGTCAATGAGTGATGCTCTCAAGTGTAATAAATAAAAAAGAAAGAATCCCTGGCTCTGTAGCTTTGAACATTCCCACTTCCTATCACATTTCATCAAGTTAAAGGAATCTCCCCAAAGTTTTAAAATAACATTTTTTAAATCAGGAGGGTGGATTAAAAAGGAGCAAAATGTGTATTAAAACACACCTTCAAAGTTTCTCTTTCATTTTTCACATTTCTGTATAATGCTAAAAATAATACAATTTTCTCATGGGTAGAGAGGGAATAATTGTATTTGGGGATAACGAGTGTTCATTAAACAGAGAAGCGAGAAATATCTGATAGGCCTAGAAGGTCCTAGTACAGTTTTAGGAATTGAAACAGAGTTAGATATAGGTTATTTGTGGCTTTTACCGCTGATGTTAAAACATGACATTATTTTACAAAAACTCCCCATGAATTAGAGAATGTACTGTGAACTTTAATACACTCAAACAAATAAGTAGAATTAAAGAGGTTTGGAAAGGATTATTCAGGTGAAGTTAACGCCATGAAGCAATTTTAAGAAGAAGTTACTATGATAGCAGTATTGGCTGTCTCTCACATCAGTGCATAATTTTGCTATGTATATACTTTACAGGGATTAGTTACAGACTTATTAAAGTTCTTTATAGTTAAAATTTCACCTAAAAAAAAAAAGCAAAAAAATACACTGAATCACTACACTAGTTATAGTGCTATGCCGATGTCAGGGAGCACTGGGGTTAGTGAGTGGGAAAAAAATGAAAGTATGTTCAGAGAAATATGACTTATTTCCTTTGATTCATATTTTAATATTAACAACTTATTGAAAACAAACAACAAACAAATTGACACACTCCGTTCATGGACAGTAGTCTGGGACTGGAATCAGGCAGATCTGTATTCAAATCCATCGCTTGTATGCAGTGAGTTCTATCACTTTCAAACGGTGACTAGCAGAAAGTTACTGAGCTTCTGCTGGGCTTAGTTCACTGTGTGTAAAAAGATAGCTAATTCTCAAGGCTATCGTAAGGACTAAATGAGATGCCATGTGCTGAATGATGTTCATTTCCTCTCTATTTCTGTTCTCTGAGAAGAAAATACGACAAAAATTTAAGTAAAATTTCAAGGTAGTACATGAGTAAACATCAATGAAGGGTGCACCAAGAGATATAGGACGAAGCCTTGGTTTAGAGAAAGGAGGGAGAATTATGGGCTGAGTAAACAGGTAAAGTTTCACTGGGGAGGGAAACCTTGCTAATTCCTGCAAGATAAGAAGAAATCAGCATTCTGAGCAAATAATCCACCCTGTGCAGAAGTGAGAACAGGGCACAGCATCGTCAGACAATGACTAGTTTGAGCTACTGTGACCTGAGCTGGGAAGAGCTGGCAGGGGATGTTGGAGAGCTGGAAAGGAAAGAAGGGGCCTGCTGTGCCCACTCTGTCTGGACTGGATCCTTTAGGCAAGGAGGGAAATAAAGATGATTTTCAAGAAAGAGATTGATATGATTAAATAACCATTTAAGAAAGAATAGCCTACAACTTATTCATCTTGTCTACTGAAACATTACAGCCATTGACAACATTTTCCCATTTCTCCATGCCTCAGACCTCTGGCAATCACCAGTCTACTCTCTGCTTTTATGAATTTGATTAATGTAGATTCCTTATATGAATGGAATCATGTAGTACTTGCCCTTCTGTGACTGGCTTATTTCACTTAGCATAATTCCTCTAGGTTCATCCACATTGTTGTATACAACAATTGTTGTATTCTTTTTAAAGGCTGAATAATATTCCATTGTATGTGTATACCACATTTCTTTATCCATTTATCTATTGATGGACATTAGATTGTTTCTATATCTCGGCTATGAAAAAAGTTACAATGAACATTAAAGTGTACATATCTCTTTGAGATTCTGAGTTTATTTCTTTTGGATATATACCCAGAAGTGGGATGGCTGGATCATATAGTAGTTCTATTTTTAATTTTTTGAGGAACCTCCATACTATTTACCATAGCACCTGCACCATTTTACATTCCCATCAACAATATACAAGTGTTCCCTTTTCTCCACATATTCACCAATACTTGTTGTCTTTTGGTAATAGCTATACTAACAGATATGACGTGATACCTCATTGTGGTTTTCATTTGCATTTCCTTAATCATTTGTGATGTTCAGCACCTTTTCAAATACTGTTGGCCTTTTGCATATCTTCTGTGGAGAAATGTCTATTCAAGTCCTTTGCCCATTTTAAAATCAGGTTATTTGTTTCCTTGCTATTGAGTTGCAGGAATTCCTCTTTATTTTGGACATTAACCTCTGATTAGATATAAAATTTGCAAATGTGTTTTCCTATTCTGTAGACTGGCTTTTCATTAGTTGATTGTTCCCTTTCCTGTACAGAAGCTGGTTAGTTTGATTTAGCTCCATTTGTCTATTTTGCTTTTGTTGCCTGTGCTTTTGGTATCAAACCCAAGAAATTACTGGCAAGACCAGTGTGAAGAAACTTTTCCCCTGGTTTCTTCCAGGAATTTACAGTTTAACCATTTTGAGGTGCGTGTGTGTGTGTGTGTGTGTGTGTGTGTGTGTGAGAGAGAGAGAGAGAGAGAGAGATAGAGGAAGAAGAGTCCAGGATGACTGGGGAATAAAGGAGTTAATGTCTAGGGGTAGAATCATCAGCTAACAGACTAGAGAGGGGACTAAATTGTGGTACTGGCCTAGAGGGTAGGTTGAGAATGATAGGAGATACGTAAGAAAAAAAAGTAAGAATATTTTACAGGGCTGGATGACTAACTGGACATGGAGAATAAAAAACATGATGGAATATATATAATAGATAGGTGTCCAACACATGGGACAGGTGAAATGACATTGATGTTGTCAGAATAGAGGGCTTGAGCAGGGACATATTACAGGCCATAAGTTGAGTTTGAGATGTAGACTGTGAGACCTCTGGGTGGACATGGCTAAAGACTTAAGATACAATTGGGGGGTTTGGAAATGGGTCAGGACTAGTGAGGCAGATTTCAGAGTCATTTCACAGAGATCATGGTCTTCTAAGAGTGTGAGTTGAGAAAATCTTCAAAAGAAACTGTGAGGACTGTCCTCAGGAGAAGAGGGGAGGCAGGGGACTCGGTGGCCAAGGAGCTAAGAGAATCATGCAGGACACCAGTGTTCATGAGCTCTGCACTAAGGAAAAATATAGCTTGAATGCTTTGCTAACCTATCATGGGGGAAACAATAATTATTGGAAATATGAAAACTGACAAAGTTTGTGATATAAGGTACGTGAACTGTGAAATACAAGCCATGGTACTAATTGTTTCATGGCAATATCAACACAATTTTTTGCAATGAGAGGAATATTTACAAAGGAACTTGAACTAACTCCTGAAGAGAAGCCTGTTATCACTGTGTAGAAAGACTATGTTTCTCCCTCTCAAATTCTCATGCTAGGCCTGTGCATAGGCTGGCAGACCTTCAGGTCTATGTCTATTCTCCATTCTGTGCAACTCCTGGGGGAAGGGAAGGGGGAAGTCATGACAGAGGAGGAGACCTGGGAAGAACCTACTGATAAACCCATCTCTGCAGATTTATCAAAGTTTCACTTCGTTTCTTTTCAGAAGCAAAATACCCTTAGGTATGCTTCAGTTTACATGCAGTTTACATCTTGATGTATAACTAAAATTAGAACATGTGGTAGTATATATATACAATGGAATATTACTCAGCCATAAAAAAGAATGAAATAATGCCATTTGCAGTAACATGGATGGACCCAGAGATGATCGTACTAAGTGAAGTAAGTTAAAGACAAATATCATATAATATCACCTATATATGGAATCTAAAAAAAGATACAAATGAACTTATTTATAAACCAGAAATAGACTCACAGACATAGAAAACAAACTATGGGTACCAAAGGGGAAAGGGGTGGGTGGGAGGGATAAACTTGGATTTAGGATTAATATATGCACACTACAATATATAAAATAGACAAAGAACAAGGACCTAGTATATTGCACAGGGAACTATATTCAGTATCTTTTAATAATCTATAATGGAAAAGAATCTGAAAAAGAATAGATATATGTATATATAATTGAATCACTGTGCTGTGCACTTGAAATCAATAGTAGATCAACTACACTGCAATAAAAAATAGATAAAATTAGAACATCTAATTGCTCCTCTCCAAGTACTGAAAGAATTGGACTATATAATTGGGTAAACTGAAAAGAAAGGAGAGATAATTTTGGTGCATGGAGACAATGGGAAAGGTTTCAGGGGAGATGCCAACAGACTACTAAAATGAATGTTGATTTGCCTGATCGTGTCTTGGCATGTGTGGGGAAGGCTGTTACTGTGAACCGTGGGTTCTCAGTAAGGAGGGAGGTGGGGTGGAGGAGTACAGAGGCCATCTGGCTCTAGAGGCGAATCAAGGCTCCTCTATGACTAGCAGATGATGGCTCACAAACTACTCCATCTCCCCAAGCCTCAGTTTCTTAATCTGTAAAATAGGACAGTAACAGCGCCTGCCTCCCAGGGAATGAGGTGAGTGAATACGTATAATAAGCTGGGAACAGTGCCTGGGTGGCAGGAGGGCTCGACAGATGCACACTGTAAAACAAAGGAGCCCTCTGTTGTCTTCATTATTGAGTTGCTTCTTTATAAAGTGCTGTTGTCAGTCTAGTCCCTCTATGTTTACTGTATTCTTTAAATTCTGCTCTGTTCCCTTCATAGAGAAAAGAAAATTTCTTTTGGGTATGCCAACATTTTCTTAAACTATTCTGGTCTTGCTGTCATTTTGTTTAAAGTGATTGAAGAACGGAAGTCATTTGTGAAGGACACAGAACACGGAGCCCAGAGAGCTCACAGGTTAAAGCCGGGCACACGTCAACGTCTGCCAGCGATTCAGGGGACTTTAAGGTAGGTCAGAACGTCTTTATAGAAAAGGACACCGTCTTTCTGGGTTTGTGTGGTTTAACAGTAAATTTAGGGGACAAAAACACAAAATGCTGAAGATTCCATCTTTCTTATAAAAGATGGTTATTTGCAATAACATATGAATGCAAATATGTATTACACAACATATAAAGACTGCAAATATGTATATAAGTCAGTTAAATAACTACATAAAATTTTTGATTCCATTTTTATCAACAAGCCTTTGCCAATTTTTAATGAAAAAATATCTGCCTTGTTGAATCTCTGCTTTGGAGTTTAACGTTAGGCCGCATACCTGAGGGTCTGCACTTCTTTCATAGCAGATGTGATATTGACAATCAACTTATTTTGACGTTTTAGAATTGTATACCAATGACACCTGGGAAAATATACAATCTGTACACCAGGCTACAATTCTGGAAACAAGCATCTTAAATCACAATAGCCAAGCAGAGCTCTAAAAAATGTTAGTATGTTTTCTTTGTCATAAGAAAGACTGAACTTCTTAGTATATAATATGAAGAGTAAATTTAAAACCACACAGAGTGAAAGGGTCATTTTTGTTCTCTTCATTGTACAATTTGGGGAGGTGGTATCTCCCTTCTTACAGTGAACTCCGCCTCCCACGTCCACTCAGACAGTTTCTTTAGAGAAGATCAAGCACTGCTATTTAGCATGCTCTTTGCAATTCTGTTCTTTCTGTCTCTAAATTCCTTGCATCGCCTATTCTCTTTGCTCCTAGGTTCTCTAGACCGTGCTCATTGCTTTTTGTTGTTAACTTTACACGGCCACTTATGTAGATTCTGCCATGCCACCATGTTTCACCTACAGCAAGGTTTCTGAAGAGATGGCTGTATGCTCCCTGAGGACAGGGACTGTGTTTGGTTCACTGTTGACACTTAATATCACCTGCCTCCTATGAGTCTTAAACTTTGCTGAATAAATTGACCATTCTTAGCTTGGAAGTACAAACAACACTCTGAAGCAATGGTTGCTGAACACCCATTTCACTGTACAACAAACACGGTCAGCTAAGATACTTGATTTGCAAATCCACAAAGCATTTAATTTTTATTAAGAACTTGTGGTGTTTTAGGCACACAGGATCCGTCATTTTACTGCCAAACTTGAAGGAATGTAACTGTGTTCCGAGTGTTTCTGGTTTCCATGGAACACGACCTTGCACCCAGGGCAGAGAGCCTTCCCTGTCCTCCTCTCCAGGAAGAATTGAGTCTTTGTAGCACCAGGGTGTTTTGTACTTGCCTCTATGAGAGCATTTATTAAGCTTGTACGTTTGTTTACATTCTGTCACTTGCACCACAGTGGGAGCCCCAGATGCCATATTCCATCCACTCTTTGATCTGTAACACTCCATATTAATTTCTGGTGTACAGGCCACCTCGTATTTGCTGAATGAATTAAGCAATGAGCAGATTCCAGATGATCTGCTGACACCAGTCACTCTTGTCTCTTGCTCATTCTTCAGAGTGCCACCTGACCGACTTTCTAAAAATACATTGTCTATGTCACTTGTCTTGAAAATGTCCTTCACCAGATGTGTACAGGGTATATTATAAACTCTTCACCGTAGTGAACTCAGCTCTTCAGAATCTGTCCCCAAACTCCCTTTCCGGCCTCCTGTTCTGACATTTCACTCTTACAACCTAAGTTCCAGTTACACCAAGTATCTTACTTTGGGTGACTATGTCTTGCTTTATTGTATGCCTGAAGTGCTTTTTCATTTTTATGTTTATTTATTCTTCATGAAATCTTACAAATGCTGAATCCTTTTCACATAACGGTAGTTAAGATTATTTTGGAGCCTAGTTAAGTAGATTTTGGAGCCTAAATCCCAATTCTGCCCCTGCCTCTGCTGCTAATTACTTGTATGTCCTTGGGCAAGTCACCTTGGTGCCCTCATTAAAGTGGGAATTACAGCAGTATATGCTCCAAATGCCTGTCGTAAATAAAACATTAGTTCATTCATGTAAATCATCTACAACAGTGCTGGGTACATGTTAATCATTGATTATTATCACCTTGCTCTACTATAATAGCATTAGACACATTATAATTACATGAGTAATTACTGAACGTGTACCCAAGTATTTACCTGTTCTGTAATATGAACTAGCTTTCCTGTTGCCTTTCTCGCTGGGGTAGGGAAGCAGGAGGAAACCCCTCCCACCCAGGGAGAGGCAGTAGAGGTAGGGGAGGGGGACAGTGAAGAGCAGGTAGTCAGCATTAGAGTTCCAGAATTTCCCCCCTGGATGGGAGCCCTGTGTGTGTGTGTGTGTGTGTGTGTGTGTGTGTGTGTGTGTGTGCGCGCGCGTGCGTGCGTGCATGCATGTGTGCACGTGTAGGCATGAGCGCCTGTGTACATGCTTATTGGTGTGTTGTAAATAATGAGAGGGTTGAGGGACAGCCTAGGATGCATGAATGTGTTGACAGAGGCTAGTGGTTGCCAGTTGTGCTTGGTTTCTCAGGGCACAGCCCAGGAAGTTTCAAGTCACAGCAGCAACCGGAGGTGATAGCTCCAAGCCAGAGACAGGATGGCAGGCTTGGCTGACTCCTAGCAGCACCCTTGTGATCTGAGATTTGGACTTCAGCCAGCAGCCAAGCTTCAGAAACAGCCATTAAGCATTATCAATGCCAAGAGCATAGACCGAGAACCAACTTCAACCATGGATGCCTCTACAACAGATACAAAGCCAAAGGACCCTGCAAGATGACCTTTAAGCTTAACTGAATGTCTGTGGGAATGAGAGAAGGACGACATGAGGTTGATTCCAGACACTGTTCTGTTCTTGTGAGGCCACCTGAACTTCCTCCTACAGCTAGGTGATGCCCACTGAGAAGGAGGTAAGGGAGCAATGGAAGTGAAACACTCAGACAGGATCGGTTCCAAATGTCTCTCCTCCCCTCTTCCCAACTCCCAGACCTCATGAGTGGAAATGAAGTCTCTAAAGCAAGAAGAGAACAATCACAGACAATAAAGGGGGTTACAATGTTTTGCACATAGGTAGCATTTACTCCCAGCATCACTCAGTACACACACACACACACACACACACACAAATACACACACACACATACATGTTTACAATTTGCCTCTTTCGTTAAGTCTGTCTCTCTTTATATCTGAACCAGAACAGCACGTCAGAGGGTCTGTCACGTAGACCTGGATGGATGCAAGCATGCATGGAAAAATGAGTGAATGAATGAATGAACGAATTGCTCTTTAGTGAATTTACTCCACCCTGTCTGGATCAAATGCCCTTTATTGTACTATGTTTTTCTGGAAATTTCTGAAAACTATGTCAAGCAAGTGTTGCTTTCAGACCTCCTGGATTTAGTCATCTGGGAGCAACATGTCATTTTGAATGACTTTGAATCATTCATTTCAACCCCCTTTTTGATTCACAAGTGAGAACCAGAATTCCATTTAGGGTAAAATGACTTGCCCGAAGGCAGAAAGTGATTGAATTGCCCGCTCATCAATCCTAACTTACTTAGGCTCATTGTTCTTTTTCTCAACTGAAAGGGGCCTTTGATTTCATTTAGTCTCCTGCACTTTCAGTTCATGAAATGTGTCAAACAAGGCTCGGATTATTAGTCTATTAGGTCCTGCTTCGTTCCAGGGTTATGTGTTATGACCCACAATATGCAGCCTGGCAGCTTCCAGAATGCCGCTGTTGCTAGATTCAGCACAGTATATATTACCACTCTATGAGGCCTGGAACTATGGGAAACCGGAGAGCTAAGGAACTCCTCAGCGTTAATGCCTGAGAGGCTAGTTTTTACGTAGAGAGAGATGAAAAATAGAGAAGAAAAGCTTGAACAAAATAAGTTTGGAAATGTTTCTGATGGTTAAGCCTTCAGTCCTGCAATGTACTATTCGCATTAGCAATTAATTTTAGTAGATCATTTCAGCAAATTTGAGCAGATTGATTTTAGTGGATTAAAATATTAATTGTGTCATTATATTATGATTAGAAATAATACCGTCTAAAGTAATTAAAATTCAGAATCATCAATGAGGGTAGAGACCATGTCTTTACTGTCATGGCTTCCAGTGATGTGCTGGTACATGTGTAACAACTGGCTTCTGGAGAGGGGAGCTCTGATTAGCAGCATTTGTAGATTTTTGTGGTGTAAAAACTCCCACCATGGCCAGTTTCAGTCTACCAGCTGGAAATCACTGATTGTGGAGTTGGGAAGAGAAGCATATGATTAGCTCTCACAAGCCACAGGAAACCTCATATTGTGACTTACTCTATCTTAAAGACTTTTTTTTTTTTTTGGCTAATTCTATACATACAGAGAAATATACTTCTCATAGAAAAATTTCTCATATGCTTCTCATATATGATATACTTCTCACATCATATAACTTGATTAGCCATGAAAATCCACAAAATTTATCTCCTGACTGCCCTGACACTCTGACCTTCTAAAGCACAGAGTTTAACAGTGATGCATATGTGATTCTGAGTACATATTTTATATCAGAACAAGATTTCATCTCCTTCACTCTAAATGAAGTAACATTAACTGGCTGTAAAAAGAAATAGGAAAATGCAAACCAATAAATAAATGACCTTTATTTTACTAAAGTTATTAAAACTAATTTCCTCCTGGTTTTACAAAATTTCTGGCATCTATCATTCATGTGATTCTTTTTACTTCCACCTTCTCTTGTTTATAATTACTCTCCTCCTGTCACCCCTGCTGGAAGGTCGGAAGCTATGGCCAAGAAACACCTACTCGGCTGAATCAGTTAGGCTTAGTCAGCAGCATGAATCAAGAAGCCCCACGTTAGGGCAGCTCCACAGTTGGTCATTTAATTGAATGGTTCAACATTATCATCAAGAAGCCAGCTTGTTTCTAGTTTTCCTGTGCTATTATGGAGGGTCAGCTGGTTCCCATCCTAATCACAAAATGGCTGCAGAAGCTCCAGGAAACACAATGAGATATAGAAACATCCAGAAGCAGGTTATGTTTTTAAGCACATCGAAGTTTAACATTATTGTCTCTTCTTAATAGGTAAGGAAATTTTCTCAGAAGCCATACCTTCCCTTTTTACTCTTAGAATTGAGTCAAAATCTCCTTCTTAAGTAATGCAATCCAAATCACTGGCAATGCAAATGTATTTACCACAATTGCCTCATACTATCTTTATCCCCTGGCGATAAAGGAGAGAACAGCTGGTGGATAAGGTCATTTTTTAAAAGCATCTGTTACAGACACTAACTTTGAGAAATGACAAAGATAGGCATAAATAGACCATGATACACTCAGAGAAGCTGGCTTAAAACAGTTGGTACATCATATTCCTATGGCAACTTATCACTAACTTAGAGGCATAAAACAACAGAAATTTATTATTTCATAATTCTGGAGGTCAGAGGTCCAAAATGTGTCGTATGGATTAGACATTAAGGCGCAGTGGTTTTGGAGGCTTTCTGGAAGAATCGGCTTCCTTGTCTTTTCCAGCTTCCAGAGGCTGCCTTCATTTCTTAACTCATGTTCCCTTCTCTCACCTTCAGAGCGTCTCACTCCACCTCTGCTCCCACTGCCACATCTCTTCTCTCTAACTTTAACTTTCTTGCCTCCCTTTTATAAGGACCAACCACATTATTCTCAGATTGAGTCCAGCTGGCTAACCTCAGTCAAGTCTGCAAAGTCCCTTTTGCCATGTAGGGTAACATTTTCCCACCTTCTGGGGATTAAACGTGGGTATCTTTGGGGACCATTATTCTGTCTACTTCAGTCGTGGGTTGTCAAATAACACTGCTAACAAATCTGTAAGAAAACTGTCATATTACTTCAAAAGTGAGACTTAAAACTGGACTGACTGAAATAGGCAGAAGAAAAACAGATTATTGCAATGCCTCCCCTTAGCATGTACATGCCTGATAAAGATTTATAATTTCATATCAAGCAAAGCATTACCAGTATCTTTACATTATTGAAGTCATTTTCAATAATTTTAGCTTTGTACAAAAATAGAATTTTTATCAGTTAGCTAAATTTAAAATACTGTGGGTATGGAGCCAGTTTGACTCATTAGCAGAACAGAAAGTAGCGGTGAAATCTGAGACACGAAAACAGGTTGTCGTGGACAGCGAGCTCTCTCCCAGGGCTCCATGATTCTGAGAAACAGCTCTGTTAGAGCCTGTGTTCCACGCTGCCCTCTGTCCGCCAGTGGAGGGGCAAATGATCAAAATCTAACTTTGGAAGGTGTGAGTTGAGCTCCAGGGTGCCCACAGATACTCTGATACCTTCCATAATTTTGATACAGCAGCTTTTAAACAACAACAAAAAAAAGGCCTATAAAAACCAAAACTATAGCAGGACAGATTCTCAGGAGTCTTTGACATTCATATATGGATCTGATAATAGATGATCTTTCATGATAGACTTCTTTTGATCAGGTATAATTCAATTTTTTCTGCTTATATTTCCCTGGCTATAATAATGGTACAGAAATTAGATAGCTGTTCACTAATTTCTGCTTCATTTGGGGCTCACCTCTGTACTATTTCTCCCAGCCTCTTTTGGGGTTTAGGCACGAGCATGTGACTAACTTCTAGACAACTGGGTGTGAGAGAGAGTGCGTGAGCCCCCTCCATCGCTGGCCCTTGGACTGCCGGTGTGGTTCTCACACTCTTGTCCCTTCCCTTGGCTTGAGGCAGGGAGCATGGCAAGCTTGCAGGCCAGTGATAAAGGTGGGAAAGCAGAGACAGGGGCAGAGGTTGGTGAAACCACCAATCAGAAGCACCTGTTTTCACATTTACACGAATGAGAAATAAGCTTTGCTTGTTTTATGTATGTGAAGGAGTCCCACCCCACTGGGCTTATGGGATAAACACTTGCTTCTTTCTAAATTTTGCTCTGTCATCTCATGACTGGCCATGAAAAGCATGAAGGAAATTTTATGAAAGTTACTTCCAAATTATTCTCTGCTGAACCTGCCATGATATCTTCTAGGGGAAAATCCAGGTGAACCCTTCTCTAACTGTGGGGTTGGATTGTTATATCCTGCAGAGTCTGAATAACAGAGAGAATTAAGTGGCTGATATCCTAAAACACACATATTAGGATTTCTTTTATTCATGTGAGATTAAAAGTACATCAAGAATCACCTTGAAAATGTTCCCTTAAGATAGACAAGAAGTATCTAGAAATTCAGTTGAGATTTTGGAACAGTGAGCTTAAGAGAAACATTTCCAGATTTTAGCCAACACTTTTTAATTTACTTGCATCATTAAATATAGCACAATTTTCAGTGTAATTAATGTGATATTGTACAGAAATTAGATCTTCTCAATATTTAAAGCTGAAAAAAGCAAGAGCAGTCAGACAAATCTAGGGGAAAAATGTTCTGCAAACCTCAGATAAATAAGAAGGCCTGCAAGCAGAGCTTGTATGAAACACAGATGCAACCAGAGTCACACTCTATTTCCAGCCCAGATAAAAAGTAAATTTCTCATCCTCAAATTATGTGCATTTCCATTCAAATCCACTGTAGCTTTTCAAAGGTTCAGGCACCTTTCAGGCAAACCCAGTGGGTTCATAGTTCATCTTGAGGGCTCCCTTTTGTCAGAAGCACAGGAGTATACTACTGTGTATCCTGCAGTTTTTGATGAGAAATGCCCTGCCTACCTCAGGGCTTCCAGCAGGTGTACAGTCCCAACAGACAACCTGTAGAAGACTTGTTCTGGGGAGAAGTTTCCAGATCATCTTAAATTTGCTGTAACATCTTTGTGCCCTGTTTCTGTGTGCCCTGGCACGTGCCTCTTTCCTGAGGTTTCCAGCCGTGCAACATTACTCATTCAACAAATATTTACTGAGTGTTCCCATGGGCTATAAACTAGGTACTCTTGGTATGAGTTGGGTACAATCCCCCCTCTCCCCGAGGAGTTCACGGTCAGAGGAGAACAGAGTCAAGTTCATGGTTGCTTTACATGAGATGGGCGTGTGATGGGGGAAAATGGGAAGTGACCTGCGGGAAACACTTGTCTGCTGTCCTGACAACATGGAGTTACAGCCACCACACCATGAGGACTCTCATGTGTTTTAAACGTTAAAATATCTATGTATTTATTTTCTAATCCAGCATATATCTGCTACCGTGCATCTTTTTGCTTAATGGTGTTACAAAAGTTAATAATCATTTTATAAAATTGCTCTATCAATGCAATGCAATAATTAGAAAGTTTACATTTGATACAACAGTAACAGTTAAACTGCACCAGAATAGTTTGTGGGAAAGCATCGTATTCAATTGTGTCTGTTATTAGACAGATTCCATAAACTGTGGAAACAGATGAGAGTGGTAGCTCAAATTGTAATTTTCAGTATTCTGTATTGTGTAAGTGTGCAATAAGCAGGGAAAGAAAGTTACTTGACTACTGTCTGCAGTGGAAGGACATTGGCTGGTTAAATACATGTGATTTTTCCCTCTGGATTTGAATTTCTGGATTCATACACAAGGCTTTCAATGTAATAGACTTTAATTTTGTCCTCCCTTATCAAATTGATTTTTGATTTTTAAAAAATATCATTTTTTTCCTGCTCTTAATTGTCTAAATTGGCTACCTCTCTATATTTGCTGAACAAACTCTGAGACCTTAACTTGGGCCCTTAGCACGAATGCGGTGGACCCCTCCTGGTCTGCACCCCTCCCCAAGCAGCTGCCCCCAACTCTGTCCTGCAGGCTGCCCTGTACAGAACCAGCTAGCCCCAAACCCTCGAGGGGAACTGGAGTCTCAGCACTGCCTGATTTTTTTCCCCACAAATCAAAGGCAAAATCTCAAACTTGAAATTGAAGAGGAAAATAAGTCCTAAGTACCTTGATTTTTAATGCTTTCAGCAAATTTCATCCACATCTTACTCTCAAAATTACAAAGCAGTTTGCTTAAAATAGCAGTTTGTACTAAGCATCAGAGAATTGCCGAAGACAAAGAGAATTAGAGACCTAAATAGATATGCCGACTCTTTCATTTATCTGAAACAAGATCTATATGCTTTGTAATTCTTTAGCAAATAAGAGTAAAAATATGGAAAAAAAAATCGAACAATCTCTAAGAATGGTAGCCTTTCCGGACTAATACTCACAAAAATATTCCCTTTCCTTTTTACAGAATGAATGTATCAAGGAAATGGAAGCAGGAAATTATTTAAGGAAATCCAGTGTCAATTTATTATAAGCAAACCATGACCCAGGACAAATCTAAGGAAATCTCATTATTCCTAAATCTCTGACTTGACACACAGATTTTTAAAATGTTGAAAACTGTGAGGAAAATGGCAAATAATCCACAAACGTGTGGGTTCAGTGCTACAGTTAATTCTATTACACATAATAATGGATGAATCACTGGAGCGGGTAATTAGAACTGGCATACAGCCTGCTTAGTTGGAATCTGGTGCTTCTCGGGACACTCCTGCTGGTGAAAAGCAAGTCCTACAGAGCCGCTCCGGGAAGAGCCAGTCTCGGGGTCTCCACAGCACAGCCAGGAGGCCCCTGGCTGCCACACCCTCTTCCAGGCTGTCCTTGGACACTCGCCATGAGGTGTCCACTTTCACCTCAGGAAGGGCCACTGGCGCCTTCCCCAGTGAGAGAACACTAAGCTGAAACAGTACGAACATGAGGCTGCAAAGAACTCAGCCAGAGACAGTGGACATTCTCCTCCTATGGGATACATAGTGTCTTCCGTAACTGTAAAATAGTGTGTTTATCTGTATATTATCTGTCTTCTCCACTAGGCTGCAAGTTGCATGAGAACAGGGGTTAAGGCTGTCTTGAAATCATTAAATTCCCAATTCCTAATACAGTGCCCATTCATGAACACCTAGTAGGTGCTCAGTGAATATTTGTTGAAGGTTGAAATGAATGAATGGGTTTCTGGCCCTACCCTCCTTCAGAAGGTTCAAGTCCACTTTCCTCCCTATGGCCAGCAGCATCCCTTTATCAGCTGGGCCAAACAAAATTTAGGGTGGCTCTAAAGATCACCAGTAAGCTTACTGGGCATAGCATACCAGTAGACAGTCAGTAGTTTAGTTGCACATAAACAATCTTAAAAGCAAAAATTCTGGAAAGAAGAAGTCAGATATTTGAGTGTATTAAAGTGGGTTTATATAAGATAATGTTATGATAAAGTTAGAAGTTATAAAATGGAAACTTAAATTTTGGGCATGTACAAGGACTCCTACCTCAGGAAGGCAGGATCCCTTGAGGCAGGAAGAGCAACCCAGGCAGAGAGGCTGGGAGAGTAAAGGTGTCAATGTTTGTGTGTGTTGCCATTGGGGAACTGCAGGGTTCAGGATGGTTGAGGTTTAGGCTAAAAGGTGGAGGGCAATTATGAGAGAAGAGGCTGGACACAGGGAAGGAGCCAGGTTACGAAGCGCCTTGTCATGAGTCTCAGCTATATCAAGGAGGAAATGGAAAGGTGTTAATCAGAAGAATGAGAAATTGGATCTGCATTTCAAGGATGAACAATTAGGCTGCCATGGGGAGGATGGATTGGGAGAGACAGACCTGGGGCTGAGACAGACACCTACTTGCTAGTCCATTTCTGAATTAGGAGTGTGGTCTGAACCTGTTGAGGTCATGGGGATGATAAGGGGCAGGCGCATCAGAAAGACATTTAGAGGATAGAAATGAAAGGTTGAAGTAAAGGATTTAAAAGTGGAAGTGAAGAAGAGTCCATGGTCAAGGACAGATGCTGGCTTCTATTTCTGGCACCGTGTGCATGGAGCTGTCACCCCCGTTGGAAGCCATGATGGAGGGCAGCTCTGAGAAGTGACTGGGGAGGGGTAGGGGTATGAGGCCATGATTCGCACCACGGACATACCAAGTTCTGAAGTGGCTACTAAGCACGACACAAGAGAAGTGAAGATGGCCGGGGGCATCTGGAAGAGGAGGCTTGGAATGCGGGAGAGAATACTGGGCTGAAGCAACAGATCACCAGGCAGAGTGTTCACAGTGAACAATATGTGGCCCAAGGACTATATGCTCAGCTTTACCCCAAAGGATGGCCACACAGAGGGATGAAGCCTCAACAGAAGCCTGAGGGAAGAGCAAGGCAAGAGGATGATTAGACTGTGAAGCTGGTGAGGGAGGTGTGTGGGCAGGAAGGTGACTGACGCAATGCGTGACAGCAGCAAGGGTTTGGAGAAGACAGTGAAAGTCCAACGCTTGCATTTTGTTGATTAGTGCTGGCGGGCTGTTAGAGGTACTGGGCAGTAAAGAGCAGGTGGAACATTCTTAATTCCCCTTCCCCTTCCTCTTCCTTTTCCTTCTTCTTCTTTCTAAAAGTGACATTTTTAGAATAGTTATAATACTATTAAGAAGAGTATCACTGGAAAGTAAAGGATCTTTCAGAATAAAACTCTGAAAAGGGATGGGAGAGACTGTTTGGGTGATTTGTTGTTATTTATGAAATAAAAGTAAAAATATGACAAAATTAAGAAAGATTACTAAGAGTCGTAGAAAGAAAATAGCAGGACTGTGCTCCTGATGCAGGCTGTTGGACTCAAGGCAGTTATTCTGCAGAATACCTATTGCTTATATTGTTTTGGGTTCATTTCTACTCATTCAGACCAAAAGAACTTTAAGTAAAGTATAACGTCATTTGCCTCTTAAACTAGATGCAGAAACCAGGTTGGAGGTGTATATGCACATTTGGTTTTTTTTTTTTTTTTTTAACATTTTTTATTGATTTATAATCATTTTACATGTTGTGTCAAATTCCAGTGTTCAGCACAATTTTTCAGTCATTCATCGACATATACACACTCATTGTCACATTTTTTTCTCTGTGAGTTATCATAACATATTGTGTATATTTCCCTGTGCTATACAGTGTAATCTTGTTTATCTATTCTACAATTTTGAAATCCCAGTCTATCCCTTCCCACCTTCCACCCCCCGGTAACCACAAGTCTGTATTCTCTGTCTGTGAGTCTATTTCTGTCCTTTATTTACGCTTTGTTTTTGTTTGTTTGTTTTTGTTTTTGTTTTTTACATTCCACATATGAGCGATCTCATATGGTATTTTTCTTTCTCTTTCTGGCTTACTTCACTTAGAATGACATTCTCCAGGAGCATCCATGTTGCTGCAAATGGCATTATGTTGTCGGTTTTTATGGCTGAGTAGTATTCCATTGTATAAATATACCACCTCTTCTTTATCCAGTCACCTGTTGATGGACATTTAGGCTGTTTCCATGTTTTGGCTATTGTAAATAGTGCTGCTATGAACATTGGGGTGCAGGTGTCATCCTGAAGTAGATTTCCTTCTGGATACAAGCCCAGGAGTGGGATTCCTGGGTCATATGGTAAGTCTATTCCTAGTCTTTTGAGGAATCTCCACACTGTTTTCCATAGTGGCTGCACCAAACTGCATTCCCACCAGCAGTGTAGGAGGGTTCCCCTTTCTCCACAGCCTCTCCAGCATTTGTCATTTGTGGATTTTTGAATGACGGCCATTCTAACTGGTGTGAGGTGATACCTCATTGTAGTTTTGATTTGCATTTCTCTGATAATTAGTGCTATTGAGCATTTTTTCATGTGCTTTTTGATCATTTGTATGTCTTCCTTGGAGAATTGCTTGTTTAGGTCTTCTGCCCATTTTTGGATTGGGTTGTTTGTTTTTTTCTTATTGAGTCGTATGAGCTGCTTATATATTCTGGAGATCAAGCCTTTGTCGGTTTCACTTGCAAAACTTTTCTCCCATTCCGTAGGTTTTCTTCTTGTTTTACTTCTGGTTTCCTTTGCTGTGCAGAAGCTTGTAAGTTTCATTAGGTCCCATTTGTTTATTTTTGCTTTTATTTCTTCTAGGAGAAAATTTTTGAAATGTATGTCAGATAGTGTTTTGCCTATGTTTTCCTCTAGGAGGTTTATTGTATCTTGTCTTATGTTTAAGTCTTTAATCCATTTTGAGTTGATTTTTGTATATGGTGTAAGGGAGTGTTCTAGCTTCATTGTTTTACATGCTGCTGTCCAGTTTTCCCAACACCATTTGCTGAAGAGACTGTCTTTATTCCATTGTATATTCTTGCCTCCTTTGTCGAAGATGAGTTGACCAAAAGTTTGTGGGTTCATTTCTGGGCTCTCTATTCTGTTCCATTGGTCTATATGTCTGTTTTGGTACCAATACCATGCTGTCTTGATGACTGTAGCTCTATAGTATTGTCTGAAGTCTGGGAGAGTTATTCCTTCAGCCTCTTTCTTTCTCTTCAGTAATGCTTTGGCAATTCTAGGTCTTTGATGGTTCCATATAAGTTTTATTATGATTTGTTCTAGTTCTGTGAAATATGTCCTGGGTAATTGGATAGGGATTGCATTAAATCTGTAGATTGCCTTGGGCAGTGTGACCATTTTAACAATATTGATTCTTCCAATCCAAGAGCATGGAATATCTTTCCATTTTTCGAAGTCTTCTTCAATTTCCTTCATCAATGGTTTATAGTTTTCTGTGTATAATTCTTTCACCTCCTTGGTTAGATTTATTCCCAGATATTTTATTACTTTGGGTGCTATTTTAAAGGGGATTGTTTCTTTACTTTCTTCTTCTGTTGATTTATCGTTAGTGTAAAGAAATGCAACTGATTTTTGAACGTTAATTTTGTAACCTGCTACCTTGCTGAATTCTTCAATCAGCTCTAGTAGCTTTTGTGTGGACCTTTTAGGGTTTTCTATATATAGTAACATGTCATCAGCATATAATGACACTTTTACGTCTTCTTTTCCAATTTGGATCCCTTTTATTTCTTTCTCTTGCCTGACTGCTGTGGCTAGGACTTCCAGGACTATGTTGAATAGGAGTGGTGATAGGGGGCATCCTTGTCTTGTCCCAGATTTTAGTGGTAAGCTTTTGAGTTTTTCACCGTTGAGTACTATGCTGGCTGTAGGTTTGTCATATATAGCTTTTATTATGTAGAGATATGTTCCCTCTATACCCACTTTGGCGAAAGTTTTTATCATAAATGGGTGTTGAATTTTATCAAATGCTTTTTCTGCATCGATTGAGATGATCATGTGGTTTTTGTCCTTTCTCTTGTTGATGTGATGTATTACATTGATTGATTTGCGTATGTAAACCAGCCTTGTGTCCCTGGGATGAACCCCACTTGGTCATGATGTATACTCTTTTTTATGTGTTGTTGGATTCTATTTGCTAAAATTTTGGTGAGGATTTTGGCGTCTATGTTCATCAGTGATACTGGCCTATAATTCTCTTTTTTTGTAGTGTCTTTGCCTGGTTTTGGTATCAGGGTGATGGTGGCTTCATAGAATGAGTTTGGGAGTATTCCCTCCTTTTCAATTGTCCGGAAGAGTTTGAGAAGGACTGGTATGAGTTCTTCTTTGTATGTTTGGTAGAATTCCCCGGTGAAGCCGTCCGGTCCTGGACTTTTATTTGTAGGGAGGTTTTTAATTGCTATTTCTATTTCCTTTCTAGTGATCGGATTGTTCAAGTGTTCAGATTCTTCTTGATTCAGTTTTGGTGGACAGTATGTTTCCAGAAACTTGTCCACCTCCTCTAGGTTATCCAGTTTGGTTCCATACAGTTTTTCATAATATTCTCGTATGATATTCTGTATTTCTATTTTGTTTGTTGTAATTTTTCCATTTTCCTTTCTTATTTTGCTAATTTGTGCTCTCTCTTTTTTCTTCTTTGTGAGTTTGGCCAGAGGTTTGTCAATTTTATTTACTTTTTCAAAAAACCAGCTTTTGGTTTGGTTGATTTTTTCTATGGTCTTGTTAATCTCTATTGTATTTAATTCCTCTCTGATCTTTATTATTTCCTTCCTTCTGCTGCTTTTTGGGGCTTTTTGTTCTTCTTTTTCTAATTCATTCAGGTGGTGGGTTAAATTGTTTATTTGAGATTGTTCTTTTTTGAGGAAGGCCTCTATCGCTATAAACTTCCCTCTTAGCACTGCCTTTGCTGTGTCCCATAGGTTTTGAGTGGTTGTGCTTTCATTATCATTTGTCTCAGGTATTTTTTAATTTCAGCTTTGATTTCCTCATTGATCCATTGTTGTTTCAATAACATATTGTTTAATCTCCATGCTTTCCTTTTTTTCTCCTTTGTTTCTCTGTTGTTGATTTCCAGTTTCATGGCATTGTGGTCAGTAAAGATGCTTGAGATAATTTCTATCTTCTTAAAATTGTTGAGGTTTCTTTTGTGCCCAAGTACATGATCGATCCTGGAAAATGTTCCATGTGCACTTGAAAAGAATGTATATCCTATTTTTGGGGGGTGTAATGCTCTGAAAATATCCACCAAATCTAGTTTTTCTATTGTAATATTTAATTTCTCTGTTGCCTTGTTTATTTTCTGTCTGGAAGATCTGTCTAGTGATGTTAATGCAGTGTTAAAATCTCCAACTATGATTGTATTCCCATCAATATCCCCCTTTATCTCTGTTAGTAATTCTTGTATGTACTTAGGTGCTCCTATATTGGGTGCATATATATTAACGAGTGTAATATCCTCATCTTGTATCACTCCTTTAATCATTATAAAATGTCCTTGTTTCTTTATGGCCTTTGTTTTAAAGTCTATTTTGTCTGAGATCAGTACTGCAACACCTGCTTTTTTGGCTTTTCCATTTGCATGGAAGATCCTTTTCCATCCTTTCACTCTCAATCTATATGTGTCCTTCTCCCTAAAGTGGGTCTCTTGTATGCAGCATATTGAAGGTTCTTGCTTTATTATCCTGTCTGCCACTCTGTGTCTTTTGACTGGAGCATTTAGTCCATTAACATTTACAGTAATTAATGATAGATGTGTGTTTATTGCCATTTTGAACTTATCTTTGCAGTTGAATTGGTATATCCTCTTTGTTCCTTTCTTCTTCCTTTTGTGGTTTGGTAATTTTCCTTTGTATTATCATGGATTTTATTTAATTTTTGTGACTCCTTTGTAAATTTTTGGCTTGTGGTTACCCTCTTTTGTAAATCTATCAGCCCATTACTATAACTGTTTTTATTAAACTGATAGTAACATGATCTCAAACCCATCCTACTGTTAACAAAATTTAAAAAAGAAAGAAAAAAATATTCTATATTTCCCTGCCTCCCTCTCCCACTCTCAGTGATTTGTATGTCTTCTTTTATAATTTCATGTTTACTTTATTTGTAATTCAAGACTTATCACCTTTCCAGTTGTGTGTTTCTCATTTCTGTAGCATCCTGCTGCTTTTCTATTTAGAATAGCCCTTTCAATATTTCTTTTAGCATGGGTTTAGTGTTGCTAAACTCCTGCAGCTTTTTTTTTGTCTGTGAAACTCTTTATTTCTCCCTCTATCCTAAAGGATAGCCTTGCTGGATAAAGGATCCTAGGCTGCATCTTTTTTTTCATTCAGGGCTTTGAATATATCTTGCCACTCCCTTCTGGCCTGTAGTGTTTGTGTAGAGAAATCAGCTGAGAGCCTTATGGGGGTTCCCTTGTAACTTACTCTTTGCTTTTCTCTTGCTGCCTTTAGAATCATTTCTTTATCCTTGACTCTGGCCATCTTGATTATGATATGTCTTGGTGTGGGTCTATTTGGGTTCTTCCTGTTTGGGACCCTCTGAGCTTCCTGTACTTGGGTATCTGATTCCTTCTTTAAGCTTGGGAAGTTTTCAGTCATGATTTCTTCAAAAACCTTTTCAATCCCCTTTGATCTTTCTTCTTCTTCTGGGACCCCTATTATGCGAAGATTGGGACGCTTTATATTATCCCATAGGTCCCTTATGCTATTTTCATTATTTTTTATTTGCTTCTCTTGTAGTTCTTCTGAATGGGTGCTTTCTATTGCCCTGTCTTCTAGATCACTAATTCGTTCCTCTGCATTATCTAGTCGGCTTTGCACAGCTATTAGATCATTCCTCATCTCTGTCAATGAGTTTACCCATTCTACTTGGCTCTTCTTTATAGCTTCAATTTCATTTTTGACATATTTTATATCTCGAAACACTATCTCTTTTAATTCCTTCAGCAATTCGATCACTCCTTTTTTGAAATCTTGATCTAGTAGGCTATCGATGTCTATTTCATTGATCTTTTTTTCAGGGGATTTCTCTTGTTTTTTTAATTGGGAAAGGTTTCTCTGCTTCTTCATCTTGCTCATACCTCTTTGGCACTGTGGTTTATGGAGTATCAGTTGTTTATTTTGGTCCTTAAGGATTTTATCTATCTGATGCCTATTTAGGAATAGAACTTAGGAAAAAAAGAAAAAAAAATAAGAAAGAGAGAAAGAATTTTAAAAGAAGGGAGAAAGAGGGTTTGAAAACAGTGTATAATGAATAATAGAAGAGTGAGTTGAAGCAGAGTATTAATCGGGGTGAGACGTCCTTTTGAAACCTTTACCAAAAAAGGGGGGGGGGGAGATGAATAGACGTATTTGAAACCTGTGTCTAATCAATAACAGGACATCAAAACCCAAGAGAAATAGAAATGAATTTAGAAGTAAAAATTAAGAGAGTAATAGAAAATAGAACAGGTAAAAACAGATTTAAAAAAAAAAAGGGGGGGGTGGTTTGTCGGTGTTCTCCTGGAGTCTGTGTGCTTTTAATGTGAAGTCTTTCTGTCTTCGTCCTGTTTTGGAAGCTCAGCTTGCTGTTTTCAGAGGCCCTCCGTTGGCGCCCTCTTCTGTGCTGCTCCCAGCACCTGTCGGCAAGCAGATCGCGCCTCCTCCTAACACTGGGTCAGGTGCAGCTCTCCTCTGCTGTGGGCGGGCAGGTCACTGCCCCTCCGGATGCCGCAGTCAGATGTTGCAGACTGGCCAGGTAGGAGGGCGGGTCGTGCCCCCTCCCAGCACCTCGGTCAGGGGCTGTGTTCCTGCCTGAAAGGCTGGGGGCCGCTCTCCCTCTACCTGCGCCGCCGGTAGCTCCGCTGCTCTGTGCAGCTGCGCGCTCCGCCCTGGTTGGCGCTCCGCAGGTGGGCTCGGGGAAGACTGAGGGACAGCCTTGTCCCTGCTCCGAGCCAGATCCCAGCTCCTTGTTTGTCTTTGTGGAGCAAGTTCTCTGAGGGACCAGGATGGAAGGATCCTATCTGCCCTGGGCTGCAGGCCAGTCTCAGTCTGGCCTTTGAGGCTGCTAAGCCCTTCGGTGCGGATGCAGGTTTCGCCCCCGCCCCCGCCTGGGTGCTCAGCGCGGAGGATATTGCGGCTGCGCCTGAGCCCCGCCTCTCTTCCCGCGAAAACTTTCCGCGGGTTTTCAGAGATGGGGGTGCGCACCCTTTCCCCGAGAGCACATCAACCGTGCTGTTTTATGGAGGGCCCAGGTTGTTCTGCCCTGTGCACCCACAGCCACGGCGCGCAGCCCCTTGCGTTCCCCGAGGGCTGCCTCCGTGCAGCCGCCCCCGTCCTCCGCCCGGCTTGGGCAGCCTGGCCCTGCCCGCCGCTGCTGGCCGTGTCTCAGGCTGGGTGTCGGGGGGACGCTCTGTGCCCGTTTAACTTAGTTCTGTTAGTCAAGGGCTGCTCTGTACAGATCCGAGCCTCGGAGGCTCCCCCTCCGTCCCGCTGGCCTCTCAGTTGGAGAGGGGAGACCCAGCGAGCGAGCGCCAGTCCTCCTTTGCCGCTCCCTCCCCGCGGGACCCGTCCCGTGCTGCTTTGCCTTTTGTTCTTTTTTTTTTCCTTTTCTCCTACCAGATTTTTGGCGTTTTTTATCTTTTAAAGAGGGCGATGTTCTGTCGGAGTTCCGCGGGTGCTCTGGTTGGCTGAGTAGGTCTGTAGATGTGGGTCTTGGTGTGTTTGTGGGAGAGGGTGACCTGCGAGCGTCCTTCTACTCCGCCATCTTCTCCTGCACATTTGGTTTTATTTTTATTGTTTTTATTTTATGGAGGTAACAGAATGGAAGATAGTTTAAGAGCAATTCCATTTTTTTTTAATAATTGGTTCATAGCTCCATATGTTGTAGGATTTCTCCTCTCCCCCATAAATGACAAGGTGACCGTATATTCATGTGAGAAATATTTTCACATTCATAAACAAGTTGTGCTAATTATCAAAACTGTTTTAATTAAATTTTGTAACAGCTGGCCTATGCTCTTGGCAGTCGGCCTTAAGGTCGCACCATCCCCTTAACTCGTAGAGACTGGAAGTACGGTGTTTTCTTTACATTGTTATCCTGACAGTTACAATGAAGAGCAACTCGTCGAGTAATTTTTTCCCCGGGGTTAGGATTCTCTAAGGATTCCCAGTTTTTGCCAATACAAAGACATCTTGCCAAAGATATCTGAAATGGTCATGGTCTTCACTTGGCTCTACTTGAGGAGGCCTTGTTTTTTTTGAGAAAACTCCTTAGCTACTGTTTTTAGCGTGGGAGTCAATGTCCATAGACAAAAGGGAAGACTATGACAGTGGTGGTATTTTTGAATCTCTCCCCATCCCCTCATAACAAGAGAGCAACCAGGACAAACACAGACTCCTAGATTACCACCTGACACTTTCCACAAAGTGATGTTTATCTTTTATGTCTTATTTGTTTAATAAGAGGGGAACGAGGAAAATAAGAGGGAAAGAAAAGAAACACACGATACGTGTAGGTTATGCCCTCCATCTTTGCTCACGATTCAACTAAGCACAAGTTTATGAAAAGTTACTATGATTTAAATATCATAATGTAACTGCTAATCACTCAAATACATGGAGGATAACATTCCTTTAAAATAGTATGGTATAGATTTTCTATGCTGGGAGATGATTTACCTTTTCACTTGTAGTGTTCATGTTTAGGAAATGTGCCATTACAATTCTTAATAATTAGGATATTATTCAGAAGGTATTGGCTTCTCTTATGATGTGCAGCTGTTGTTATAGGATTTTATTAGTTTAGAATTTGAGTTCAGGAAAACTAATACAGCACTGAATTTCTTGTAATGTAAAAGATAACTAAATAATTCATCTAAAAAGACAAAGCTTTTATTGGAAGATATCACCTAACATTTAAAAATATTTTCAACAATATAGCTCATTGTGGTAACTGGGGAGAAAGAGTTTGTTAGAGAAAAGCTTACTGAATTATACCTGAGTGAGTTTTTTCAGAATACCATAAAATTATAAGGAAGGCGCTCCTATATGGAATATATTACAAGACACGATGACAAATGGTAGGGAGATTGCCCGTGTAGCATTTTTACCTTTCATAACAACTTTTCATCAGGTATGTAGCTATTAGATTATTATGGCTTTGATCCAAAATCAAGATTTGATCTAATTTTTAAACAGTTAAAGCAATTGTTTTTTAATAAGTCAATTCCACAAAGTAAAAAAATTTTTTATCCTAAAGAATAGTTTTTAAATATGTAATTATTTAAATGTGAATGCATTGTCCTGATTTCAATATATTTTCAAACAGGATGAAGAGTTAGATGTGTTGGATTTTGATACCAATGCAGCATCCAAATACATTTGCTTGCATGCCCAGGTGTTTCTTCCAGAGTCTACATTTGAGCTTGCACAGACTGCTCCTAAAAATCTGAGTTCCTCCACAGCCTGACATCAGATCACTCCTAGAAGGACTGCCAAAGCATAATTAGCATGTCTGAGGGTAGCTTCAGAAAGTGAAAACACTGAGGAACAGAAGGCAAGTCCCTGCAGGGTGAGTAGGAGTCCATGTAAGAGCTACTATGGCAGAGCAAGCACTCTTTATGTGCCACGGTGAGACTATCACGCCAGTTCCCGTGACAGTAAGACTTCCACATTCCATTGTCAGTGCCTACTCATGTGTTACGGCTACTGAAGAAAACGAGCTTTAACTCAAATTACTCTCCAATTTTTGTCTAAAGCAGTATTGTCTAAACAAAAAAAATCTAATGTAAGTCATGAATGCTTAGTCACATACAAATTTAACATTTTCTCATAGTCAAATTGAAAAGTAAAAAGAAACAAGTAAAATTAATATTAATATATTGCATTAATTCAACATACTCAAAATGTTACAATTTCAGCATGTTACCAATATAGAAATCAATGACATATTTTGTATTCTTTCTTTCATGAAAAGTCATCAAAGTCTGGTGCGTATTTTACAATATTTTACAATTTGGACTAACCGTACTTAGCCATGTCCATCACATGTGCTTATGTGTCAATAAGCCATATTATTAGATACTGGCCACTGTGTTGGAAGCCCAGGTCTAGAGGTACAAGCATACCCTAAACACTGTGCTTTGTATTCAGAACTGTGCAAAGGTGAACAAGAGAATGTGCCTGCTTATCCTTTTGTCAGGAAAATGGATGAGTAGTTACAGAGCTAGAGAATGGTAACAAAATCATTTCAGATTTCAGTGCTTTCTTCTTGTAGAGTTAGCATGGTATAGGGTAGACAGGTGAACAGCGAGGCCCAGCTCCAAAGGGCACACACATGGGGGTCTGCGGCAGCGGCCCTCAGAGCCATGCCATGTGCAGCTAGTCAAACAACAGTGAGAATTCACGTCCTAGAGCTATGCGTCATGACAGCCTTGCTGTGAAACCCTTGTGGGTGTGAAGCCGATTCAGATCTACTGTTAAAATAACATATACATTTATGGATACAGTATTGGTCAATTTCAATATTGAATTTTCAACTTGCTAGATTTTCGCTTTTTGTGCCCTCACTATTTGTCGATCTCAGCAATACAGATCACTTTTGTAAATCTATTTAGTTCAATACGTCCTTAGCTCTTATTGAACAATAAAAAGCAAGACTTTACTTTTTCTAGCTTTCCAGATGCTAAGTTCCACTTGAATAAATTTGAAATGTCAAACAACAAATGCATTCACAATTCTGTTTTGACTGTGGGAAAAACATACTGACTAAATTTCTTTTGGACCTTAGGATTGAGATAAAAGGGGAACAGTATGTTAATTGGGACAACAAACATTGAGCATGTATATACCAAGAAGTATAAGATTTGTTTGTTGTCTTCATGAAACTGGATGATATTACCATAAGCTACCCAGTTAATCCTTTCCAACTTCACCAGTCGAATCAATCACTTCATTACCTCTGGGGCAGAGTGATTGAGGAGAAGGGCTGGGGTGTCACAAATGAGCTCCTGTCACATGAAAGGAAACATCAGGAGTAAGGGAAAAGAGTTCCACCCTAACTTCCTCAAGTCCATCTGATTCTTTTTACTCTGCTCCATTTTGTCCCTGTATGGAAATCACCATCTCCTAACACACTATATAACTTACTCACTGATGTTATTATTTAATTTTTGTCTCCTCCAATTAGAATGTAAGCTCCAGGAGAAGAAACAGTTACATTCATATCATTCACTGGGGTCTCCTCCTGCCTAGAATAGCATCGGACACTGTAGGTGCTTACGGATGAATGAATGAATTCACAATTTACTCAGAATTCTGAGAGGAAGAGGGTGATACCTATAAAAACTCAGACACTCAAACTTTCAAGATGAATATAGACATAAAAAGAAAAATAACATAATAAGACTCAACTAACAAAGATTAAAAGAATGTCATTGGGTAGAAAATGTGGTTGCTTATTGAAATAAAGATACTGAAATTATTTTCTTTCACTACAAAAAGAGAATAGCTGAATGAGGCTGGTTAGGTAGCACAGGTTTCATGGAAGATGAGTAGAATCTGAATTGGACTGGGAGTATTTGCCTTTAGGTCTGTTTTCTCCTCCTCTTGTCACGGGTAGGGTACCTACATTTAAGCATGCTAATAAAAATCATCAGCATTACCTCCTCATTTCTTTCCTGTGCTTCTGAGGGAATGAAATACAAAAAAAAAAAAAAAAAAGAAACAAATGATGGATTTTGATTTTGTAAAACACTAGATAAAACAGAATCTAGTATTTTGCTTATTAACTCAGCAAACAACAAATTAACAGTTTAGTCTCACCTAGTACAGCAAAACCAATTTGATTACAGTGGATCATTCTACAATCCTTTGGCTTCAAAACTTTATTTATTAGCTATATCTATAGCATATTTGTAAAGGAATCTGAAAAATTTTTAATACTGAAATGCCTTTGGAACATTAGATCTGCAAAATGACCTTGAATACTAAACATTAACAAGACCAAAATTTTTTTTGAATGTAAGCATTCTGTTTCCTACTAACATAAGAGTAGCTATGAAACGAACACAAATATATAAATGCTGAAACATGTGAGTGTCCCGTTTTACTTAAATACTAATATCGCTTCATGCCACTGAAAACAGAGAATCTGTAACTTTCAGTTCTCTCTACTCACTGAATCTAAACTTCCCTTCTTTTTAAAAAACTGGTGACCCCTTAACAAATGAAAAAGAACTCAAATCTCATAAAAACAAAATTTTATAACAATAATAAAGCTTATACTTAGTTTTTCAGCAGCTTTTAAAGTATGAATTTAAAATTCTGTTGCCAGGAACGATTCATCTTCAGGTATGTAAGATTCTGCACAGCTTCCAGAGGTGTAAACAACTCCATCACAGTTGGTTAATCACCAACGGAATGGGCCACAACATAGCTAATGAGCTCACTGCTCATCATATGAAGAAGCAAGTGGCTAGCTGTGCTACTAATTTCTATGTCTTGGATTGTCAAATAAATGATGTCTAGATTAAAAATTCTGGTGGTAATCCAGGGAAGCAAATCTTTTTCTAAAGACCACAGGAAGAATATCTAAGTGATTTTCGAGGACTGTTGTCTTTATTTTTGTTGAAATCATTACATGTAATGAACAATATTAATGCAATGCTGAATTTGAGATCAGCATTAAGATAATAGGATAAGTTGCAGTGATTTTATATTTTCAATTCTGAGTTTTCATTAATACGGCATAATTTTCTTTTATAGAATAATATATAAAATGAGAACTTCATGCAGGACAAAGACTTTGAGATATCTTAGATTTTGTTTCTAACTCTGCCACAGATTCCTTATTTATCTCAATGAGTGAAATGTTTGCCTCAATAAGATGAATTAGCCTCAATAAGATGTGAAGAATTACCTTGACTTAGATTTTGCCAGTTATCTGGATGTTATTGTTGTAAAATGGACCTAGTATATGGGTCAACATGCTTTTTTTTAGTCTTCTGTTTCATAGAATTTACTGAATAAAACAGAGTATTCTGTTCTCACAGTTACTTTCTTCTGGTATCAAAACAAAATTAATCAAAGAAATTTGGAACTGGAAAGGATCTTAGAAGTCAAGTTGTCATGGCCTTTTCTTTATTAACAGATGAAGAAATAGAAACCGGCCAGGGTAAAGTGCTTTGGTCAAAATTGAACTTAGGCCTAAGTCAGAGCCTGAGCATCTCCAGGATGAAGAAAAGGAACACGTAGTTCCTCATTGTGTAAGGTGCTGAGTCACCACTCAGACAGGATGAATGAAGATTCTTGTTCTCCAGGTTTCCTAGAGAATCTTTAGACTGGGCTTGATTAAGCTTTGGCCAAATTTCGTTAAAACTTGAAACAAACTATCTTTTGTCCACCTCTTCTGTGTGCCTCTCAAAATGGAAGAAGAAAGAGATCTTTATGGGAGATGATCTGACACAGATGACCCTCTTCTCACTCTCAGAGTTTAGAGAATTTACAAACTAAAGCTAGTCACAAAAAGATCATATGTAGATTTGGATGAAAGTCTTATTCTTAATCAACTAGTTGTGATTTTGCTGCAGAAATTCTGTTGTACCGGCTTTTATTTCAGAAGAGATTATGGATAGAAAATAAGTGCTGAGAACGCACCTTACAGAAGTACATGTGATAACCCGTCTTTGAAGGGCTAAGCACTACCACTGTGTATGACTGTGTACGTGTGTGTACATGAGTGTGTGTGTGTGTCTGTGTCTCTGTGTGTCTGTGTTGGAGGATAGGCTATAGAGAAATTTGGGACCTAAATGGATGAAGAAACACTTAGGACCTACAAGGGACTAGGTAAAATTTAGGAAAATCCTTGTCTCCTCTGATGTGCTTCTGGAGGTTGTAAACACAGAACAACAACAAGAAGAATATTCTAAGCAGTGTCCAGGTGAGCCAGAGAACTTAGATTTAGGATGCTTTCAGAGAGGGGGCTTAAAAAGAAACCATTTATCAGTGGAGCCTCAGCTAAGGGAGGGTACTCTGAGTTGCTGTTCTTCTGTGACTTGGGATCAGAAAAAAAAAAAAAAAAAAGACTCCTAGCTGCTCAGTAAGATGGCTGCCTTCTATATGAGTTTGGTGAATGGGGACAGCTCCTCAGGAATATCTGGTTCAATCTGGAGATCAGTGATATCCATGTCTGACCAAGACGGAGAAAGAAGGATCTGATTAACTCTCAAGCCTAAAACAATGAACAAATCAGACAAAATATATGAAATGATGGTTCTTAAGACACTGGACCTCAGACAATGAGACAGGAAATAAATGAGGCAAAACCTGCAATTTCCCCCATTCACTGCCTGGAGAAAGTTTGCAGTCA
Source organism: Camelus dromedarius (assembly GCF_036321535.1). Classification (NCBI taxonomy): domain Eukaryota; kingdom Metazoa; phylum Chordata; class Mammalia; order Artiodactyla; family Camelidae; genus Camelus; species Camelus dromedarius. The sequence goes on from NC_087441.1 coordinate 4,996,329, forward strand.
GTGGAGCAAAGAGGAGGAACCCAGTGGTCTTCCTGAGTTGGAGAGACAGAGCAGGGAGTCCAGGGAGCCTGAGGCAGCTGGAGTTCCAGGGGAAGAATACCAAAGAGGAGAGAATTACAGAGAGAGAGAGAGCTCTGGAGATGAGCAGTGGCTACTCCAGAGTATTCAGCTGCATTCTGATTGGCTCGTGTATGAGGAAACTACCCAAGCCTGAAGATAGAAGCACCTGAGAGTGTTAGTGAGCGCATGCCAGGGAGCACTCAGGGCTGGTAAATTTGCCTGATGCCACCAGTCCAAGTGGAAACTCATGAATTTTAAGTTACTGGGTAGAGTACTCAGAAGGGTTTGGCTCAATAGGGTAAAATTAGCCCTCAGTGAAACACCACCCTGCTTCTACCCAACAAAGCTTAAAAGCAGAATCTGAAAGGACTAAGCTCTTTTCAAGTAACTTGACTGTATTCCAGAATAAAGTTACATTACATTAATAGGAATCCCAAAATAGCCAGCATCCAAAAAGTTAAATTCACAGTGTTTTCACATAGCAGATGTACAAAGAAGCAGAAAACTAAGGCACATGATGAAAAGAAAAAGCAATCAGTTGAAATTGACTCAGAATGGCACAGATAATAGAATTAATAGACAAGGATATTAAAACAGTCATTATGACATATATGTTCAGGAAGCTAGAGGAAAGACTGGACATGTTAAGTAGACGTGAGAGATATAAAAAAATTCAAATTGGACTTCAGAAAAGAAAATTAGAATGTATGAGATGAAAGATAGTGGAAGGAATTAATGGCAAATTAGACACTGCAGTACAAAAGATTAATGTACTTGAAGACACAATAACAGGAATTATCCAAATGAAAAAGTACTGAAAAAAATTAAGAGTATCACTAAGCTGTGGGATATCTTCAAACACCCTAATATATGTTCAAGAGGAGTCTTCAATATATAGAGGATAAGAGGGGCAGAAGAAGAAATAATGGCTGAAAAATTTCCAGATTTGATGAAAATTATAACCCACAGATCCAAGAAACTACAAACCTCAAGCCCAAGAAACATGAAGAAAATTACACAGAAGCACATCACAATCAAATTGTTTAAAACCAGTGATGAAGAGAAAATCTTAAAAGCAGCTAGAGAATAAAGAACACATTTAATATAAAACTAGATATCTTTACCCAGCAAACATATCTTTTAAAAATAAACATGAAATAAAGACTGTTTCAGACATATGGAAAAATTCACAGCCAGCAAATCTGCACTTCAAGAAAAATTGAAGGAAGTCATTCAAGCAGAAGGCAAATGATACCAGATGAAAATCTGGAGCTATGGAAGAGAATGAAGAGCACCAAAGACAGTAACTATGTGGGTAAATATAACAACCTTTTTTCTTATTTTAATCTCTGTAAAAGACAATTCACTGAAGCAAAGATAATAATGTGTTGTGAGGTTTACAACATATAGAAGTAAAAGATGATGTATCACAAAAGTTAGGAGGAAAGAAACGGCAGGATGTTGTTTTAATATTCTTATACTATTTATGAAGCAGTATAATATTTTTTGAAGTTTTAACATGATAAATGTTACAATATACATTTTTATACCGTAAACTTTAAGGCAACCACTAAAATAACATAACAAAAATTCAGAACTAACACATAAGATAAAATAAAATAATAAAAAATACCCTAACAGAAGATTTCAAAAAGAGAAAAAATGAAAAACAACCATATCATAAAACTATTAAGGAAAATTAAATTAAATTAAAAGGCAGAAATTATCAGAATGTATAAAAGACTAGGCAAAATTATATGCTGACTCCAAGAAACACACTTTAAATATAAAGACACAATTGAAAGTAAAAGGATGGAAATAGATAAGTAATGCTAAATTAATCAAAAGAAAGCTAGAGTGAGTATATTCATATCAGCGAAGTAGATTTCAGAGCACAGAAGTTTGCCAAATATAAATGAGGTCATTTCACATTGATAAAGGGGTCAGTTTATCGAGAGGACACAACAATTCTAAACATTTATGCCCACAATAACAAAGCTTCAAAATATATGAAGCAAAAACTGATACAAGTGCAGGAAGAATTAGAGAAATCCATAATGATAGAGATTTCAACACCATCCTCTCTTTTAACAGACAGAACAAGTAGACCAAAAAATCAGTAAAGATATAGAAAACTAGGATGATATTATCAGTCAACTGACGCAAATGACACTATCAGCCAGTTGACCTAGTTGATATTTACAGAACACTGCAGCCGATAACAATAGCATGCACATTCTTTAATGTGCACACAGCATATTTATAAAAATAGGTAATATTCTGGGTCATAAAACAAGTCTCAATAAATTTAAAACAACTCAGTTTATACAACGTATGCTACCTGACCATGTGAAATTAAACAAGAAAATAATAACAGGAAAATATCTGAAAAATCCCCAAATATTTGAGGACTAAGCAAAACACATATGTCAAAGAACAAATCAAAAAGAAAAAATTTTAAGTATTTAAATTGAATGAAGATAAACTATATCAAAATTTGTGGTGTGCAACTAAAGCAGTACTTAGAAGAAAATATATAGCAATACACTCTCTTTGAGAAAAGAAGGTGTCTGAAATATCTGAAGTCAATGGCCTCAGCTTTGACTTTCAGAAACTAGAAAAAGGATAGAAAATGCAAACCAAAGTAAGAACACCGAAGAAAATAACAAATATCCAAGTGGAAATTAATGAAATAGAAAACAGAAAAGTAATAGAAAAATTCAATTAAACCTAAAGCTGGATCTTTGAGAAGATCAATACTATTGATAAATCTTTGACCATAAAGATCACACAAAAAAAGAGAAAGACACAAACTACCACTTACAGGAGAGAGCGGAATGATACTGCTACATATTGCATATCATCAGTGTACATTACTCTATAGCAGTTTTTATTATTCTACTGTGGACTACATTATCCATAATACAGTGTTATATTAAAATACGAGGATATTATGAAGAACTTTTTGCCAGTAAATATGACAACTGAGGTGAAACTGACCAATTTCTTGAAAGACACAAGCAAAGCACACTCAAGAAGAAATAGATAAATAGATAACCTGAGTAGCCTTATATAGATATTCTCATTTTATTTTTCAAACAAAAACCTGAACAAGGTCTTACAGCTACTAAGTGGCAGAGTCAGATTTTGTGTCCAGGGCTGACTGATTTATAGCCCATGATTTTGTCTATATGTTACCACTCTGAACAAGTAAATAAATGAACAAATAAATATGTTCATTAGGAAACAAATTCCATACATAGGTTAAATTTGCATGCATATATAAATTTTATATATACTATATATTATAGACAATATATTTATATAAAATGTATTTATACATATATATATTAGAAAACTATGCAATAAAAGCTCTGAAATTTTAAAATCTTTTCATGTGTTAATTTGAGAAAGTAAAGACCAACTGTGGCTTAAATTATAGTAAGAAAATTTTATTTTGTAAGTTATACTTCAGGATCAATGAACTCTGAAACAGACTGATATGGTTATTATTTTCTTAAGCATGAGTTAATGATCCAGTTGGAATGATTAGCCAACTATTAAGCAAGTCCAAGTGGAAAGAACACTCACAGTGCAGTCATGTAGCCCTAATTTGAATCTTGATTCTGCTTTTATTAGCTGGGGAAAATTATTTAACCATTCTACCCTTCAGTCATGTCATCTGTGAAAATGAGGACAGCAAGTTACCTTAAGTAATTATTGTGAAGATTAAGGCTAATTCATTGAAAAACATCTAACCCAGTGGCAAGCAGAGGAGAGGACAACAAACGACAGCTACTGTCATCATTACTACTGGTGCTGGTGTTAGATTTTATTTCCTTATGACTCCATATGATTTTGGTTGTTGACAAATTAATTTCTGGGGAGAAGATGGGAACAATAAGGACAGTTAAAAGTGGAGAAGGAAAGAGAGACAGAGACAGAGGTAGAGAGAATAATTAAGAAACAAAACAATATGGAGCAAGAAGTTGATAGAGGAAAAAATGTGAGATTTGAGTTGGAAATATTTTTTTCTTCTATCTCCTGCTATCTACACTTTCCCAGATTTTCCCAGCTCATATCATTTCTAACTCCATTACTGTATTGTAGACACTTAGTTTTCTCTTCCTTTCATCATTAATATTTGTAAAGCAAGAATTAAAATTAAAATGCTTATAGGAATTATGCAAGTAATGTGAATAATGGAAGCAGGCTGTGTTATATTCTTTCCCCAAAGACCCACTTTATTTGCATGTTAATTGATGAGATGATTATTCACTTTCACACAAAAATTTGCTCTCTCATTTTGCTGGCAACATGCAGCTCACCCAGTCAATCTGGGCCCAGAGAACATTCCTCTACTTTAAGAAAAATAATAATGTAAACAGGATAATTAATGTCAATTGATATTAGACTACCTTTTTGCAGTTAGAAGCAACTGGTGAGAAGGGAGAAGAAAGCAGCAAAGATGCCACTAAGAAGGGGAAGGTGTTTACTGACACACAAGGAGGGTCTAGTATTGCCAGACCTTGCAACATTCAAGAGAAGCCAAAAATTTGGACATGGAAATTCTCCATTTTTAAATGTCTCAAAAAACAACAGTACTTTTTAGGCTTATCAAACACATATAAGAGCTGGATCCAGGCTTCAGACCCCCAGGTTATGACTCCTCACTACTGAGAACTCAAGTTCCTCCACGATTTGAAAGGCATTGCTGAGTAGGCCTACCTAATAAATCAAAGGGAGTCTGATTACAAGAAAATGATTTGCAAAAGAACAATTTATAGTCACTTGATTGTTTGTAGTAATATTCTTTTCATTTGTCAATAAACAGAACTTTCCCCAGCTATTCAAACTGTTTTATGAAATGCAAGGACATTTCTTTCATCTACTAACTGGTGAACTGACTCATTCATTCATTCAATGACTATCTTTGGAGCGTCCATTATGATCAAGGCACTGTGGGCAACACCAGGATAATTAAGACACAGCCGCTGCTCTCTGTCCTTTTTGTTTTTTTACCTGAAAAAGACATTTTCTAAAATCACTCTCTTGTTTGGTTCAAATACTTTTTTTTACTTCTGTCTTTCTTTCACTCCCTGTTTGTATATGTGGCATTAGAGAATTTGTTGAAGGTCAGATGGAAGGAAGGTGTCAGAGAAAAACATGTGAGTCTTACTGAGAGTCAATCAAGAAACTTTTCCATGGAAAATATTGTCTAGCAACAAACAGATGCTGTGATGGTCAGCAAGTCAGAATGGCTCCAAAACCACCATCCTTATATACAACACACCCCACATGCATTTATTTGTTGTCATCTAGGTAGGTCTATAGTGTGTAATATGGACCAGCCTAGGGGGCTTTTTAATTAAAAGTGAAGACTTACTTCCAAATAAATGATTATGACATTTTGATATCATTCTGGAAAAGCTGTCTTTATTTAGTTACAGCAGACAGGGTACAAAATGTTCTCAGTATTTTTAATATTATAGTCAGGAGTTTTTCAAATCATTTACAACTTACAGCAGTGATTAAAGCAGGTTGCCTAACTCTCTTTAAACACATTATTTTATGCATAATAGGGTAATTATATTAAATTAATACACTATCAGTGGACTTCCTGGATGAGTGAGTTTTCTTGGGCTAAACAAATGCCATAATGTGTATTAGAAGATTCTGTTTTGCCACATTAGGCCAGGATTTAATCAACTTGTATAAAAAATTATCAACAAAATCTTATCAGTGTACCTTTTCTATACTTTCCTATGTGAATAAGTAAATGCTGTCTATTGTTTAAGCCCAGGAACCCACAACCAAGATCATATAGGGAAATCAAATTCCACCAAGAATCAAGTACAGTAGAGATAACTTCTTAAAGTAGTAATTGTGCTGTATAAATGGGAAAGGGTATTATGTTCTTAGAAAGACTGCTTATTTCCAATTTATGAAATAGAGACTGAGTAAAATCAGAAGTTATCCACAGAGGCCTGTGGTCTCCTCTCCTTTTCTTCTCTTTGATTTGGTCTGATGGCTTTCAAACCTGTTAGTTCTGCTTTCCATTTATTGGCTGTCACTCCCACTTTATTAAAAAAAAAGTCTTGGTTCACCCTAGATCTCATGCTATGTTCTCTGTAGTCAGTTCTGGGAAGTATGCATGCATTTAAAGTTGCATGCATGGCAGAGAAGACAGGTTCTTTGACTCCTACAGTCCAGATTCTCACCATCGGCAGCATCTCACCTGGTTTTGGAGAATTGTGGTGTGGTTCATTACAAACTTCTTGCAGACCCATTTCCTTCTTGTTCAATTTCGTTAAATCTTTGGACAATCCATAAAAATAAGTACTGGACAGCAAGTACCCCATCTGTTTAAAAGTCTCCCGCCTGCACTGCAGGATGTACAGCACTCAGCTCTCAGTCATACTGAGGTCTTTGCAAAGCCCAGAAACACATCTGATCCCTCCCACAGCACCGCCTCTGCTGAGAAGGCGCCTCCTCTCCTCCCTATGCCGGCAGCTCCAAAAGCTGGGTTAAGAGCCCTCCTATGTGTTCTGCGAGCCCTCACTACCCCAGTCTCAGCACTCATCTCACTGAACGGTAGATAACTGCATGTTTTCCTGTTTCTTTCTTCACTAAATCATAAGCTCTCCGAAGGCAGAAACTATGTTGTTCATAGTTGTAGCCTCAGTACCTAACATAGCTCTATAGAATATTCCATACAAACCCCTGAAAAAAGTAAATGAACAGTGATATGAAATAAAAATAACACAAATTACCAGTTACTAAGTTCCTGCTCGACTGGAGCTCCCCTATTTGTCATCCCAGTCATCACAACAACCTGCCTGGTCCTCATTTGACAGTGATAAGTCAAGAAACCCCCAAAGTAACAAGCCAAGAAAATGCCAGAGCTACAGTTTAAATCCAAATCATTTTATCTTCAAAGACTCCAAATATTACTAAGTAAGGAGGCCATCATGCCCTCTTGTGTAGGAGTGAGCAGTTCTTGTCTTACGGGGGGCCCTTCGGAGCGGCACAGTGTGGGGAGTGCCAATGGGGGTCCTGCTTACTGGAGAGTTTTGGGAAGTGGTCTCCATCAACACCCTCAAAGTGTGACTTCCAGGAAAGCCTTTACCTGTCACAGAAACAGAAAGGGCACAGGAAGAGGCTGGGGCCTCCAATGACCCATACAGAGACTGACAGGGTAATCCGCCTTGGTGACTGGGCACTGGTACTGACTGAAGAAGCCTGGCCCCATTTAGAGACTATCGGCCAGGTCTGCGACAGAAAAAAAATGAATAAATCTAGACAAAAATCTAGGGCCTAGACTAAAATTACTCAGTTCACTGCTATCTCAGATTTTAAACCCAGTACAAGGATCATAATTATCAGGCTAATCTAAGTAGAATTCAACTTATGGCCAACTCTTTTGCAGTCTATTTAAATGAATTCAACCACAGGATGTTACAAGTGCATCTAGCTGGAGGTTTCTGGTACAATTACAAGTTGTAAAACGATTACAAATGTGCGCATTTGTATTTGTAATTATGTTTCATAATTAATGTTCCTAAGTAATGCTTTAGATTCCCATGACCCTTTGCAGTTTTCTAAATGAAAGATTTCATACTAAAGACTGTAAAATACAAGGGCAGGCCATGAATCACTAGGATTAATAATATTCCACTCAGAAATTTGAAACTCTTAGGTTAAAGTAAAACTCACAAGAAAATTAGACATATTTAATGGATTAAACTTTTCATAGGAAGAGCAGACATTATATATAAACACAATCTTTATAATGAAAATGTTTTACCTTATATAATGCTAATCTTTTTTTAAAAAGGAAATTTGGTGTGCCACTAAAATGCAAAGTAAATATATAGAAGTCCAAGTCTATTTTATTTCTGAATTTCTATCATGTTTAATACAATTTACGTTTAGGTGGGCAGTGAGTACCCAATCTTTTATTGAGCTTCCACTATGAGTTAGGGCTTTGGCACAAGCTTGTCTGACACAGGTTACAATGAAGTTACCTAAACCTTATAGGCCAACAAACAGCTTGAGCAACCTCATGATATCCTTTTACTTCTATTTATTTCAGACTCCTCCTGAACAATCCCTTTCTACCTTAATTATTTGAATATTTCAGGTCAAATATGGTTTGGGGCTGGTTGCACAAGTAATTAAAAATGCCATTTTTTCTATTCTTTCTGCCAATATGAATCCCTGTCCATTAGGGAATGTCGCAAATACCTTCCTATTTGAGTGTGGGAAAGAGCAGACTGGTGCTTTTTGCTGTTGTCACTGACCCACAGAAGGACTGAAAAGTGCCCCCGGCCACGGAACTGATGCAAATTCCCACATCTAGAGCGTGTCTATCAAGGAAGGAATGGTGACTCAGTAAGAGGTGACCTGACAACTACCTAGACACTTTGGAGGAAGTGTTAGATTCCCTAATTGACTTCACATGCCAAAATCAATTCTAAACGATATTTAGACTCATAAATGTATAGCAAGAAAATTTAAATAGGATAAATAATTTTTATGTAATCTAGGGGTGAGAGACCTTCCTAAGCATGTCTCCAAAAATCAGAAATCATGAAGATTGCTGGATTTTACTATTAAACTTTGCTACACAAAAAAGCATACTTGCAATATGAGAGAAAAATACCTCATATGCTTAATAAAGAATGAATTCTTATAAATAAGGAAAAAAGTGCCACACTACAAGAGAAAAATGGAAAAAGACTTCTACATCCATCAATATGGCACACTGAATATTTTAGGGACAACTTCCATCTTACAATTTTTTAAAAGACTAGGAATGTTGTAAAAATAATAACAAATATCTGTTCATATTCATTCCTTAGGAAAACAAGGGCCAGTAAGAAAGGAGAATCCAGGAAGGGTGAGCTGTGGGATGGTCCGGCCATAGCGCTCCTGGAAGCACTCTCATTCCAGGAACTTGGTTTCTGAGTCTTAGATAGCACAGAAGAAAAGTCCTTGGATCCACTCCAAGTCAGGGTTTGGAATGAAGACTCCTGCTAAAGTCAGGCCTCCCAAAGGATGGCCCCTTTAGTGAAGGGGTGGGTTAGAAATAATTCACTTTTGAGGGAGATAATAACAATGGTCACAACCAGAGCCCACATTTAATCAGTGCTTATGATGTGCTGAACATGGTTCCCAATGCTTTACATATTAACTCATTTAGTCTTCCTTAACAACCACCCTCTAGGATAGATACAGTATTATGCCGGTTTTACTGTTGAGAAAATTAAAGCTCAGAGAGATTAAGTACTTGTGACACTGTTAGTGAGTCTGGGATTCTGACAGTCTGGCTTCAAGAAGGAGAGAAAAGTTTCTCCTGGCAAGGAATTAGCACTGAGGATACAAAAAGGAACTCCTCCAAAGCAGTAAGAGAAAGATCAGCACTCAAGAGAAATTGAGCAGAAGATACTAATAGGCACTTCATAGAAGAGAAAATATATACTGCTGAATAAATATAGGAAAAGATGTTCAACATGACAAATGTAGATTAAAAGTGTGACAATGTCACATATTGTCCAGCATGAGGCACAAGGGGGCCTCTCTATGTCCGGCTGATTAGAATGTAGACTGATATTACCACTTCAGAGAACAATCTAGTGAGTTTGTCTCAAGCTCTGTCTTCTTTACTACTACCTTGCTTTCAAGATCCAGGCCCAGTTGTCACCTCCTTTACGGAGTCTGCATGAACCTGTGGGCTCACGGTGACATTACATTCAAGTTTCCAACATTATTCCACTACTCATTGGAACACGATTCTTGCCTTCTGTCAGTAGTTTTCATCTGTTACTTAAGCACCAGGGTGGTGGTGTTTTGTAATTTTTCATTCCTAGCATCTAAGTAGGAGCTAAATAAATATTGCTGGTTTGACTATAAAAAGGACTAATGTAACCAAATAAACCATATTTTGGCTTTCTCACTGTTTCATTAGCATATGTTGGACACATTCTGACAACCCAATTATAGTGAGCACAACATATCTTAGGGCAAACAAACCTTCAGTATTTTTGTCTTATGTAGATTTGCTCCGTGTTTTCTTGAAATTAAAATTGAGCATGACATATTTTCTGAAGAAAAGTAAGAAAATGAATTACTGTACACTAATGTAAAGTTTTATCTTTATCAAATCAATTTTAAAAACCATGTTCATTCTACTGAACATCTGAAAATGACAAAGGCCTAAGGCTCTAATTGACTTTTGATAAACATATGACTGAATCGTGAAAATGTTTCAGTTTATTGAATAAAATCTACGTACTAAACAGGTATTAAGAGAGACGGCGTAATCTCTGGAGTTTACTGACTACCCATGACTTTCACTATTACTTACATAAGGATAATTCTCAAATCCACATTTTAGCCCTCATCTCTGAGCACATACTCTTTCTCTTTAATTTTTTTCTTTTTAATGTCTATTTATAAGTAATATATGCTCGTGGTAGAAAAAAATTTAAAAATAAACAAAAGTTAAAGAGCAGTGGAATCACCCTCATCCATAACACTACCTCTAAGAGTTGAGATAATCACTGTTAATAGTTTGATATGTGATTATTCTAATTATAACATTTTACAAGATCAAAGTCCTACTATGCATATAATTTCAACACACTATTTTAAAAGCTTAAGTGTTTCTTTTATTAATATATTATTTTTAATTGCTATGCAATATTCCATTGAATGGATTCACCAAAATTTATCCAACTGTCCCCTAATTTGAGGGGGATGTTTTGTTTTCCTCTTTTTCTGTTTTCTCTCGGTTTGGGGTAACATTCTGCAATGAATATCTTTCCACATAATGGGGGTTTTTGTCTATTTTGTATCAAAGTGCGTAATGAATCTTCTATATTTGGTATGAAGAACATGAACATATTACTAAGTCACTTCCCATTGCCTCCATAATGAGATCAGAAAGTGATGATTTAGTGTGTCTTTGTCAGTACCGAATACTTTCATCTCCATCTGCCGTTAAGATACATCATCCTGAATATCCTAAGAATCCCTTTAAATAAACATGTTCAATGAGAAATATTAAGTTCCCTCCTCTCCTACTCTGCTTCCCCTGCATGTGCTGTTGTAACTAAGAGCATCACCATCTAACCAGCTTAGCAGTCAGGGCTGTGGCCTTATCTTTGCCTCAGATCCTCCATATACATGAGAACAAGGTGCTGCCTGGAATTTGAGTTCATCCCTTCCTCTGCATTCACGCTGCTGCTGCTCGACTGGGCTATTTTAAAGGTTTATGGATTTTTTTTCTCTTTGTAAACTTTTGGATTTATAATGTTTTCCTAATATTCCATTAAGTGAATATACCACAGTTAATAAAACCATTCCTCTAACTGTCCAGTATTTTAACGAATATCATTATGCATGAAGCTCTTTTAGTAGATTCAGTTGTTTCTTTAGGGTAAATATCCAGAAATGGGATGACTTCATCAAAGTCTATAAACATTTTAAAGGTTATCTGTTTCTACCCATTCTCCATATCACAGCTATATAACATCCTCTGCAGAATATAGCTAATTCTATTACTTCCCTTCCCAAAACAGGTGCTGGCTAGGTGGCCGTCATTCATGTTCTATAAACTAGATCTAAACTCCTTAGCTTGCCACTCTAAGGCCTTCCACAGGCAGAGCCATCTGTTTCCCAGCTCCACCGCTTACTCCTCCTTCTCCACTCCAGCATCCGGGCTTCCAGCTGCACTGCACTGGTCCTCACTCTTCAAACAAGTCTCTGTAATTTTGTTCCTGTCTCTCTCACTACCTAGATAGACCTTTTTTCTCCTCCTCCTCCTTCTTTTCTTCTTTTATACTTTCAAAACTACTTTTTAAGAGTAGTTTTAGGTTCACAGCAAAATTGAGAAGAAAGTACTACAGAGCTTTCTCGTCTCCCTCCCACCTCCTGTTACCACACATGCACAGCCGTCCTCATTATTAACATACTTCACCATAGAGTACATTTCTTACAATTGATGGACGTACATGGACACATCATAGACACCTTTAGGCCACAGTTTGCATTAGGGTTCACTCTTGGTGTTGTGGATTCTATGGTTTGGACAAATGTATAATGACAAGTATCCATAATTATTATAATATCATACAGAGTATTTTCACTGCCCTAAAAACCATGTGTTCCACCTATTAGTCCCTCCCCCACCCCAACACTGATCCTTTTACTGTCTCCATAGTTTCATCTTTTTCAGAATGTCATATAATTGGAATACTGTAGTGTGCAGTCTTTTCAGATTTGCTTCTTTCACTTAGTATTACAAATTTAAGATTTCTCCATTACTTTCTATGACTTGCTGAGATTTTGACTGCGATTGCACTGAATCTGTAGATCACGTTGGGAAGAACTGAAATCTTGACAGTATCGAGTCTTCCTATTCATGAGCATGGACTACCTCTCTATTTAATTAATTCTTTGATTTTGTTCATTAGAGTTTTGTAGTTTTCCTCATATAGATCTTGTACACATTTTACTAGATTTATACCTTAATATTTCATTTAGGGGGCTGCTAACCCTTCCCTTTATTCAGTTAAAGTCTCTGCTTCAAAGCCCAACCCAACTCCTTAGTGAAATTTACCCTAAATCCTTCCTCAGTCTAAAAATAATTGCTCCCATTCCTGCTTTTTATTCTCATGATATGCTTTACTTATATTTCTGTTGTTACAACTGCCACATTTTTGTAGTATAGTTTATTACAAATAAGATGTAATGAGATTTTTTAAGAGTTTTTTAAACCATCTATTACTACTATTTGTATCAGGCTTAGTGTCTTCCACACAATTGATACTTAACAATGTTTATAAAGCTATATTTAGTTTAACTGATGTAAGGTCAACAAAGTCAGATCTTAAATGAGCTAAGTACCCTTTTGCATTTAGTTTCTCTCTATAGGTTGAGTGATACAATATTCCCTGCTATTATCCCATAAAGTATTTCTTAAAAAATAGTATATAAATATGCTTAGAGATTCTAAACAGAAAGGCAAACAAATTAATGTATATAACCAGGGTATTATAATTTTCCTTTAATTCTGCCTTATTTATGACCCACTTCTGAACCAATCTAATTTCATCCTGATTAAAAAAAAATTCATGATAGCATCTAATTGAAATGTCTTTGTAATGTAAGGCAAGGAAGCAATTAGATCCCAACTGCCTTGTTGAAAAGCCAGAGGAATGAAAACTTTCCATGTTTATTTTTCAGGGACTAGATAAAACAATGGGGGAATTGACTGGATAATATTTAGCACAGATTTGTGATTGGGACCTAATGACATGAAATATATATGCAATATTACTAAAATTATGCCAGTAATTACATTGGAAATGTGTGTGTGTGTGTTTTACATAATTTTGATGGGAACTAGCTTTGGGAAAACCTTGAACCTTCTTAACATCATGAATTTGCTGAATGAAAGAAGCTACTATACTGACCATCTATTAACTGTCACCATTAAACCATATAGATTACTAAAACTTTCACATCTTTAATCTTTCTGAATTAAAATGCTGGCAGTTTCTTAATTTTTTAGGTTTTATTTTTCTGGTCTGAATATTATTTGCCAATTTTAGGTCTTTAAAGCCCTGGGAGGGTAGGAGGAGATCTTAATATTTACTCACATTATTTAATAAACTTTCTAAACTTTTAAAACAGAAAGCACATAAGTGATATTAAATCTACAACATGCTATCTTTAGTATTCTTTGCTGTACACATTAGTGTGATAGAAAAATAAACCAAAAAAAGACTACTCAAAGCTAAAAAACAGTATGTAAAGTATAAAATTGTACGAAAATTTCAAATTTATAAGACAAAAGCACACCAAGCAATTTTAAAGTAATTGTAATTAACTAGCACCATTTAAAAGCAGACTATCTAATAAATAAGTAAATAAAGCAGAACAAAGTATTGACTATTCTTTTATCAAATAGATAACATATATTAGAATCATCTAACATTGAGTACAATTTGAAAGCTAGAAGTAAAAATTATGGGCTATTATTTGTATAGATTGATTGAGACACGTTTGTACAGAAGAAGCAAAATTGCACTATAAAAATTCAAAGCCAAAAAAGCCATTGTGCCCCAGGTTCCCACCAAAGTTAGCTCAAAATCAATTCATTTTGACATTTATTGGGACCTACTATTGCAAGGCCCTGTGCTAAGTGTTATGGGAGATTTATAAAGATCAAGATATGGGTTCTACTTGCAAGGACCTAATAGGACAGTAGATAAGATAAGCCATCTATAAAATTAACCATAACATTATACAGATGTGCTAAGAAATACGATGGGAATAAAAACAAAGCACTGTGGGGTCACAAAGATAGCAAGATTCATTCCAGCTGATGGACTAGAGGATGATTTAATTAAAGAGATGACATTGGAGCTGGGAATAGAAGAATGAGTAGGATTTAGACAGAAACTGGTAAGATGGCTGGAGGGATATTTCACGCAGAGGCAAAGGTGGTCAAAGGTGATGAACTACCAGAATTTAGACTGTGTTTGGAGAATTGGTAATAATCTGGTTTGGTTGAAAAGGAAAACTGAAGGATGTAAAGTCATTCTATACTGGTGGGATTGGGTTGAATTCATTTTGAATCTTTAATAGTGAAATAACCATACATTTCCTAAGAAATTAGGCAATGCCAAAGATAGGTTATTATCAAAATAATGAGAAAACAGAACATAATCAAGGAATATTTGCTTTAATGTATTTTCAATTAATCAGAAGACTTGAGAATAGGGGTTCATAATACCTATGCAGTTATACACAACTTATGGGTTTGAGAATTCATGCACATTTATCTGGGAAGGAGTTTCATCTGATTCTCCTAAAGGTGCTTTACTCTTAAAAATGTTAAAAATCATCGCTTTAGAAGAAACTGGTTAGTTTTAGATAAAACTAAATTTTTATTACTTTCCTGTCCTACCAAATAATAAACTTGTATTTAATTTGTCATGCTTGATTATAATCATTTTGCTTCAACTATAAAGGATGGCACTCTCTCAACTACTCTTTGTCTTGTTTTTCTACTTTTTATTGAAAGGGCAAAAATAAAATGCACATTAAAGGAAGCTAAAAATACAGAGCTTGAAGAGAAAGTTATTACCCTCCATAACCCTTTTCACCCATTTCTCCCATAATCTGGAATGTATTTGTTCATAGACTTTAATCCTAACACCATTCAGATTTATGTCTACACTGTGTGTGTGCACATACATGTGTGTGAGAGAGACAGAGACAGAGATACTGAGAGAGATAGAGAAATAGAGATGTTTCCTTCTTTTTCTAAAATGAAAATGGTATTCTTATAAACAAAACGTAAAAGCTCTACACATTTTTGTTTTAATTTTTAAACAATGCACTATGGACATCTTTCCAGGCCAGTACACAGAAATCTAATTTATTCTTTTAAATAACTGTAAAATATTCCATTGTAGAACATACTATAATTCATTTGGCTATTTTCTAACTGATAAGTATTCATGTTGTTTATGGTTTTGGGATATTTAAACTGCCATTATAAACATCTTTATATACATGTTATTACATGCAAGTGTTTTCATTCTCATAGGATTAAAAAGTAAAGTGTGATTGAAGTGTTAATAAAATTACAGACATTGTCACATAACTTTTTAAAAAGTTTTAGCAATTCATATTCCCATCTGCAGGATTAGCAAATGTCTATTTTGCTATACCCTTGCCCAGGGTAAATATTCTAAATATTCAACCCTAAGCAAAGCAGAAGCATCCAGGTGACATTCATTAACCTTCTATTTACTGCATACTGAAGTTGGAAGGATCTGACCCATCACAGAAGGTGGGAGAGGAAGGGAGTTCAAGGTAGCACGTATTTATGAACTGAAATGTTAGCATTACAAGAGCCTTACTGAACTTATCAGGTAGATATCAGCCCCACCATTGCCAGAACTGGATATTACCAGATTTTTTTAAATTTCTGCAGAATTAATGACAGAAAATAGTGTCTCATCCTCCTGTTTAATTTGCATTTTCTCAAGTTTTAATTCAGAAGAACAACTTTTAGATATCAATTTACGTTTGTGCATTATTTGTTTACATTTTTGGTCTATTTTTATTTGTGCTATTTACCTTTTCATTGTCAATTTGAAGTAGTCATTTGTATGTTAGTGATATTATGTGTCTTTCTAATGTTTACAAATATATATTCTCTGGGTCTATTCTTCATCTTTAATCTATATGTAAGGTAATTTCAGCTGTACCAAAGTTTTAATATTAATATAAAATATTCTTTTAATCTAAATGCCATTACATCCATGTTTATTTATAAATTTATAGTTTTATTTACCTAAGTCCTGTAATTTTTCACTACATTTTTCATAGGAACTGTATAGTTTTTAAATTTTTATGATTTTCCTCCCATTTTCATTTCCAACTGGTTGTTTTTTTTTTCTGTTTTTTTATTGAAATATAGTTGATTTGCAATGTTTCCAGCTGGTTATTGATATAAGAAAAGCACTTTTTTGTATATTTATTCTATATCCATCCATCTTACCAAACTCTTTTGGTGCTTCTAATACTATTAATTGAAAATCTCATTTTTTTGGGTTGTTGTTATATGATACAATAATATAAGAAAATTTTTTCTCTTCATTATTTATGTCATGTATTGTATTTTCTTGATTTATTTCATTAGTCTCTAAAATAATGTTAAATAATAAAAATGAAAGCAGGCACATGTGACTTGTTCTATGTTCTAATTTTAGTGTCAATGACTTTACTTCATTATGAATAATTGATTTTTACTGGGTTTTGTTAAACAGAAGTTTTTTAAAAAATAAATCATATTGTATGTATTCTTTCTTTTGTTTTTGGTTTTTTGGGGGGAGGTAATTAGGTTTATTTATTTATTTTTTAATCGAGGTACTGGGAATTGAACTCAGGACCTCATGCATGCTAAGCACACACTACCACAGAGCTACACCCCCTGCCCCCAGAAGTTTTTTTTTGTTTATTTGTTTCTATCATACTTCATTCTTCTAAGACATTTGATACTTTTATCTTGACATTTATTTTTCCACTTCTTAAGAAAGCATCTTTAAGTTCTCCTACCTCCTTGGGTGCTGCTTCTCAGTTTATATTAATTGCTCCTCATCCTTTTTCTGGAATTGAAATGTTGACCACCCTCCAAACCAGTCCTTGACTTTCTCATCTTTTTCACCCTCTGTTTCTGGGAAGTCAGCTTTCCATTACCTGTGGTTTCAACTAACACGTGCATGACAGCTGTTATGGACTGAACGCTTGCGTTCCCCTCAGATTCAAACGCTGCAATCCCAGTCCCTGGCATGATGGTGTTGGAGGCAGGGCCTTCGGAAGGCGGTTAGGTCATGAGAGCAGGGCTCACGTTAACGGGGACAGTGCCTTCTATGAAGAGACAGGAGAACTTGCGCCTCCTTTCTCTGTTCTCCGCCATGTGAGGGCACAGCAAGAAGGTGGCCATTTGAAAACCAGGAACAGAGTCCTCACCAGACACCAAATCTACTGGTGCCAAGATCTTGGGCTTCCCAGACCCCTGAGCTGTGAGAAATAAACGTTTGTTGTCTAAGCCCCCCAGTCTGCTGTAATTTGTTATAGCAGCCTGAGAATAATAAAGCACTGGTAATTTCCATATCTACAAATTCTACAAACCTGGCTTTAAGCTTCCCTTCTCACCTCCAGACTTCTATCACCAGGTTTTTTTTTTACATGGTACCTTAATCTGGATGCCCATTACTGTTCAATCTCAACATTTTAAAACCTGAGTTACCTTTGTACACATGCTTTTCTCCCTGTGTTTCTTAATCATTAATAGGGAATGATAAGCCGTCTACTAAGCCATTCAATCTGGAAAACTGAAGGCTACGTTTAACTACCTTCCTTACCCCCTCAACCCTAGTCAGTTATAACATCCTGTCAACTCTGCTTAACAACATCTCTCAAGTTCATCTCCTCCATCTTTCCATCTACAACTATTTTATTCTGTTCTCATAGTTAGAACTTTCAGTATTATTCAACTTCATCCTTAGAATTGTTTCCAAAGTTATTTTGTTAAAACACAAAACAGTTTTCTTCCTGTTTAAAAATCCCTAATGGCTTTTATAAACCTTCAGAATAAAATTTAAATTTGAATCATGGTAGAAAATGTCTTTCATATTCTGGAACCAAACACTCCTCCTAGTCTTGTCTTGTGCCCGTTGCTGCCATTTCTCACTGCGAGACTTTCATTGCTCATTGCCTCATGGTTTCAAGATTTCTCGAATACACAGTTTGTTCTTTTTCATCTCTGTGCCTTCTCTATGCTCAGCCTTCCCTGCACAACCACGGCCTTTCTGTGCACCTCCATGCTTCAAATCCTGTCTCAGAAACCCAGCCCTCTCTAGCCTCCCATCCCACTCTGTACTCTCATAACACAGTCTGTTCTCCTCACTGCATGTGGGAACCCCTGAGGGCCAGGTCTGTAACTTTACAGCTTTGTATCCACAGCATATCGCTCAGTATGACAGGACTTTGACAATATTTGTGGAAAGAAGGAAGGGAGGGAGGGAGCAAGGAAGGGAGGAAGGAAGAAAGGAGGAAGGGAGGAAAACCTACTAAAGATTTTATTTGAGTTGAATTATTTTAGAATCAACTATTCCTAAAAATAGAGCTAAATCAATTTAAAAATGTTGAGGTGATTAAGAAGGATACACTAAATATAGCTGATTTTAAAAAACTGAAGTATAGATGCTTTACAATGTGTTAGTTTCTGTTGTACAGCATGCAGTTATACATATATATATTCTTTTTCATTATAGGTTGCTACAAGATATTGAATATAGTTCCCTGTGCTATACAGAGGACCTTGTTGTTTATCTATTTTATACATAATAGTTTGTATCTGCTAATCCCAAATTCCTAATTTATCCCTCTCAAAGGCTGAATTTTTTACCAATAAATTGGGATATTGCTGCTTCTTGTTTTACATTTTTTCCTTTTCTTTCTTCCACCCATATATACAATGCAGATGAAATGAATCAAACACACCTAATATACAAAAATTGTGAGGCAGAATCAAGTAACTGAGAGAAAGAAATGAATAATTATGCTGTATGTCAGCAAACTTATATTCAGCGAAAAGTGGTTTAGAGAGAAAAAAAGAAAAAGCTGAAGTAAAACATGAAAAATGAGCACAGTGCTTTACGCTTTGTAAACACGTTATTGCATTTAAAGCGTAAGACAAAACATAAAGAACAGATACTCTGTACAAGTGAATTTTGGTAAAGAGCAGATGATTAACTTTCTACAGTACTTATTGCAATACCACCTTGTATTTTAAGACATGTTTTAAATTTAGCGAGTGTTAATACCTGCTATTCATTTGTCAAACAACTGGACATATTTACATTTACAATAGCACGTTTGATGACTGACTAAGATAACTAAGCTTAGATTACAGCAGTAATTTACATGAAGGTGACTGGGTCCCTCCCATAGCCTGAGTCACCATCTGTTGGCTATGGCTTCAAAAAATGTATCTTCAGTCTCTTAACCCACACGGACTGAGGATCTAGACATAGCACTAGGCATGCTTCAGACAAGAGAGCAGGGGAACACAACAAAGTCAGCTCAGATTGCTGTAGCGATGCGCTTAAAACTGCACCAGATCCACGTATTTTCTCTAAGGCTTTAGCGAAAGGCAGAAAGCAGACTTTGAGAACCAGAGAATTCGTTTCTTTAAGATTCGGTCACAGCAAGCCCAGCAAGCCGTGGCAAACAGGCATTGTTGCTGAATCCTGACTGACAGGTGTGACCTGGGATGTGAATTGGGGGCGTGATCACCAGATTCAAGGTCCTCTCATCACCGCCTCCTTATAAGACGGGCACGTGACCTCATGTCTCTTTACTCAGTTGTATCACCCATGAAAAGGAGATAATAACAACATCTACCCCACAAGGCTATTCTTGGGAGGTTTAAACACAAAGCTCTTAGAAATACACTAAGCACTACATGTGTAAGCTATTATTGAAATTATCACTATTATTTAAGGAAGTAGGATGCAATAGGAAAAAGTAAGGCAGAAAATTCTGTGTAGCAACCAATATTTTTATTTGGTGAAATTTTCCACTGTGTAATTTCAGTGTGTATAATGGCTATATACCACATTCCAGAATAAAATTGGCTCTACAGTGAATCACTTGAAATGAAGTAGGTGAGCTCACAATTCCTAAAATTCTATAAGGAAATAAAAAGAAAAGAATTTGTGAAAAAAAGTAACATTAATTTGTAAGTCTAAAATTTTGTATATTGGTTCTCTTAAAGTAGAATAACATTGATAATATTGTTTTTTTTTTCAGAATTTACTTTGGCATTATATTTTGAATTCTTGTGAAAATATATATTATGAACATATTCCTTTCTAAAATTTTAAAAACAAAAATGACTTGCTATTCAATTACACCACCGCACTACTTGTGTTCATTATAGAGATGGCATACGGTGGCATCCTGCCTGACATTTGCAGTGAGAAATGATGGTTACACTGGAGCTAAAGTTCTCATGTGAGCTCCATTATCCACATGCAACTTCCTCTCTAGTTGCAAGCTTTGATAGTCTGTAGGGCCCTTTTTTGTGACTATTTTATACTGTTACAATACATTCTTCTCCAAAACTTTCTCCTAAAATTTCAAATGAAAAAGGTTAATGATTGAGAGAAAATTTAGAAAATAATGACTAAAGAATATTTAAATTACCTGAGTAAACTTAAAGCTTTTGGACTTACTACATTTTCCTTTTTTCTTCCTGAAATCTAAGTTTCTCCTGACTGTAAGTAACATGTCCTTTTAACCCTCTTTGCCTAAATAATGGAACTCCCACACTTACTTTCCTGTTCTTAAAAAGGTACATCTTTGTAATTGTGTATACGTGCGCGCGCACACACACACACACACACAAGTGCACGCAAATCATTCTTGATGTTTTGTGCAAAGCAGGATAACTGATAAGTTACCAATGATTAGTCTCTCTTTATTGAAACGATGGTCTATTACATCATAAATATGCTGAGTAAGACCTGAAAAAAGTAGATAATGGTGGAATGTCTAATTCTGGGGGGAAGAACTCAGAAGGAATCTCAAGAAGGAAGATTAACAACTTTAAAGACGAAATGATATTAAATTTCAAATTAAAGAATTGCTTGGCTTGCTACAAAGCAAAAGTTGTCAACCTGACAATCAGTATAAAGACGGGAGTGGCTGGGGGCCCCTGAGAGTGGGTCCTGTAAACAGCAGGCAGCAGTCAAAATGAAAGTTATCATGCATGAGAAGGGGAGGGGCCTTTCATTAGATAAGAATAATGCATCACACTTGCAAAGAACTTTCATATCCATTCTCTCATTTGAATTTCAAGTCAACAGCGTGAACTAGTTAGGGCAGCTCTCCTTTTACTAATCTTGTAGCCCAAGGACTGAGACCAGAAAGGGGCAGGGCCTGTCTGCTGTTCCATGACCAGTCAGCTCTAATGAGGACTAGACCCTCACTTCTCTAGTGTCTCAGCAAAGTCTCATTCAAACTCCAGGTCAATCACCATCATTAACATTATCTTGCAAAGTTGTCTGTGTTCTAGATTTGTTTTCCTCTTTCAATGTTATAGGCTTCAAAGTAAGTTTCTTCATGTTAGAGGACTCTTCCTAGGAACATTCGTTAATCCTGAGGTCACAGCTTCTTCATGAGTGTTTCATGGTAGATAAAACAGAAAAGAATTTGACCTATAAAAGCTACTATCTGTTAATAAACAGTTGGGATTCCTAAATGCCATAATGAACATTTAAATTTGAAAAATCAGGATAGCTATGATGATTTCAGGGCTCTCACAGATCAGAGCACATTGTTTTCCATTATAGAGTGTCAGCTATAGAAGACCATTCAAAATGTGCTAAATGTTGCATAGACAATTCTCCAGCTTTCTGTGTGCTCACTATCTAGAATCTCCAGAAGGTATAGTTGGCCTTGAGATAGTGAGGTTCAGCAACTGAGTTATGAGATCTCCTCATCTTCCAGCCTAGGAGAATTTCATACTCCAGTGGACGCTGTGCAGGTAGAATCGGAGGATGAAGGTGACTCGATGGATAAGTCCAGTTTTCTGCAAGTGCAGGGGTTGGACTGAAATGATCTATTTAGTTCATGATTTATAACAGGGATAAAGCTGGACCAACGCAGTTGCAAGGATATATAATTCCACACTGGTATTAATAGAGAGGGCACAGTTTATTTAGATCATGGTGGACTAAGAAGGATATGATCATGATAAATAGCCAACTGAAAGGGCTAGACTTCAGAAGAAAACGTACAGAAGACTGGACTGCATGGCTGAAGTAGGCAATCTTTTAAGACCTCCTTCATGCACCAGTCAGGTGGAGAAGGAATAAATGGCTTTAAGAAGCTTACTCCTCAACTGGTCTAAAGGAGGATGAGACATATATTATTTTATAACAAGTTACTGCAGAAGTACAATCATCTCAAAGATTGCCTAATCCAATCTCTTCATCATATAGATGAGGAAGCGTGGGTCTTGACAATTTGAGACTCACCACAGTCTCAAAATCTGTGGCAGGCAGAGCTAGGACCAGATGCTGGGTTTCAGATTCCTGGCCCAGCATTCTGCCTTCTGTCATCCTGACCTGTCCCCACATAGGGGTCAGAGCCCTCATAACCACAGGTGGCCAAAGAGCTAGAGGAATACGATGTGTCTCTTAAGAAAGAGTCATCTGGCTACAGTGCAGACAGAGACAGGGAGCGAAAGAGAAAAGGCAGTACAAACACAGGGCAGCTTCCCTTTACAAGGGCCTCAGAGATGTAGGAAGATTCAGGGAGTGGAGGAGCGCTTTCCTGGACGTAATGAAAGCTGGGTGGAGCAGGGCTTAGTAACAGAGGTGCGAGCATCACCCCCCGCCCCCTATCCCTGGTGATATCGGTATGGGAACGAATGATTGTTTGTGTTTTGGGTAATATTAAAAACTTTATCCATAAAGTAAGAGTTATTCTGGAAACAGGTTGTTTTTCTTTTGACCAACATTTTCTGGTAAAATATTGACCCCGTTTGTGTGCACCGCTTAGATCCGGGGTACAATTCTGTTGGAGGATGTATAGTTACCATGAATCTACAATCCCAGGAAAGGTGATTGCAAGGAAATTTGAGGCTGCCACATTTTAGTGGCTTCTCTTTTAGGCTGTGTATAAATTCTTTGTGCTTTGACATCGGTTTTCTCCCAAGGCATTTGGGAAGCCCTGTAAACACTCACTTACAGATCTTCATAATACTACTGTGGTTGTGAGGGGTGGGGGCATTGGATCATTGCTGGCCCTTTATAATGAGTGACTTCATAGGTTACACAGATTGACAATATGGCCCATAATCCATATTTTGTAAAGGGCAGAACTACAGCCCAGATAGGCAAGATGACAAGAGGCTCCACAAATCAGTATCAGGGCCCCAGACAGAATCGCACACCTGTAACTCCTTGTCCAATTCTCTGCTTACCCACCTTCCTTCTTTAAAACTTGTGTCAAGTGCAACTTGTAAATAAAAGCCTTCACCAAAATGTGCTGTGACAGAGAAGAGAGCTCAGTCTTTACAACCTGAATTTGGGTTAAGGAAACTGTCAATACAAAGTGAAATTGCAGAATAGTTGTAGAGACTGGATCAGAACTATCAGTTTTAATAATCAAGTAAAAATCATGTCCGCGTCTTTACTCAAACTCGTTTATCAGTACGGGAATATTAAAAATGGGATGTATCTACAAAACCCACAGCCTTTGAAACAATGGTTGAATTACAGCACAAGGATACCCTCTGCTTGATTACTTCAGTCAAGAATATATGGCTTAGGTGACAGGGCAATGCCAGGATTAAATTTTGTTTTATGTTGTAATTTTTACCTGTTTGGGGTCTGAATTGTGATGAGAAGTATTTCATTTCTTTGATTTACAGTGTTCAGAACAAGGATTAATGATAGGCAACTTTAATTTAACTCTCTCAATAACTTTCAAGAGATAAAGGACTGTGCAAAGACACTACTGGATGCTCCAGGGTTGCTTACAAAGTTGTTTTGAACAGACAACTAATGAGAACCATTTTCTTAATCTGATATACATTTGGCATGATTCTCCTTGGGTGAGGAAGTGGCTAGGGGTGAACGTAAGTGAGAGAAGAAAGGGGTTTTGAAACTATATAAGTATTATTGAGCTTGCTACATGGGAAAACAGCTCTTATCTTCACCAGCAGCAGACATTCTTGCCAAATGAGACCACAGGGACCAGGTGAGCCATGGCAGGTTCAATACAGCCAGCCTGCTGTATAGAATCTTAAATATATATCTCAAACATATCTTTGAAATACCAATGGGTTCTCTTCCCAGATACGCTACTCAAACTGTGCTCACTTACTCATTTATTCCTTGTCTACATGTGGTATTTCGAGGCAGGTGGCATCTGCACAAACTGGGGGATATCTCCAAAGCATCCGAGGGTCTCAGAGCTGGAAGAGTACCTGGTGATAATCTGCTCTCATTTCTTTCCTTTCAGATGAGAAAACTGCAGCCCACCTCACTAAAAATCTAACTCACTTAAGAAGGCACTGTCTGCATGGAACGGTGGCATCCACAGTTTAAATAATCATTGTCAAGTCTCACAGCCAACCAATTTTATGCAAATAGGTTAGACACATAAATCTTTAGTATATCTGGCCGACTGGCACTGCTCATCTGGCTATACACTGTCATTAATTCAATAATGCTGTGAGTAAACATGGTGCTGGGTGCTGTGAGCCAGGGCTTAACAGCACAGGCATGCTATGCTTCCTGCCCTAAGAGAGCTTGCATTCTTTTGGGGAGACATGCAACAAACAGGCAGACAAATAATGGCAATTTGTGCTAAGTGTTCTAAAGCACGACATTTTTTACTTAATTCATAGCACCTACCATAATAAATTGCTACTGAGATTCTAATGTGAACAAGGAGATGGCAACAACTAAGGGATGAGAAAGACCTTTTCCTTTTGGCAGGGTGGAGGAGAGGGGACATTTAAGCTGCTGTCTGAACAGTGGGAAAGAGCCATTTCATGCAGAGGGATTGCACTGTAGAGGCACCCGGGCTCTCACACAGGAAATAACGGAGATCTTTTAAGGACTGATACAACACCAAAGTGGTCAGAACTTGGTGAGCGAGAGGTAAGCAAGGTCCAGGTGAGGGCTTGGTTTTCTAAATAAGTATGATGAAAGGTCACTGCAGTGGAGTGACGTAATCTGATTGACATTTTATGCTCACTATTGTTTTGGGGGATGGAGGCGGGATGGCAAGAGAGTAGGTGGAGTGGCAACTAGGGGTCTTGTAGAATTCAAAACAAGACATGATGGTGGCGATAGAAACGGAGGGGAGTGGATGGATTTGAGATATTTTGGAGACAGGAAACACCAGCGCTCAGTAATGGCTTGATGGTAAGGGAAGAGGACTCCTGTTTTTCTGTCTTGAGTACCTGACCAGTCATCCATAATAAATAGCTTTACTCTGAAGTGTACAAGATGGGAATATACCAAATACTATTTGAGCAAATAAAATTAGTTAATGTAGCTTTATTAGTGTCTAACTTAAAATTGGGGAGTAAGTATGATACAGGTGAGTAAGACTCTGGCTCATTATTTGTTTCTATTAACATGGACTTCTGGCTCTCTTTTCTTTGGATATTATACACCGTGTTCTATTTTCTGATTGAAAGTTGGGTAACAATTTTTTCCCTCCTACTTGGTTCCTTCATTACTGGAGTTCTGTCACATTGGAACATCAGTAATTGGACATGTCCAAGAAAGCAGGATGTTAACTCAGAAATGTGTATCATTCTGACTGCTGTAAGTTTGGTTTGACAGTAAAACATATGCCTTTCAAAAGAAAGTGCCATCTTGCTCTTGCTTTGAGATTCCTGGAAGAAATGCACAATCTAACTACAAATGTCTCATTAATCCTCACAATATTTCAGTGAAGAAGAAAGGTGCAGATTTCATTTGTTTTGACAATATTCTTGGTGAGGTCAATTGTATAACAACCTCATTATAATTTCATAAAATAAACTCCAGGCTAATGTATATATGGGTGTCTTTAATTTTAGACAGTCTATACCACCTTATGAAGGTGAACCACATGTTTAGCTTAATCCCAAACCATGATAGATCCCTCAGTTTATTTGGTTTTATAATATAGAGGAAGAAAAACACTTTGAGAAACACAGAAAGAGACATAAGCCATAAGACGTTCGTCTGTCTCCTTAGTTACAACAGCCTGGGATCCAATCTGACAGAGAAAGTGATAGGTGCTGTGTAAATCGCTATGTAAATCCAAGATTAATCTTAAATGGAACTATTAGGAATATTTGGTGTTTCTACCAAATTAACATCCCATATTTAAGAGAATGATATTGAATAATTTTTTAAAATAAACACTGATTTATTTTGTAAAATATGCATTCTATTACAATTTTAATTTATGATTGTCATTATGATGACTGATTCACTATTGAAGAAACTTTTTGTATTGCTTAGAAAAGCAGTTTACATCTTAGGATTTAAAAAAAAAACATTAGAGGAGGACGGAGAAGATGGCGGAGTAGAAGGACGCTCGCAGGTCACCCTCTCCCACAAATACACCAAGACCCACATCTACAGACCCACTCAGCCAACCAGAGCACCTGCGGAACTCCGACAGAACATCGCCCTCTTCAAAAGATAAAGACGCCAAAAATCTGGTAGAAGAAAAGGAAAAAAGAAAGAACAAAAGGCAAAGCAGCGCGGGACGGGTCCCGCGGGGAGGGAGCGGCAAAGGAGGACTGGCGCTCGCTCGCTGGGTCTCCCCTCTCCAACTGAGAGGCCAGCAGGACGGAGGGGGAGCCTCCGAGGCTCGGATCTGTACAGAGCAGCCCTTGACTAACAGAACTAAGTTAAACGGGCACAGAGCGTCCCCCCGACACCCAGCCTGAGACGCAGCCGGCAGCGGCGGGCAGGGCCAGGCTGCCCAAGCCGGGCGGAGGACGGAAGTGGCTGCACGGAGACAGCCCCCGGGGAACGCAAGGGACTGTGCGCCGTGGCTGTGGGTGCACAGGGCAGAACAACCTGGGCCCTCCATAAAACAGCACGGTTGATGTGCTCTCGGGGAAAGGGTGCGCACCCCCATCTCTGAAAACCCGCGGAAAGTTTTCGTGGGAAGAGAGGCGGGGCTCAGGCGCAGCCGCAATATCCTCCGCGCTGAGCACCCAGGCGGGGGCGGGGGCGAAACCTGCATCCGCACGGAAGGGCTTAGCAGCCTCAAAGGCCAGACTGAGACTGGCCTGCAGCCCAGGGCAGATAGGATCCTTCCATCCTGGTCCCTCAGAGAACTTGCTCCACAAAGACAAACAAGGAGCTGGGTTCTGGCTCGGAGCAGGGACAAGGCTGTCCCTCGGTCTTCCCCGAGCCCACCCGCGGAACGCCGACCAGGGCGGGGCGCCGACCAGGGCGGAGCGCAGCCGCACAGAGAGCGGAGCTACCGGCGGCGGCGCAGGTAGAGCGAGAGCGGCGCCCCGCCTTTCAGGCAGGAACACAGCCCCTAACCGAGGTGCTGGGAGGGGGCACGACCCGCCCTCCTATCTGGCCAGTCTGCAACATCTGACTGCGGCATCCGGAGGGGCAGCGACCCGCCCGCCCACAGCAGAGAGCTGCACCTGACCCAGTGTTAGGAGGAGGCGCGATCAGCTTGCCGACAGGTGCTGGGAGCAGCACAGAAGAGGGCGCCAACGGAGGGCCTCTGAAAATAGCAAGCTGAGCTTCCAAAACAGGAGGAAGACAAAGACTTCACATTAAAAGCACACAGACTCCAGGAGAACACCGACAAACCACCCCCCCCCCTTTTTTTTAAATCTGTTTTTACCTGTTCTATTTTCTATTACTCTCTTAATCTTTACTTCTTAATTCATTTCTATTTCTCTTGGGTTTTGATGTCCTGCTATTGACTAGACACAGGTTTCAAATACATCTATTCATATCCCCCCCCCCCTTTTTTGGTAAAGGTTTCAAAAGGACGTCTCAACCCGATTAATACTCTGCTTCAACTCACTCTTCTATTATTCATTATACACTGTTTTCAAACCCTCTTTCTCCCTTCTTTTAAAATTCTTTCTCTCTCTCTTATTTTTTTTTCTTTTTTTCCTAAGTTCTATTCCTAAATAGGCATCAGATAGATAAAATCCTTAAGGACCAAAATAAACAACTGATACTCCATAAACCACAGTGCCAAAGAGGTATGAGCAAGATGAAGAAGCAGAGAAACCTTTCCCAATTAAAAAAACAAGAGAAATCCCCTGAAAGAAAGATCAACGAAATAGATATCGATAGCCTACTAGATCAAGATTTCAAAAAAGGAGTGATCAAATGGCTGAAGGAATTAAAAGAGATAGTGTTTCGAGATATAAAATATGTCAAAAATGAAATTGAAGCTATAAAGAAGAGCCAAGTAGAATGGGTAAACTCATTGACAGAGATGAGGAATGATCTAATAGCTGTGCAAAGCCGACTAGATAATGCAGAGGAACGAATTAGTGATCTAGAAGACAGGGCAATAGAAAGCACCCATTCAGAAGAACTACAAGAGAAGCAAATAAAAAATAATGAAAATAGCATAAGGGACCTATGGGATAATATAAAGCGTCCCAATCTTCGCATAATAGGGGTCCCAGAAGAAGAAGAAAGATCAAAGGGGATTGAAAAGGTTTTTGAAGAAATCATGACTGAAAACTTCCCAAACTTAAAGAAGGAATCAGATACCCAAGTACAGGAAGCTCAGAGGGTCCCAAACAGGAAGAACCCAAATAGACCCACACCAAGACATATCATAATCAAGATGGCCAGAGTCAAGGATAAAGAAATGATTCTAAAGGCAGCAAGAGAAAAGCAAAGAGTAAGTTACAAGGGAACCCCCATAAGGCTCTCAGCTGATTTCTCTACACAAACACTACAGGCCAGAAGGGAGTGGCAAGATATATTCAAAGCCCTGAATGAAAAAAAGATGCAGCCTAGGATCCTTTATCCAGCAAGGCTATCCTTTAGGATAGAGGGAGAAATAAAGAGTTTCACAGACAAAAAAAAAAGCTGCAGGAGTTTAGCAACACTAAACCCATGCTAAAAGAAATATTGAAAGGGCTATTCTAAATAGAAAAGCAGCAGGATGCTACAGAAATGAGAAACACACAACTGGAAAGGTGATAAGTCTTGAATTACAAATAAAGTAAACATGAAATTATAAAAGAAGACATACAAATCACTGAGAGTGGGAGAGGGAGGCAGGGAAATATAGAATATTTTTTTCTTTCTTTTTTAAATTTTGTTAACAGTAGGATGGGTTTGAGATCATGTTACTATCAGTTTAATAAAAACAGTTATAGTAATGGGCTGATAGATTTACAAAAGAGGGTAACCACAAGCCAAAAATTTACAAAGGAGTCACAAAAATTAAATAAAATCCATGATAATACAAAGGAAAATTACCAAACCACAAAAGGAAGAAGAAAGGAACAAAGAGGATATACCAATTCAACTGCAAAGATAAGTTCAAAATGGCAATAAACACACATCTATCATTAATTACTGTAAATGTTAATGGACTAAATGCTCCAGTCAAAAGACACAGAATGGCAGACAGGATAATAAAGCAAGAACCTTCAATATGCTGCATACAAGAGACCCACTTTAGGGAGAAGGACACATATAGATTGAGAGTGAAAGGATGGAAAAGGATCTTCCATGCAAATGGAAAAGCCAAAAAAGCAGGTGTTGCAGTACTGATCTCAGACAAAATAGACTTTAAAACAAAGGCCATAAAGAAAGAAGGACATTTTATAATGATTAAAGGAGTGATACAAGATGAGGATATTACACTCGTTAATATATATGCACCCAATATAGGAGCACCTAAGTACATACAAGAATTACTAACAGAGATAAAGGGGGATATTGATGGGAATACAATCATAGTTGGAGATTTTAACACTGCATTAACATCACTAGACAGATCTTCCAGACAGAAAATAAACAAGGCAACAGAGAAATTAAATATTACAATAGAAAAACTAGATTTGTTGGATATTTTCAGAGCATTACACCCCCCAAAAATAGGATATACATTCTTTTCAAGTGCACATGGAACATTTTCCAGGATCGATCATGTACTTGGGCACAAAAGAAACCTCAACAATTTTAAGAAGATAGAAATTATCTCAAGCATCTTTACTGACCACAATGCCATGAAACTGGAAATCAACAACAGAGAAATAAAGGAGAAAAAAAGGAAAGCATGGAGATTAAACAATATGTTATTGAAACAACAATGGATCAATGAGGAAATCAAAGCTGAAATTAAAAAATACCTGAGACAAATGATAATGAAAGCACAACCACTCAAAACCTATGGGACACAGCAAAGGCAGTGCTAAGAGGGAAGTTTATAGCGATAGAGGCCTTCCTCAAAAAAGAAGAACAATCTCAAATAAACAATTTAACCCACCACCTGAATGAATTAGAAAAAGAAGAACAAAAAGCCCCAAAAAGCAGCAGAAGGAAGGAAATAATAAAGATCAGAGGGGAGTTAAATACAATAGAGTTTAACAAGACCATAGAAAAAATCAACCAAACCAAAAGCTGGTTTTTTGAAAAAGTAAATAAAATCGACAAACCTCTGGCCAAACTCACAAAGAAGAAAAAAGAGAGAGCACAAATTAGCAAAATAAGAAAGGAAAATGGAGAAATTACAACAAACAAAATAGAAATACAGAATATCATACGAGAATATTATGAAAAACTGTATGGAACCAAACTGGATAACCTAGAGGAGGTGGACAAGTTTCTGGAAACATACTGTCCACCAAAACTGAATCAAGAAGAATCTGAACACTTGAACAATCCGATCACTAGAAAGGAAATAGAAATAGCAATTAAAAACCTCCCTACAAATAAAAGTCCAGGACCGGACGGCTTCACCGGGGAATTCTACCAAACATACAAAGAAGAACTCATACCAGTCCTTCTCAAACTCTTCCGGACAATTGAAAAGGAGGGAATACTCCCAAACTCATTCTATGAAGCCACCATCACCCTGATACCAAAACCAGGCAAAGACACTACAAAAAAAGAGAATTATAGGCCAGTATCACTGATGAACATAGACGCCAAAATCCTCACCAAAATTTTAGCAAATAGAATCCAACAACACATAAAAAAGAGTATACATCATGACCAAGTGGGGTTCATCCCAGGGACACAAGGCTGGTTCAACATACGCAAATCAATCAATGTAATACATCACATCAACAAGAGAAAGGACAAAAACCACATGATCATCTCAATCGATGCAGAAAAAGCATTTGATAAAATTCAACACCCATTTATGATAAAAACTTTCGCCAAAGTGGGTATAGAGGGAACATATCTCAACATAATAAAAGCTATATATGACAAACCTACAGCCAGCATAGTACTCAACGGTGAAAAACTCAAAAGCTTACCACTAAAATCTGGGACAAAACAAGGATGCCCACTATCACCACTCCTATTCAACATAGTCCTGGAAGTCCTAGCCACAGCAGTCAGGCAAGAGAAAGAAATAAAAGGGATCCAAATTGGAAAAGAAGACGTAAAAGTGTCATTATATGCTGATGACATGTTACTATATATAGAAAACCCTAAAAGGTCCACACAAAAGCTACTAGAGCTGATTGAAGAATTCAGCAAGGTAGCAGGTTACAAAATTAACGTTCAAAAATCAGTTGCATTTCTTTACACTAACGATAAATCAACAGAAGAAGAAAGTAAAGAAACAATCCCCTTTAAAATAGCACCCAAAGTAATAAAATATCTGGGAATAAATCTAACCAAGGAGGTGAAAGAATTATACACAGAAAACTATAAACCATTGATGAAGGAAATTGAAGAAGACTTCAAAAAATGGAAAGATATTCCATGCTCTTGGATTGGAAGAATCAATATTGTTAAAATGGTCACACTGCCCAAGGCAATCTACAGATTTAATGCAATCCCTATCCAATTACCCAGGACATATTTCACAGAACTAGAACAAATCATAATAAAATTTATATGGAACCATCAAAGACCTAGAATTGCCAAAGCATTACTGAAGAGAAAGAAAGAGGCTGAAGGAATAACTCTCCCAGACTTCAGACAATACTATAGAGCTACAGTCATCAAGATAGCATGGTATTGGTACCAAAACAGACATATAGACCAATGGAACAGAATAGAGAGCCCAGAAATGAACCCACAAACTTTTGGTCAACTCATCTTCGACAAAGGAGGCAAGAATATACATTGGAATAAAGAGAGTCTCTTCAGCAAATGTTGTTGGGAAAACTGGACAGCAGCATATAAAACAATGAAGCTAGAACACTCCCTTACATTATATACAAAGATCAACTCAAAATGGATTAAAGACTTAAACATAAGACAAGATACAATAAACCTCCTAGAGGAAAACATAGGCAAAACACTATCTGACATACATTTCAAAAATTTTCTCCTAGAAGAAATAAAAGCAAGAATAAACAAATGGGACCTAATGAAACTTACAAGCTTCTGCACAGTAAAGGAAACCAGAAATAAAACAAGAAGAAAACCTACGGAATGGGAGAAAATTTTTGCAAGTGAAACCGACAAAGGCTTGATCTCCAGAATATATAAGCAGCTCATACGGCTCAATAAGAAAAAAATAAACAACCCAATCCAAAAATGGGCAGAAGACCTAAACAAGCAATTCTCCAAGGAAGACATACAAATGATCAAAAAGCACATGAAAAAATGCTCAATAGCACTAATTATCAGAGAAATGCAAATCAAAACTACAATGAGGTATCACCTCACACCAGTCAGAATGGCCGTCATTCAAAAATCCACAAATGACAAATGCTGGAGAGGCTGTGGAGAAAGGGGAACCCTCCTACACTGCTGGTGGGAATGCAGTTTGGTGCAGCCACTATGGAAAACAGTGTGGAGATTCCTCAAAAGACTAGGAATAGACTTACCATATGACCCAGGAATCCCACTCCTGGGCTTGTATCCAGAAGGAAATCTACTTCAGGATGACACCTGCACCCCAATGTTCATAGCAGCACTATTTACAATAGCCAAAACATGGAAACAGCCTAAATGTCCATCAACAGGTGACTGGATAAAGAAGAGGTGGTATATTTATACAATGGAATACTACTCAGCCATAAAAACCGACAACATAATGCCATTTGCAGCAACATGGATGCTCCTGGAGAATGTCATTCTAAGTGAAGTAAGCCAGAAAGAGAAAGAAAAATACCATATGAGATCGCTCATATGTGGAATGTAAAAAACAAAAACAAAAACAAACAAACAAACAAAAACAAAGCATAAATAAAGGACAGAAATAGACTCACAGACAGGGAATACAGACTTGTGGTT
Source organism: Camelus dromedarius (assembly GCF_036321535.1). Lineage (NCBI taxonomy): Eukaryota > Metazoa > Chordata > Mammalia > Artiodactyla > Camelidae > Camelus > Camelus dromedarius. The sequence goes on from NC_087441.1 coordinate 5,029,946, forward strand.
ACCAGAGGGGTGGAGGGTGGGAAGGGATAAACTGGGATTTCAAAATTGTAGAATAGACTACACTGTATAGCATAGGGAATTATACACAAAATGTTATGATAACTCACAGAGAAAAAAATGTGACAATGAGTGTGTATATGTCGATGAATGACTGAAAAATTGTGCTGAACACTGGAATTTGACACAACATTGTAAAATGATTATAAATCAATAAAAAATGTTAAAAAATAAACATTAGAAGAGAGAAAGTCTGCCAGCATTTTACAGAAATACACTGGTCAAAAGCCTAAATGTAATTGAAATATGAAGACCACATAGTGGATGTGACATAAGTTTCTTATCTGTTAAACTAAGCTATGAAATTAGGCAGACAACCTAGAGAATAGTTTAATCGTTAATAACATGCTTTTAACAGACTTCAATAGAAGATGCTAGTGTAAGAATTCAGAAATCACGTATATCACATACTATATATATTTGATACCTGAAAAGGGTGATTTTTTTTTTCAGCTTTAGTAACAGAACTGCTACCAGATGTATTCTAGCCAAATACCTGTTTCTTCATTTCAAATTCCAAATAAGAAGCATCTGTTCTTAAGGAAAGCATTCATTTCTATAATAAAACACATCATGTGCCACTTATGAGCATTTTCCAGTTTGAAACACTTAGTATAATAAAATGTGTAATGGGGGAAAAAGAGAAACCACAAAGAGTTTCAAGAATAAGTGTAATAATTATAGAAGCTAGATTTAAGTTGCCCAGAAGTTAGTTTTAGATATATTTATTTGTATACCTAATCATCATGTAATTTTCATGCCATTTTGATGTAAATACACAAATTCCCATCCCGATGAGCCAGAAAGAACCTATATTCCAATGGCTTACCATCTGAAACTTAATTTGTTAGTCTTCTTCGTAAGTAAAGCAATTCACAAGACCTCACGAGAGACCATCAAGCAACAAAATATTTAAAAATACGTTATTTCCTCAGTTAAAATATGTAGTGAGCACTGCAGATTTACTGAGCAGCTACTATGTGTAAGCACTTAGGATACAATAATCAACAAAGCAGAGATGAAAGACCAGTGGGGAAGTGGACGTCACACAAAGAGTCATGAGTGACCTAGCAAAGCGCCTCCAAGGGAAGGCACAGGTACCGGTAGGAACAGAAGGTGGTGGAGCACTTACTCAGGGTCACGCAAGGCTCTCCTGAACAAGGCATGTCAGAAGATAACATCACTTACCTGCTTGCAGACTTTTATTTTCTGGTACAGTATCTCCTAATGGAGTCTTTTCCACGGTGCCCAATCTATTCATCCAACGAATACTGAACACTTGCTCAGCCAGACCATATTCTCTGACATAATCTGCAAATCCCCAAACCTACATCAGCCCAACCATCAACGTGCTTCACTCCTTCACCCAGGCAGCAGGGGAAAACATGCAGACGTGCTTATCAGAGCTGCACAGCCCTTCTTCTATGTGAGGTGGACGTTTCCCCCCTCCCATCCGGAACTTTCCCCTCAGCCTCAAACCCACAAACCCATCTTCGCCTCTTCATTTTCAGGAACTGCTTTCTACTTCAGAACGAGATAAAAAGAAGAGGCCAGTGAATGTAAACTCCTTCTCTTCTTTCTACCAAACCTACATGTTTATCTGAATCCAGAGCCGTCACTGCCTGCCTGTGTCCACGAACCCCACCTCCCAACGGGTCACTGTGATCCAGCCTTTGCTTGCCTCTCCCTCACTGGCACCTTAGAAAAGGCATTCCTCACCTCTGACCTGAAGACTTAAAAGCTTATTTTCTGTCCTCTCTGCCATCTGTCTTTTCCTATTCAACTTCTGTGGCACTATCGGGGAGGTATTTTGAAATCAATTAAGCTCATATCATGCCCATGCTTTAATGATCTTTGTGGGCTCCCCAAAGGAATCATGTCTAATTGCTGATGTAAACGTTTGTTTCTGTGTCTCCTCCCCACCCTATCCCTCCCCAACCGCGAGTCCTCAAGTCATCTTCACACCCCAGCCCCACCGGGCACACTTCCAAACCACAGCTCAGTAGTTCCCATGTCCTACCACACTCGTTAGAGAGGGAGACAACAAGAGGTAAATAATCATAGGACAAAGTGAGGTATTTAAATTGAGATGTATTCAAAGGACTTGGAGAATTTCCCAGAGGAAAACTCCTTGTGAAGGTGTCACCTCCTAGATACCAATTCTTGCCATTTTTCGATGTCTAAACTCACAATTCTGACCCCTTGTTCACTTGGTGGGTCGCTTCCCAATCTCAGCTCAAGACCTGGCTTCAAAAACTGTCTTCTCTTCACTTATTCCCTACTGCAAGTGGCAAAATTACTTTTCTACATTTGACATTGACCATGACTTCCCCCTTTCAAGAGCTCAGTTTTGATCTCCCAATGAATTCAAGTCCAAGTTAAAAGCTCCATGCAACTAATCTGCCTTGAAATCCTTGGATGTCAAGAAAACCTGATTACTACAAGCCTATCTCTCCAAACTTCACTGGCTACACGCCACTCCAGAATGTTCCCCCTCGGAAATGCAGATCTTCCCTTTAGCAGTTCCTAAGAACACATCTTGCACTGAAAATGCCAATCATTAACAAAAAAGGATGCCTATATGACTATATTAATTTAATATTTTTGTGATGATTACTTTTCATAAAAATAGTAAAAGTAATCAGAGTTTACAATTTTGCTAAGCATTACCTCATTTTATCTTCAGAGAAACTCATTTGTTTTATAGATAAGAAAACTGAGCTTTAATGAGATTAAGTAATTTGCCCAAAGTTATTTCGCTTGGAAATGGAAGAGCTGGGATGTGAAATCAGGCCTGATTCTATGGTCCAGGATTTTAACCACTATAATACATTATCTGCTCCTGCTTTCACTATTATGTGCTCCAAAATTACCAGTCTGCAAGTAGATTTCTGCTGTGTTTATTTGTTTTCCAACAATCCATTAAATAAATATTTATTGAGTTCCAGCTCCTCCTGGCAAGATACTTCACTAGTCTGTATGGGTTGACAAAGAGGTGTAATTCAAGAGTCTTTTTACCCAGGGAATTACTATCCACGTTGAAACAGTGTTAAAAGTGACTCTGTGTGTAGTTTCAACTTGTGATATAACGTATTACAACCACAAGGATATACAGTAGGAAAATAAAAATGCTGAAAATATGCTGACCTGGATAGAGTTCTCCTACACTGAACACATTTCAAGGTCAGAAAAAAATTGTTCAAGGTCCATAAAAGTATATATGTATACATACATAGTTATTTGGACATATAGATATCTATATATTTACACATATACTTATGCACATATATTTAAATGTTAATTCTAAGTATTTCTGTTGTATTCCTTGTCACTATGTTCATATCAGTTTGAACTGGAAATTCCACACAATATATCTGTGATCCACAAGAGTTTTATTGGCATCTCACAATTTTGGCATCACATAATGAGAGATTAGGAAAGCCACGCTTTGATATTTGCACACCTAAGACATGAACATCTTTTAATAACTGATATAATCATCTCTTGGAGAATCTTTTGTTACACAGAATTAGTCATTAAAAACTACATTTCCTAAACAAATGTGATCTTTCATACTTTAAATTCCCCCACCTGTCTTCACCTGCCAAAACAAGCATCTTGGTGGTTTTTATAGGCAGTTCATTATATACAATCTGCCTTTCTTTCTGTAACTATGTTTTGCCTCAATCTGATTTTTACCCAATGCTTCCCTAGATATCTTCATTTTATTGTAGCAAACCGGTATCATTAAGACGTAAAAAACTCTATAAACAGAATTCTAGACCTCAGAGGGACTCCAGAGATCTTCCAATCACAGTGCCCTACTCGTGAGATGAGGAAGTCACAGTCGCTCTGAGTGCATGCATGTTTAGAGAGGAACTCTGTTCAGGTGGTGCCGCCATCCACATTGTCCCCAGTGACTGTCCTTTGCCTCCTCTCTCCCACCTCCGACACACACTCAGCATTCAGTCTCACCATGTGAGCCACATCTTCAGAGGAAAGAGTGGCATCAACAACTTCCTCAGAAAAACAAACTCAAATAAATTCCTTCCCCTTAAAGTTTATTCAGTGCTTATAGATGTTAGCCACTAAAGGTATGAGGTGAGTAAGATATGGTCTCTACCTTCAACGAGGCTTACAACCTGCTAAGGAGAACTGGGCGTGGAAATGGATAAAAATCACTAACGTGCTGCAGAGGCTGGAGAGAGGGGCCGGGGTTGAGGTGGGGCCCGTGTTTCGTTAAATCCGGTGGGGCCAAGAAAGGGTTCATTGAAGAGGGGCGCTGGCCCTGAGCCTGGGCAGAAGAATAGGCAGGTGTTCATCACTCACATGAAAGAAGAAAGGAAATCAAAGGACAGATAGGAGAGTAAGCAAAGATGTGAATCACATTGGTTCAGGAACAGCAAGCAATGTATGGCTGGAGCACTAGGTGGGTGCCCTGGAGACAGGGTGGGAGCAAAGACTGAGAGGTGGGTGGGGGCCAGTGCAGACAGCCAGGGATACTTCACGAAGGAGTCTGGGCCTTGACTTGTAAGAAAGGGAGAGTCACTAAAGCATCTTAAGTAGGGAATATGAAGCTGGATTCTCATCTCATATGGCATTCCAGTTCAGGGGCAGGTCTGATTGGAAAAGCAGTGGATTGAGATGGGGACAGTGAAGGAGAAGGCTGACTCAGCCTCAAGGCTTGGGTGCTGAAGCAGAGGGGGTGCTCCAACCAAAATGGGGAAATGAGAAGATCCGAAGTGGAGTGGAGTGTGGTAGAGTCAGTGGTGTAAAGTAAAAAGAGGGCACAAGGAATTTGGCACTAAGTTGGATTCAAGATACCCATGCAACCACTGGATTTAAAAGGCCAAGATGAAGGAAAATAAAAGGGTTTGCAGCTCTGCTAGAAATACAAATGTGGGAGTCAAGAATAGAGACAGGATAGTAGAAACTCTAGGCTGTGTTTAAGTAAAAGGTCAACCTCACTTGCAGTCACGCTGTGGTGCCTGTGGGGTGGGGCTGGGACTCTGCAATTGCATGTGAAGTAGTCAGGTTTGGGGGAATCTCCTTCTTCCCCAGAAAACTTAACAACCTGAACAACCAACATGTTCCTGGCAAGCCCTGCAACTGTGAATGTGACAGGGATGATATATATTGAGAAAGACATGAACAAATTTCACATCGACCATTGATGTGGCTTCCTTCTGTGCCACTTGTGTGCATCTATGTACTATGTCATGAATAAGTTCACAGGTACATGAGTGAGGGCAAAACTTTAAACAGCAAGGGAAGTATGCAATCCTCATCTGGCCAGAGAGTTATGCTATTTCCCTAGGCAACAGTAACTGATTCCGGTGTGGGCACATGACCTAAACCAGGCCAATGTGATGCATTCTAAATTTTGGTTTTAACTGTTGGGAAAGAGAAATCATCTTCCTAATGGGGTTGCTAAGCTACATGAGGATGAAGCCAACACCAAGGAAAATCCCTGAGAAATGGAAAAAGAGACTGAGTGTTCATGGCTCTGTTTGTCTCTGGATCCAGCCATGTCAGAAGTAATACCATCCTTGCACATTTTAGTTATGCTAGCCAGTAAATTGTTTTTCTTATTTAAGCCAATTTGAGTTAGGAGTCTGTCATTAATAATCAAAATCATTTTGAAAAATTCAGAAGGATATTGTGTTCTCTAAACCTAACCCTTGGGATTACGTACAAGGATAGGATAAATTCCATTATCAAGTCTGACATATGCGGACAGGGCCAAACTTTAAAGCCTGTCTGACCCAGCCACGCGCTAGGTGGCTGGTGGCTGATTCAAGCCAGCCCTTCAGCGCACCAGCTGCATTCACCAAAATTACTCCTGAACTACTCACTTCCTTCCCTCACTGGCTCTCACTTCCTGATTATATCATTTTCTTTTCAACTTCTTAGCCTGAAGACTTAACTCTCATTTTGGCCCAACTCTTTGAATGTGACGATTGCATTTGGCTGGCTCTGCTCTCTGGTTTTCTCCTGAACTAGCCTCACAGCCCCAGCTGTGACCTTCAGAAGCAAACTGTAGTACCTGCCCACCTGGCAGAGGCGAGCGCCTATTGAGTCTGGTGGGATACCCTGTGGACACAGAAGGCCAGAAACCAGCCTGCAAAATGCAGTTGTCGAATCTACTAACAGGGCTTAAGGGTTAGCAACCAGGGTGAAATTAGAACTCTGCAGAGAACAAAAGCAAGCAGAGTTGAAGCGAACAGGTTCTGGGCAATAGCCACAAACAGAGCTGAAATGTTCCTGGATTTTATTGGGCACTTATTTCTGTGTTCAGGTGGATCAGTATAAAGGTACAGGGTAAGTTACAAACACAAGGAATTACTGTTCGTATGCACAGTTACGGCCAGGTGTATTCATACAGATCACATCATTTCTTTATACGGCTGGAACGGCCATGAGTCCAGGACCCAACCACATCTCACCACTTGCCCTGTTCCGACCCTGGTCCATTACCTCTCTCCTGCATTAATGTGTTTGTCTCCCAACTAGCCTCCTTGTCCCTGTCCCTACACTTGTTCCCTTTCAGTCTCTTCTCAGCTCAGCACCAAGAGAGACCTCTCTGAAACATGAGTCAGATTGTGCTATTCCTCCACTCAAACTCTTCACTGTCCCCTCCCCTTATCATCTGAGTCCTTACGAGGCCCAAAGGACCTGGTTCCATGACCTTACCAACCACACCTCCTGTTACTCTCCCCCTTCCTGACTCCCCACCAGGGACACTGGCCTTCATCCTCCTCTTCACAGACTTACCAGACACTCTTCTATCTGTTAAATTGTTACCTTCTCAGTGAGATGGCCCCTCATTGCTCTAGTTATGCTAGGACTCCAGCTCTGAACTCCTTATGCCCCTTCTCTGGTTGATCTTTTGGCAATTACTGCCTTCCAACACACCCCATAAAATGCTTACACATTTCATGTACTGTCAGCCTCCACATGCCTAAGCTCCACAAACAAAGGACCCTGACTTTTGTTTACTGATGAAATTCACATCAAGACAATGTCCTATACATTGCAGGAACTCATATAAATATTGTCTGGTGAATAAATTAATGTTAAAGGCAAAGCAACACATTTGACCATGGATAAATAGGGCAGATGCTACAACAAAAATGACCACCATGGTTCAGGGCATTCAGAGGACCAACCACATGCAACTCAGTTGGAAGCAGGAATACGTAAACATGCATCAGGTGTGCTTGAGATTTCAGTTTTCATTTTAAGAATTACATATGAGCCACTGTGGGCAACAGTCTGTCACACAAATGAGATATGTTGTAAAAAATCCTTAACTGAGCTATTTTAAAGATGAGTTGTTAAATGAATATTTAAATATTAATATGGTATATTAATATTTGAAATTCATTCTTTTTCATAAAGTAGAATTAATCTTGAGGCTAGCATAGTTTTTAAAACCTTTTGCTAGCTAGATTTGAAAAGCACCACCATCAAAGCTCTAAACATTCCATGAACCACACCAGTCTAATTAATGGCTGTTTGTTTTATTAATTTAGTTTCTTTGCTTAAAGTTCTGGGGGATATCTAAGATATTCATTCAGTCAAATATCTGTTTATTCACAGATTTCAAAGCCTTTCTCTTCTCACTAAAGCACAAATATGTTTTTTATCATTAGTAAACATTTTTCAATAATGAATTAAAAAACCATCAACAGAAATTTCAAAGAAATTTTATATTGCCTTCCCTTACACCCAAAGTAATACATATGGCCTGTTTCTTTAGCAAATAATTGGTGCGTCTACCTCCCGCTTATTTATATTTGTATCTGTTTAGTCGGATTGTGGCTTGATATACATCCTTCACAATTAAAATAAATTTTACATTTTCCTAATTCAACAGATAAAATCAATGAAAGTTCTCTTCTTGATTTAGAAAGGAAAAACCTTTTCAAGTGACCCTCTTTTATATGGATGTTGGACAAAAAGGTAACGATTAGGTAAAAATAAGACCCAAGGAAAAGTAAACATAAAGCCCCTTCACCTTAAGAAGCACCCGTGATGCTGACAGATCCACCAGTTGCAAATGCTGGAACAACAGTTCTGTGCAGCCAATGACCAAGTGACTTAATAAGCAACATTTGTCACTGGGTGATGGAGAAGAGGTTACTGAACCTTTGATAAACCCTTTTTCCTGGTTTTTACAGTAAATGCATTGTATTTCAGCTGCACAAATACTGACAATGGCTTTTGTATGCTACCTAAAAGTGTAACCAACACTTATAACATGGCTTTTATGGCCCTAGGAAGGGAGCAAGGCTCTGCCCCTGGTCTTCTATCTGGGCTGCCCATGGTCAGAAGATAAATTCGGTGATCTATGTGTCTTCCCCTGCACTGAGATGGCTCCTAATTCAGATGCCACATACCTTCATGCCCCACTCCTTGACAAAACTTGCTCCTTAATAATGCAACCCGTAATTGGAATAAATGATTAATAATAGATTAAAGGGTTTTCCACAAGGGTAGATTCAAAATATCAACCAGCAGAAATTATTTACAATGTTTGGAATTTAAGGACATCAGTTAAAAGCAGAGAAAGGATTAGTAAGTCTCTCAGGACCTGTATAATATTTCTGAGATCAAATCATCGACGTTGCCACCTAATTTTTCTTCAAATGCTGTGTCTCAGGTAAGGTGATGCTTGATGATGAAAAGCACAGCTCTTCCAATGACACTTGGAAGCCTTTTGAGAACGTCTGTCTCCTGCCCTACCCACACTCGATTATACCTAAAATCAAATGGCTTTAATTTCCACCAATTATTTCTTGCAAGCATCTCTGGGTTCGGGGCCTCCACTCACAGTGGGATCAGGTTCACCCTGTATCTGGTAACAGGTGTCTCTGGATGTCTATTTCTGACCCCCTGGATTGTTGATTCCTGGCTACCCTGACTACCACCATTTCCCATACCCACTGCTTCCATCCTTCCTTTTCTATGTCCTGAGTTCCTCTGCCGCTCTAGGCCTTCAGTGCTCAGTAATGAGTCTGCCAGCCTTCCTTCCAGTTCCAGCCTATGCCAAGGAAGCCTCCTGCCACCAACAGGATGGTGATATGTAACAAGGTCAGGTTCTGGCTTGCTTATCCGTGGCTCGGTAAGCAGGATATTATGCCCTACACTTACAAGGGAAGAAAGAGGAACTGTGAGAGAGCATCTCATAGGTTGTATTATGTTCTGCTAAAACTAAGATTCTGCTAGAAGCCAAGAGACGATGGATTTCAAAAATCATAAGAAAGTAGAGTACTGACTACCTGCAAGACACTATGCTAAGTATTTAACTAGATCAAGTAACTTAATTCCTTTATCTTTCAAGGTGAGGACCATTTTCCCATTTTGAAGATGAGAACACTGAGACTCAGAGAGAGGCTAAGCCCAAGGTCACACAAATGAAATTTGAGCCCAAGTCTGACAGCAGAGCACTTTGAAGCACTGATTCTTATGTTTGCTTATTTGTTCTGTTTTTACCTTTCACCAGAAAAAGGTTAAATAATTGTGCTTCCAAAAGCATTACTGGAGATCCACCCAAAATCCACCATAAAATTTGATAAATCTCTACTGGTGAAATAAAGAAGTGAACTAATCTGAAAAACTAGGATATAACTATTATGAGTTAAACTGTGTCTCCACAGTACCTTAGAATGTGCCCTTGTGTGGAATTAGTCTTTGCAGATGTAGTCAAGTTAAGATGAGGTCATGAGGGTGGGTCCTAATCCAAAATGAATGGCATCCTTATAAAACAGGGACATTTGGATACAGAGACGGACACACTTAGGAGGAGGACGTGTGAAGAGACACAGGGAGGATGCCATGTGAAGACTGGAGAGATGCGGCCACAAGCCACGGTGCATCTGGGGCCCCGAGACGCTGGAAGCCGCCAGGAGGGATCCTCCCCTACAGGTTTCAGAGCAGCACGGCCCTGCCAACATCTTGACCTCAGACCTCTGGCCTCCGGAGCTGTGACACAATAAAGTTCTGTTGTTTAAGCCACACAGTCTGCGGTACTTCATTACAGCAGCCCTGAGAAACCAACATAACATTGGATTGACTGGCGAGCGTTTTATATTAACAGCCTGGTAAAGGGTGACAATGCTGTTTATTGATGTGAAGCTGATTAAGAGTAATTTGACAACTTAGGGTGGTTAGCAGGAAAATACCACAAAATTCTGACAAGAACATGCTGACAAAAAGAGAATGATCCCCACTCACTGGAAATCCTGCGCTGAACACATCATGATGCGATCCCACGACTGGTGTCTAGGGTTTCTTCCTTTCTCTAAAACCAGATGCTGTTGTTATCTTTGCTCCTTAGTTTTCAACCATGTAAATATTTCTGGCTGTTTCACTGGCATTGCCTTCCACGTCATCTTACACTTCAACGTGAGACACAGATGGTTTGAGTAGTGGACTAAGCTGGAGCCACAGTGTGGGCTGGCATTGTGCTCGTAGCAAAGGGAAAAGAGCAGGAGAGGTAAGCTTTGGTGTCACCCGGCTTTCTTTGCCTCCCACACGAGCCTGCTTGTCTACACTGGGTGTGTACACAAACCGTGCTATCGCCAGCCTGGTGGACAGAAGACCCAGAGAGAAATGGAAGCAGTAGAGATCATGGGCAGAATGAAAGAAAGGGTGTGGTTCAGCCTAGACCTCACATGTGTGTTTCCAAGACTGTAATCCCACCTCTGTTCCGGCAAGACTCAGAAGGATGTGCTGCAGTGAATCTTGGAACTTTGTGACAGGCTCAGTATCATAAATAAATAACACGTCATTTCTAAGGATTTCCAGAAAATATAAATGGAATATTAAAACAGATTTCTAGACTGCCAAGGGAATTTGAAATACTTTCCTTTTTTTCCTGTTTATGAAACCCCAGCCAACTTACCCACTCAGCCAACTTTCCAGTTTGCTTTTACTTGTTCCTTTCCTTTCTCCCTTGATTTCATTTACTTGTGGCTTTCTTTCCTTTAAGTGTGAACAACTACAGGAAGTGTCAAAATAATTTGATTGTTAAATCAAATGGAACATGGAATGAGGATTAGTGACTATGTTTATGTAAAAGCTGACACATTTCTAATGACCTAGCAGTAGCAGATGCTGCTGGTCTCCAGATGACTTGTCATGATGGGTTAATTACCATGTTTTGCTAGGGTTATCAGTTTGTAATATCAGGTTAATCCTTAACACATGAAATGGCAAAACCAGCTATGACATGAGTAGTGAACAACTGTCTTTACAAAGTACCATAAGAACAAATTTGCAGGATTCAGATGGAAAAATACACTTGCTAAAATGCTGCATTTATTTGATTTCTCTTTCTATCTCCCTGGACTCACCTATAAACTACTTGACATGAGATTTATTTTTTAATATTATTTTTGACATGAGATTTTTATTCACCCATACGGTTTCATTCATTTCAGCACAGTGCCTAATACACAGGCTTCAAAACTTGTTGAGATAATAATGAATGCTAATAAGGTGTGAAGAAAATCACTCCAAATTAATTAGTTGGAAACATTGTATAGCACCGGATGCCAGAAACACTGCTATAGTGATCTAGTGTTTGAGACTAAAAGTTTGCACATTTATAGAAATAATGTTTAACTGTTTTGGGTGATCAATTCTAAATTGAGAAATTCAGGGTTATTAAAAACGAAGGAAATTTTGTTGCTTCTTCCCTCAGTCTAAGTTTAAGAAAGGGAAGATTAACATAAATTTATACATATTACCTATGTTTCTCATGTTAAACATGAAAGCCAGAGATTTTAATATACCTGCTTCATTAGTGTAACAACTAAACAACTAAGCAATCATTCCCTTTTTAATGCAACTAAACATTAACTTAAAATAAATTATGATAGACTATTGCTTTCAGATGTTAAGCACCAACGTGGGCAAAATGAAACACCTGATCAATCTCTAACTTGTGAGATTTTACTATAGCATATAATAGGAATGCACACTTTGTAAAGATAGATGTTACTTTTTAATACACTTATCCACAGGAAAAGTAACTTATTTCACGTTGTTTTATTTACTTTTCAATTAGTAAACAAAAAGTATGTGAAAAATATTGAGGTTGCAGCTATTTAGCTCTATATTGGAATTTTTTCAATAAAATGGTATTCTATAGCAATGTTTCACCTTTACTGACCTTTATTGTCAACAGAATTTTTAAGGGTAGTACCAAAAAGCTTATATATATAATTTTCAATTTATGTTTTTTGGCCTGAATGTAGTGGCAAAATGAAACCACAGCCTATCTATGCACCATGAAGTCTACAGTTAGTGAAAAAGTGAATTTATGTTTGAGAATAGAATGTGTCATCGTACTTTCCTGTTTAATCAGGGATGATTGACATTTGGTAGTGGAACAATAAAGGAGAGAGAGAGACAGAAAGAGACTCAGAGAGAGAGGAAGCTCTGTCAGTCAAGTACTATTGCAGTTCTAGACAGTTCCAGAGAAAAATCACCGTTATCTGATATGTTAGCTTGACAGTCAGTCAGAGAATAATCTCAAGGTCATTTAAGCCCTAACATTCTTGGGAGCAATTTACCTTAATAAAATGTATTGCTTTATGTTACCTTTCAGAAAAAAAGCTCATTTTTATGTAAGAGTAATTATTTTATTATCTTTTAAATTATTTTTCTTCCACTGATTCATCTACATACTATATATTTAAAAGAAACCCTTTTTATATCATTTAAGGAGTTTAATTAAGCCTAAAAATTGGGAGTAGATGTCATTCTATGAAACCTTAATACGAATTTTAAAATACTGAAGTAATACTGATTACTAAGACTATACTTTCACTTTTATTTCTGCTAAACCACCTCCTTAACTATTGTTACTACAAAGCCCAAAAGGAAATAAACATATTTGACTAAATATAGGTTATAAAGAAAGTATATTTTCAATACAATTATGACACTCTCGGTTTTTAAATTAAAGCAGAAAAGCCCATTGAAATCCCAGGTTTCATTGCTTTAAATTTTTTTTTTTTAATAGCCAAATAGGAGGTAAATAAATGCAATGAATTTCTGGACACCAAAAAATGCACGTGGACTACAGCCACTGGAATATTCTCATCTATTTGAAACACAGGTATTTCTTATCACTGCAAGAGACAAATTATTTAGCAAGAAAAATTCACATGTTTATCAGCAAATATAATATCACACACACACAAAAAAGTTGAAGCTAGAAGCAGCCCCAGAGAAGAAAATAAATCATTCTGTACACTTGGAACTGCACAACCTGATTCAAAGAGGAACCCAGGAGCAGAGCTGGAAGCCATCCCCTATCTAGTCACAGGCCAAGGACGGCGTGTAGTACTTAACATGCCCCTTTCGTGTAACTGGGCCCTCACTAAACAGGGCTATCTCCCTTAGAGATGCGATACAACTTAGTGTGGTTGTTAGTTCAATTCTGGGACTCTCCTGAGCCAAGACTATCAATCACGCCGAACAGTGGAATTATTCATACAGCTCAGTATTCTGGACTGCTGTTCACAAGAGACTGAAGAGATACGATCAAGCTCATTTAATTTAGACTTGAGGCTGGACGTGAACTTCACTCCCTGCAGAACAGTACTATTTACCTACTGAACCACCCAAATTCCTTAGGTTTTGTTAAAGTGGTTTGTGATGGAAGATTTTTAGGATATTTTGCATTAAAGAGGAAAGGATTATATCATGAAAATTCAGTAAGCTATATAGCAGCCAGGGATCCCCAAGTTTGAATACTTGAGCTGTGGAAGATGAACAATAGCATATAATTAGGTTCAAATCATTTCATGACCTATAACAAAAATATACTGTATAAATTTTTTTAATTTTCCTCTTAGTACTATCTTATAATTAGAGACTAGGTAAGTAACTAAACAATTTCTTTACAACATACAGAAGGAAGAATTAATTTATCAGAAAATGAATCTCCATCTTTAATGACTCTCAGAAACATAGGAAAAATGGATTGTTACCATGTCTTGTTAGGTTCAGCTGTGGGAAGCTACTGACACTTTTGTTTAATGACGGATCTCATTTCTATGCCTGTGAAATGCACAGAGCATTTCTCTCCTAGGATTTATCAGCAGAAACCTGGAAAGCAGAACAGAATTCTTGAATCTCAAAGCCAAGATGATGGGGTTAAGGCCAGGAAAGCTCTTTGGCTGCTAGGGAAAGTGCCTCACCCCTCTTGTTAGCTCTCCTCACACTGGGAGGACTGAAGCAAGGGCAAAAAGCTAAACAGCCTTGCTTTTTAAAAAACATCAGCTGAAAGAATACTGAACTTTTATCTTTGGAATGCTTGCAACCCTGTAACTGATGAATTGGGCAAAATAAAAAGAAATTAGAATAGAAATGAATGACACCCAATTTACAGGGGAAATGCCCAGCGTCAACCATCATCACTGTTACATGTAAGATTCAGCTTCTCTTTAAGAGAACATTTTTCACCTCATCTATGCAGGGCAAAATTAAACATGCCATCTGTTTCAGTTTGTATTTTTTTTTCCTTACATTAATTTAAAAGCTGTATTTTAGACTCCCAACATTTGTTTACTTACTTCCCCTAAGAGTTAGAACAAGTTTATTTATTTTCACCGATGACTTGTCTTCCTCACTCTGTCTGGGTTCTTCTTTTTACCTATTAGCCCTTTCTGCACTGAAAGAATTTTTTGAGTGCTCATATTAAATTCCTTCTCATACATATTTTACAAGCTTAAAAAATCAGTTTGGATTGAATCCAGGAGTAATGAGATATTTATAGTATTTTTTTCCTTTAATTCATTCACAAAGAACAAATAGATTCTAAAAGATTGATGTGTTTTAAATAATGAAAACATTTTTGAATAATGAACATATTTCCAAACCCAGTATATTTTTAATTTTGGGAAGAGGAGGCATGTGAGTCCCTCTACAAAATATGATCTATTCACTAAATGTTTAATAATTATTTTTCCACAACTGCACCACATATTAGGAAAAGTCAATTCAGGGAAATAAAAATGTTCAAAGAAAAAATAGAAATCAAAATGATTTTGTCCACAAAGATGAGTAATACAATTTCTTAATTTTCAAAAAATAACTGCACAAGAGTATTTTTTAAAAGTGTAAAACATGTAATAGTGCAAAAGCAAGTCTTTCAAGACTAAGATTAATCCCAACATTTGAGTATTCATACTTATTCTAATGTATTTACATACACTTGCTTTAACAAAACTTCAAGCTCAAAGAGGAAAAATGAAGTGGCATTAACAACCTGCTTGGATTCTGCATCCATCCTGGACCTAGAATGTGACAGAGCATCAGGTAGCAAAGTCAAGGAGTGCTTTCATTTGCTGATGGAACTCCACATCAACTGAGGTGCTCCAGTCAAGGTGTTTTAGAGTTCTCCTACATTATGCTCATTGTGATCTCCAAACTCACTAACAATAAAAATAAGAATTTTATGGGAAAGATGTAAATGGCTAAATACAATGTTTTGTTATAGGTCTACAACACTCTAATTTTTAAGATATATTTAAACTGAGATGTTAAGCAGCAAAATGATAAAATCTGTCAAGACAGCTAAAAGAAATTCAAAGTTCTACAAGCCCAGCCTAAGCATTTCCAATGGAACTGAGTCTCCTAAATATGCTAGTATAGAATGATAGAATAAAAAACAGACATACACACATAGATATAAATACAAGGATGATATTTGTATTAATCTCCCTGGATATTTCTATCCAAGATAGAAAGTGGTTGTAATGGTTGGAGACTACAGATAATTGAGGATTCAGAAATATGTTATTCTGTGTATCTGGGGGGCAGGAATATGAGAGGCAAAGAGAGATAACACTTAGAATAATTAATATAAAAGTATTTCTACTTCTGGATATCTTATTTCAAACTAACCCCACTATTCCAAACAAAGTGTTTATATAAAACATATAAAATGCAAAAACAAGATATTTGAAGGCATCAGACAGTAACTGAGGCATCTAGGACTTGAAAGTCCTAGTCCAAAATCCCAGAAAGAAGGCAAATGCCTAAAAATTCACCAATGGTTTTCCTACCTGAGATATATTTCAATGCACTTCATAGGGCATAGAGAAAAACTGAAAACGGTGGCCAAGAACTTGTCAGTCTCACTGGGGAAAAATAATGGAAGTGAGGCTCTTTTGTCAACTAGGACTTACAGCTCCAAGATCCCAGAACTACAGAGAAGTGCGCCCAATATCTGATGCAATTTCTCCTTAAGACTGTTGCCATCTCCTCAGCCCCACCTGCCCACGAAAGAGGCCTTATACCATGCAGACAACATATGTTTAGAGGCTAAAAAATCTAAGTAGAGATTTAAACATTTTAGCAATGCTAAAGAAGCAAGGAGGGTAGGGCCTGGAAAAGGGGTATACCCAGTAGATACCCCAGTGTTTCAGGTGAACAGGCCCTAAGAACAAAGGAAATTGGAAATAGAGCAGCTCTCACGAAGCTTAAGTCACAGCCTTAAAGAATCTGATTGGGGTTCACACCTAGTGTGTGAGTCTGCCCATATATTATTTGCCACTTAAAAGTGTATAATATCTCTGGAGAAATATAATATCATCCAAAGTTTCAAAAAATTTTATACAAAATTTCTGGCACTCAATCAAATATACCAGTCATGCCAGAATCCAGAACCAAAAGATCAAAATCCAAGAATAAAAGTAGATTAAAAGTGATTGACAGGTGCATTAGAATATTATTATATGACATGGATCTTACATTATTATAATCACTGTGCTTAAAAGAGACAAAAATGTGAAGAATTTCATCAAAGAGCTGGAACACATTAAAATAATCAAATGGAAGTTCTAGACCTGAAAAGCACCATTATATTCTGAAATTAGGAATTTAGTAGGTAGGTTTAGGAGCTGATTAGCCATACTGAAAAGCTGACTACTGAACTGGAAAACTGGTCAGTACAAAATATCCAGGTACACATAGAGGGGAAAACAGGATGAAAAATTTAGAAAGAGACTGGGCAATACATAGCCTTTGTTTCCCTGAAGAAGAGAGACTGAGAAGCTGCAGAACAGTGAGAGTGATACTGAACGACGACTTTCCTAAATTGAATATAATTCTCTCTCCCTCCTCAGTATGTGGGAGGACATTTCTATTCTCCCCCCTGGTTAAAGAAATCTGCCTAGGAATTTGATTGTGTTAAAGAAACTATAATTGCAAAGTTCCAAGGGATATTTTTTAGAATGTTTATTTATTCGGCGTTAACTGTTGATAAGGAGTAGTGGACGATTTGTTTAGTGAAACCTCAGTTTTGGTTCTGCAGAGGAGGCTGAATCCAGTCCAAGGTGGGAGTGGAGTAGGTCACCTGTTTTACGTGGAAAAGAACAGCCAGTTGGGACTCAAATCTGCAGCTACAGAGCAGGTAAGAGAAGGATTCTGGAGTCTGGAGAGCTGAGAGGGGGTTGGAGAGGCTTCCAGGAGACACACATGGCCAAAACCCACAAACAAACAAAACATCCTGATGCCAGGGAGTTCGGGGTGAATTTTTAGAGGAAGTTGGTGTCTAATATGTATTTTTACTCTGCTTCAGTTTTCTTTTACTGTGATGTGGTTTAATCCCCACTTATTTTTCCCAAACCCTCAGTAAAAGCATGTAACACATGAGAGACTTGTGTTAGTGGTACTTTGGGGGAATGAAGGAAAGAGGACATCGTGTGCAGGAAGCAAAGGATGGACTGAGAATCCCACAAAAGAGGAAGACACAAAATTAAATAACCAAATCCAAAACCTGGGAGCTGCTGGAGAGAGGAAGGGGGACAAGAAGCCGCTGTCCTCACAGTACCTGGGATGGGGGCTTGAGCTACACTGCTTAACAGTAAAGGAGAGGGGTCCCCAAAGGCCGGAAGACGTGGGGAAACTGGTGGCAGATATTGGCATTACACAGTCTCACAAGTGTGAAAGAAAAACATGTTTACTGTATTTATTAAGCATGTGTTCATTTGCCCATGTAATTCGATTTAAAAACAAATTCCAAGTTCTACAAATATTTTGTATATCCTGTTCCTGATAGTCTAATAAAAACTCATTTCTCCCAGATTGTGAATGTGCAGAAGTGATCCTGAGTGCCAGAGTGATGAAGTGATGGCGGCTGTCATCACCTCCCTTCATAACATTTCACCCATCCAAAAAAAAAAAAAAAAATCCCCAAAACAAACCAGAGACAGAAGGACAGAAGGCCCCTCGAGCCTGATGACGAGGAGAGCACTGGTGAACAGTCCAGGCATGGGGCTGAGCTGGGAGGAGCTTCAGGTGCTATTTTCATGTCCTGTGAAGGAACAGATGCCTTTCTGGTGCTCTCTAATTCTTAGGCCGTCCTCTTGCTCTCTCCCCTTCACTCTGGACTGAGAGAGAGAGAGAGAGAGAACAGAGACACCACCTACAAAAGACAACCAGATCCGGAACATGGGAAGCGAAACAGGAGTCAGAGAACAGATGGGAGGGATGTACCAAGTCCCCGCCTTGCCTAGGACAGAGCAGGGTTGAGTTCCCTCCACTTCTCTTCTCAGCCTGCCTCTGCTTCAAACTTGCTTTCTGAACGTTGGCACACTAGGGCACCTCCCTGAGCTTCAGCGTAAGTATCTATAAAGTGGGATATTTGAAAGATTTGGCCTTGATGTTTCTTTTCAACTGTAGTATTCGATAGCTCCAGGTCCACAATTCAGAAGAAGTACAGAAATCTGTGATTAGGAGTGTTTATATGCAATTAGATTTAGCAATGAACCTAAATTATGGGTTTGGTTCAACTTTACTTGAGAAAATACTTTGAGATTCTAGTTTTGATTTGCTTCAATAATTTCAGAAAATATAATTACCAGTATGAACTAATTTATTGCATGGTTCTTAATTTAAGAAAAAGACTGACAGCAGGCACTAAATAAATTTTGCAAATTAACAACTTAAATGTAATTGTGGATTTAAAATATTGCTTAAATAAAAACAAAATAAAAGCCCAGCACATGACAGTGTTCAATAATATAACAGATCATAAAACATGAATTTCTAGTCCATGTTAGAGTCAGCTAAATGAAAATTAAGCCTACCAAAATGTGTGACTTACTTTTTTATTATGCCAATGATTATTAGGAAACTATCTCTCTGAGGCAGTAAATGATTTGACAAATAGAGTAGGTAGAAATACTTACATACATACATATATACATATATATATATATATATATAAAACACAGAATATCTGTCTCTCTCTATTCTATATCTACATTATATATACGTATAATTAAATATAGGAAATAATATATAGGAAAGAAATAAAAACAAAGAATGGAAGAAAATAAGGAAATAAGAGGAGAACTGATAACAGTTGGAGGAAGGAGAAAAAAACATAAAAGCTGAAAAGAAAGAGAAGAAAGCAGAGAGGAGCAGGAGAGGAAGAGTAAGGAATGTAGGAAAACACGAAAGAGAAGAGAGCTCAGTTGATTATCTTCCTCTCCTCTCCACTAAACTTGGGTCTCCATCAGCATTAGCTCTAGGGCTAAATGAGGGATTGTCTGTAAAGGGTTGCAAATGAACTGCAAAGCACTAAGCAAAGGAGTGGTCTCCTTGTCTTACACCTTCCCCACATGTCCACCTCCTAGATTGGAAGTCCCGGGATAGCTGAGAGAGCAGGATGTGACACTAAACGTTCACAGCTATTGCAGGAATGTCATTCATACACTGCACTGACGAAGATACGGTTAGCAATACACCTGCAAACCTCAGGTGGAGAGGTCATCACTCACTTGTAAGCTGGAAGGAAGATGTCCTTTCTCAGAATGGAAATTGGATTTGGGAGTGACCTTGAATGTTGCATGCTATCAAGAAAGTAATTCCTTCCTGTGGGGAAGATATTAAGGTGCTGCTCTCTACTTGTGGGCGAGCCAAGATCTAGAAAGACGTCTCTTAACCTCGAAATGAGGGCTCTGCATCTGTGAATATTGGAATCCCCCAAGACGTGTTCAGAACCTGCCTTTCCCACCCTACACCTGCACAGTCCAGGAGCTACATGTGGCCGTGAGCACTTGAAATGTGGGTAGTGCCACAGGTTGAAATGATATTTTGATTATATTGGGCTAATACCATTTAAATTATTTTTTTAAGTTTATTTCTTTAAATATGGCTATTAGATGACTTTTAAATTACATATGTGGCTCATATATTTCTATTTCATATATTTTCTGTGCTCTACACAGTCAACCCCATACTTAACCATCCACTCTGGTAAACAACACCAGCCTAGATCTTTCTGTTGAGCTTCAAATCAATACATTCCTTTGCTAGTCTGGCTGGCACTTTGAAAGTCAGCATACTCCAAAATCAGCTTATCTCATTCTTATCAGAAAATCTATAGCTTACCCCCTGTTGCCTCTGCAGTCATACCAT